>NC_029789.2:45204939-45212478 GCF_000816755.2 Arachis ipaensis | reverse complement strand
CTTCACTCAAAAATCTTTTCAACTAATCCATATCTTTTTCAAATCTTCATATTATCTTTTTCAAAAATCTATCCTATCTCTTCAAAATTACACTATATCTTCTATCTTATCTTTTTCAACTCAATCTTTTTATCTTATCTTTTCCATTTTCCAATAAATCCACCCCCACCCCTTTAAATTTGGGTTCGTCCTTCCCCCCTCCTCCATCAACAAGTGCACCTCGATCTCCTTCTCTCCCTCTCCTTTCTTTCCTTTTGCTTGAGGACAAGCAAACCTCTAAGTTTGGTGTGTTTATCCGAGATCACTACTAAGATCATGGCTCCCAAAGGGAAAAAATCCACTCCAAGAGGCAAGAAAGAGAGCGTTCCAAAACCACTTTGGAATCAAGGGAAGTTCTTATCTAAAGAACATTCAGACCATTATCTTAAAGTAATGGGTCTGATTACTTCCCACGTTAGAGTTCACGTTAACTAGGTTAACGTGACTTCTAACGTGGTATTGATAGCCATCTCCAACGTTAGTGACAAAGGTGAGTGTCACTAACGTTGGCTCATCATCCCTCTTCTCCACGTTAGCTTCCACGTTAATGTAATTAACGTGGCAACTAACGTGGGCTATGATGGCTCACGAAGGCGTTAATGGCAATCACTTTTCTCATTAACGTTGCAAGCTAGCCTCTATTCCACGTTAGTGGTCACGTTAGCTAGACTAACGTGGCTACTAACATGGTTCTTCCTTGCTTCCTTTGTCTTGAAATCAAGCAATAAAGTGCATCAAAGCTCTAATCCAAGTTATGAGACATGCATTATTCAATTTTGTCATTTAATTCATGCATAATTCTCATGAAATCATGTAAAATTCACAATGTTTGCTTGAATCAAGATGTAAGTGATTATTTACCCAAAACTTGCTTATTTCCTAAGAAAATGCATGAAACTACCCTAAAACCATAAAGAAAAGGTCAGTGAAACTGGCCAAAATGCCATGGCATCAATAGAGCAGAAGTTAAAATAACTATAGGAGATGGAAACTGGAACCTGGGAAGATGAACAGGAAGAGAATGAAAAACTGAATGGAATGAGTGGTGGAGGAAGGAATTGCCGGCCTAGTGGCGGCAGTAGCGATTTCTCGTGGTGATGCTAGCATGGCAGTGGAAGCAGAAACAAAGAACAGTGCAGAGCAGGGGCACCAAGAGAAAGAGGCAACGGAGAAAGGAAAGAATTGGTGGTGGTTGATGGTGATAGTGAATTGGAGTGCTCTTCAAGCAAGCCCGATTCACTATTGACAAATGCTAGTTGGTGCCGAGCTTACCTAATATGAGTTAAAGTTCTTTCTATTTCTGGATCAAAAGGGGCCAAGCTCGGGTCTGGAAGCGACCGTGCATTCAACTGAGGAAGCAATAGAAGCATGCAATTATGAAAAGCAAAACAAGAATAGACAAATAAACATGAACCAACCTAACAATTAACAACTACCAAGACTAGCTAGATAAAAATAATATCTACAAATAAGTACCAAGTAGCAAACAAGAACCAAATATTCATACTATTTACATATTCACAACAACCAAGATTATAGCACTCATTGCACTTAAAGTGATTCCCCGGCAACGGCGCCAAAATTTAATGGAGAGAATTATCGCCGGTTTAGAATCAATCGAAACTATAATCAACTCGTTGGTAGTATAGTCCAAACCAACAATGAATTCTCAAGATCAAATATCAAATCCAAAGGATATGTCACAATTCAAAACCAATTCAATTCCGAGAGTTTCAATTCCCGGGTCGTCTCCCAAGGACACTTGAGACCAATGAGTGTGTAATCTTGGTTGTGAGGATCATGGGGTTTGCAATAAAGAGATGAACATATAAAGCAATAAAAAAAAAACATACAAAATTGTAATAAATGAACTAATAAAGAAATCAATGAAGTAACTATGCAATATAGACAAGTAAAGTGTAAAAGGAACTAATGTAAATGTGTATGAAGAAATTGAAGCATAAAAGTCCTCTTGGCTTGGAGTGAGCTAAGGGTCCTTTCCTTGTTGGAACCACAACTATGCCAACTAAAATGGATCAATCTCACTTGATTAACCCTCACATCGGAGAGAAAGTTAAATGAGCATAAGTGTTCTTAACCCACAAATCCTAAATTGCTTGCTAATTACCTTAGCAACAACATAGCGTTAGTGGGAACAAGAACAATTAACAATCCAAGATTAATACTAAATGTTGGACATTCCAACTCTAGGAATCCAATTGCTCACTTTTCCCAAGCGAAGAGATAGAAAACTAGTCCAAAATCATACTTGACATTTTGTCAAACACTTAGTGGGCAAAAACCTTAAACATGGGAAAAGTGAGAAAAAGCTTGGAACCAAAAGCAACAAATGATCTCAATAAACATTAAACACTCAAGAAAGCATGTAAACATCATCAAACATCAAATTCATCAACAAGAAATAGAAATGGCAAAGGAGAAGTGAAATTAAACTATAACTTGAATTATAAGAAAGTGTAAGAACAATGTAACTATAAAGAGTAATAACAAAGAGATACTTACAATGGGAATTAGCAAAATCCAAGATTAAAATTGAAATGGCACTTGAATGTAAAACCCTAGTATAAACCCTAGTAGAGAAGATGATGAAAAACTTAAAGAAAAAAACTATACTAAAAGCTATCTACCACTACTCCTAAGCTACACTAATGTAATGCTATATTATGGTCTTCATTTTCCCTTCCTTATAAGCTAAATGGCTTTAGAAATAGGCCTCAAATTCACCAAAATCGTGAGTCACGTGAGTTTTTAATGAAGGCATGTGCGTCCACCTGTGCAGACGCACAGACGTGTGCGTCCGCACACTCTGCTAAAAATCTCGACCTGTGCGTACGCACAGGAAGTCGTGCGCACGCACACTAGGCGATGCTTGGATGGAACGCACGACGCGCACGACGCGACTCACGCGCACGCGTGGCTCTAAACTGGTGGCTGTGCGCACGCACATTAGGCTGAGTTCTTCTCCTTTGATTCTTCATGCTTCCTCCACTTTGAATGCTCTTCTTCCATTTTCTCCAAGCCATTTCTGCCTTATACCTCTGAAATCACTCACAAATAACATCAAGGCATCGAATGGAAGGTAATTGGAATAAAATTAATCAAATTAGGTACAAAAGAGCATGTTTTCATAATCAAGCACAAATTAGGAGGAAAGTTCAAATGCATGCTATTTAGTGGAATAAGTGCAAGTTTATATGATGAAATCCATTCAAATTCAACCAAAAATCATCATCAAATATGGATTCATCAAGCAGCAGCGAGATCTGGCGGTGAGATCCAGCGGAGACGACGAGGACTGAACGATGAGGAGCAACGGTGGCGAAGAGCAGCGGTGGTAACGGTGAAGAGCAGTGGCGGTGGCGGCGACGGCGAGGACCCTTCCCCCTTCTCTTCTTACCGAACCCCCCCAACACCCTTCTCCCTTCGCGTAACCCCTTCCCCTTTCCCCAAAAGGATAATAAATCCTATTCCAACCGGATCGAGAACCAACCGGTGATTAGCCGTGCTGTGACAGAGCGCGTGAGCGTAGTTTTCACTGGAAGGATGGAAGGTAGCCATTGACAACGGGGATCCACCAACACATAGCTTGCCATAGGAGGATGTGCGTGCGTGAACAAGAAGACAGAGGAAAGCAAAGATTCAGAAGACAAAGCATCTCCAAAAACTCCAACATATTCTCCATTACTGCATAACAATTAACCTTTAATCCATGCTCTATTGTTTATTCGCAATTCAACTGATAAACATAATTGATTTCCTGACTAAGATTTACAAGATAACCATAGATTGCTTCAAACCAACAATCTCCGTGGGATTCGACCCTTACTCACGTGAGGTATTACTTGGACGACCCAGTACACTTGCTGGTTAGTGGTACGCGTTGTGAAAAGTGTGATTCACAATTCGTGCACCAGGACTCTTTTCCATTTCCAATATGACAAAATCTGTGGGGAGGAAATAGTTTCCCACTTTCACCAACACATTTTCAACCACTCCCACTGCTTGTTTTTGAGTTTTGTCAGCCAGCCTGATGACTACGTCTGTGGGCATTAGCTCATTGATCTGCAGCTTCTTCATTAGAGATAGAGGCATTAAGTTGATGCTTGCTCCCAGGTCACAGAGTCGCAGCAGCGAGATCTGGCGGTGAGATCCAGCGGAGACGACGAGGACTGAACGATGAGGAGCAACGGTGGCGAAGAGCAGCGGTGGTAACGGTGAAGAGCAGTGGCGGTGGCGGCGACGGCGAGGACCCTTCCCCCTTCTCTTCTTACCGAACCCCCCCAACACCCTTCTCCCTTCGCGTAACCCCTTCCCCTTTCCCCTTTACTCTACGCATTTCTTTCTTTTTTATTTTTTTATTAAGGGTAATTTGGTAATAAAAATAAAAAATTTGGAAAAAAAAAGGACGATTTTAAAACAAACTGAAACCTTGGGGACCATTTTGTAGCGAAAAAAGGCCGGGAACGAAATAAACTTTTGGCCTCTACGTTAGGGACCAAAATCGTACTTAACCCATAAATCTAACTTAGTGGATTTCTAATCTAGTAATTGTCCGTTGTCCCACAGCCTTCACCAGCCTAACCGTCATGCGATCCCATCGTCATCGCCTTCCAAACCTCCTCAATCCCAGTAGAAAATACAAGAAATAACAATGCAAGTAAAGCACAAGTATAACATGTATATCAAGAAATTCAAGAAGCAAGTAATCATGTTATATAATTAGGAAAACAACTGAAGTCAACAAAGCAAGCAAACAGATAGAATATGCACATGATGAATGCCTATTTGCCGTAACCCGCAGAGTTTAAACCGGCTAGTTTTATACAGACAATACACAGTTTTGAAAAATAAAACAGCATATACAATATTTCTCTCAAAGTAAACCTCTAAGACAAATATAAATACAAAAGAGAGAGAACTAATCAAAATAGCCAAAATGACTCCAAAATGAGAGAAAGATCCTCCGCTCTGTTACCATCATGCAACTCACCGAGGTGGGTTGCAACCTACATTTGAAAAACAATAACAAAGTATAGAATGAGAACCGAAGGTTCTCAGTATGGTAATAGTGCCCAGTAATATAAGATATAAGACTCCAGGACGCTAAAGGCAATCCTAGAACTTCATATCAATTATGAGACTCAAACTTAAGCATTACTAAAATTTAAAACCATAACGTTAAAACCATAATGAAATAAGGAAATCTAAGGGTTAAGTATGATTTTGGTCCCTAACGTAGAGGCCGAAAATTTATTTCGACCTCGGCCTTTTTTTCGCTACAAAATGGTCCCCAAGGTTTTAGTTTGTTTTAAAATCGTCCTTCGAACAAAAATACCCTTCCCCTTCTTCGCCAAAATCATCCAAATGTAGAAGCAGAACAGAAGCATAACAGAAGCAATACCGATAAAATAACAACAACAATAAGTCAATAACTAGAAGCAAAGAACAACAATATAATCAAAAGAATAACAACAACAATAGTAGCTACAAGAAGAAGAAGAACAACAACAAAAACTCAGAACTCAAAAAATTATCATCATCATCATCAAAACTCAGAAAAACACCCAGAACTCAGAACTTAGAAAAAACAATAGATAATGGAATTAGAAAAATAACAACAAAAGAACAAAAACCAGAAGAATTGATAATCAGAAGGAGAAGCAGCAAAACCAGAAGAAACCAAAAACCGGCGAGGAGCAGTGACGACGGCGACCGAGCGAGGAGGAGGAGCAGAAATGGCGAGCGGCGCACGACGTCCACCCTCGCGGATCTGCTGCCGTCGATGTCGAGCCAGGAAGAGGAGCAGCGGTGAGATCTAGCGGTGAGATCCAGCGGAGACGACGAGGACCGAACGATGAGGAGCAGCGGCGCTCTTTTTTATTTTTTTTATTAAGGATAATTTGGTAATAAAAATAAAAAATTTGGAAAAAAGGACGATTTTAAAACAAACTGAAACCTTGGGGACCATTTTGTAGCGAAAAAAAGGCCGGGGACGAAATAAATTTTCGGCCTTTACGTTAGGGACCAAAATCGTACTTAACTCAGAAATCTAACTTAGTGGATTTCTAATCTAGTAATTCTCTGCTATCCCACAGCCTTCGCCAGCCTAACCACCATCCGATCCCATTGCCACCGCCTTCCGAACCTCCTCAATCCCAGTAGAAAACACAAGAAATAACAATGCAAGTAAAGCACAAGTATAACATGTATATCAAGAAATTCAAGAAGTAAGTAATCATGTTATACAATTAGGCAAACAACTCAAGTCAGCAAAGCAAGCAAACAGATAGAATATGCACATGATGAATGCCTATTTGGCTGTGATATCATATTATTGGTTCAACTGCTGATTCGGGTGATTTTCGTGAAAAATAGATTAATTGAAAAATAATGGTTAAGATGAGAGATTCGGGGTAAGTATACTTGTGAGGAAAATACTTCTATTAATGACAAATAAGAAATACAAGAACTAGTGATGAGAAATAGAGGTGGAGAACAAGTGTTGAGACCTCCACCAATGTCACAAGAGGATGAATGAGCTTTGTTTAAAATAGACAGGGGTGGGTTAATGGTTGTCGAGTGTTCTGGTGAAACAGCCAAATGCCAGTTTTTACTCGTGAAGGTGATGAATGGAAATGATGAACAATGAGAGAAATTTTGGGGAAAGAAAAAGATGGGTTTCTAGTTTCTCAGCTTTAGGAATAAGAAAGGTCTCAGAAGAAGGTGAAGGTAAAGGTAAGGGTGAAGGTGAAGGTGAAGGTGAAGGTTTTTCAGAAAAGAAGTTCTGCCTTAAAGAGGTGGTTTGAGGTCCTTTTTATAGTGTAAAACCATGATGAAGAGGAAATCTATTGTCCAATGGTTATAGTCTGACATTTGATTTACTCCTTTTGTCCAAAATATTTTTAGGTATTCCCGTCACTTTAAGTCTTTTCAACTGTTCAATGGAGGAAGTTGATTCCCACAAGTTAAACTAAATCTCATTACATGTGACATCAGTGAAGGGACATCTAGTTTGGTTTCCTTTCAACTAGATGACGCTCTTTACACTCCAAATCCAACCAATCCACTTCCACCAGTTTAGTTCCCACTGAAGAGAAATTCAACTCCTCAATGTGTTCTTTTGGGTTCCATCATTTTACCCAATACCTTTAGGAGGAACTTGACTCTTTTTTGACCATGTTCTTAGGTCATTATAAAAAATATCTATGTACAAAAAAAGTTTATATTTTTAGTACACAATCATAAGCTCCCATGCAGTCTTCGAAGGTACAAAGTATTCCCTCAAGCTGTATTGAACTTTTTTGTACACAAAAGAGCTATAATAATTAAATTTTTTTTAAACAAAATATCAAAATAATATATATATATATATTTTAAAACATATCATAACTCTAAAGGATCAAATCTCTCCTCTTTTATTCATTTTTTTTGTTATAATAATATATATATTGGTAAATGATATTCAAATATAAATATATC
>NC_029789.2:45186239-45204567 GCF_000816755.2 Arachis ipaensis | reverse complement strand
TGATGATTTAATTTAATATAATAATTTAATATATATATATTAAGAAAATGAGAAAGGGGAAAAACTCTTACCCTTTTAATTGGACGCATTTTAAATTTGAGTACCTGTTTTGGAGAAAGGCATAAAGAGAGAACACCTGGAAAGATAGGGGAGAGCGTGTTCTAGGGCATTCTTCTACACGGTAATATTTTCTAGTATCATCACAGTTATCACCACCACCATCCAAACCCTCTGTGTTCTTCAACAATTGGGAATTTTTCTTAGGGCAAATGACACTCCCACATTCAACTTCGCTTTGTCTTCTTACTTTGTCTTCTTACTTGGTAAGACTCTTTTTCTTCTTCTCTTCTCCTTTTTTTTTGTCTCCAACCTTGCTCTTGTTTTGTCATAAAATGCGTACTCTTATTTTCTTGTATGAAATTCTGGTACTTAAGTATCTGCTATTGTATCTTTGACACTTTTGGTATTATTCTGAATTTGTTACTCTGAATTCGTGCAATTCTGAACTCTGATCATCATCCGTACTCTTGTTACTCTGAATCCTTGTTATTATGTTCTTTGTCTTCATTATCATGTAACCCCTTTCAGCCCCATGTGTATTGGATTGCTAATTTTGGAATTAGCTATAGGGATTCTCTGATAAAGGTCTTTCACTTTGCAACTTTAGATGTTATATCCTCATTTGTACATGTTCTCATTTGTGTATGTTTTCAATGACATCACAAAATAAAAGAAATTAAATTAAAAATTATGAGTAATGTTCATTTGTAACTATAAAATAGATATTTAAAAATAAGAATTTTTTTTGTATAGCATAGTCATAATTCATAAGTAATTTGTTTATAAACTTTTTTTTAATCAGAGCAAATTACTAGTGTTCAGATATTCGTATTCTTTTAAAGTTATAAACATATAAGTCTTGAAATATTTTCATATACGTCATCAAATGAAATATGATATTGTGAGGATATGAGGAGTTAGTGACCTTATCCAGTAAAGAACATGGTGAATAATTTTCATACTTTTGCTTTTTGTCTTATTTTGAGAACTCCTTGGCTGTTTTCTTGTCATGCGATGCTCTTTGACTTTTTTTTTAGAATTTCTTGAGTGTCCTACAATATTCTCCTTTATTTTTTGAGTATTTTTATCGTTCGTATTCATGTGATATTGATATTCACTCTATTTTGTTGTTGCTGTTCTCCTTCTTTCCCCTTTTTTTTTAGGAATTGTTTCTTTTTGTTGTCATGCCTCGTGTGAAACTTGCTGAGATAGTGGATAGTGACCCAGAGGACTCTAGTAATAGTTTGGGGACTGACTCTTCTATGGATGATATGGACGATGTTCCTCAAGAGTATGCAATTGAGTTTTCTGAATCTGTCCCCCAACCTTGGGTTAAACCATCAGATAAGAGGGCTATTTTTGTGGATCCTCCTCCGATTAAGAAACCTTTTTTGGACCCTCCTTCCTCTGGCTCATTATTAGGTATGGATAAAACTATGAAATCCGGCTTTGATTCTTCAGATCGTAGAGTTTTTGGTGAATTTGTTGAGAAGCCTTCATATCAAGTGGGTCCTTCTTACTTCATTCTTGGTTGAAGCGCCAAGAATTTCCATGGACGTCTTTTAAATCTGAGGTAGCTACTCACGTGAATAAGGTTTGGCAAAAGTGGGTATTCACAGTGTTGTTTAAGGAGGGTGGTAATTTTGTGAGGAGATTAGAACTTGCTGGTGTTGCTGAGGCTATCCACACATCTGCAGGTTGGTTGTTCTCTACCATCTATCATCATAATTGATTCCTATCATTTCTTTTCTTTGTTGCTATATATTGAAGAAGCACTAATTGATTTTTTCTTGGCAGGCTTGGGTGTTCAACGAAATGGATATGATATGAGTTTACTTTGGCAAAGGTGGTGTTTTCAGACTCATACTTTTCTAACTTCTTGGGGTGAGTTTTCACCCACTTTGGAAGATGTTGTGGTTCTTCTTCAACTGCCGGTGTTTGGTAGTGTGGATCTCACTCTTCTTCGACCAGATTCTGATCTGCTTAAGCTTGCGAGACGTCTTCAAATGAGTTTAAGTGATGCTGGTCGATATGCAAAAGAGTTATCCAAGAGTAGGCGTGCTAAGAAATCTTCCTCCAAGGATGAGCATCCGAAGACTCGTGGGTCCTCGAGAGGAAAAGAGGTGGTTGGCAACAAGCAAGATTCCAAGAAGAAGAAGATTACTGTTAAGTATTCTTACTCTAATTGGTCTCGTTATTTCTTTGGTGATTTCCTCAATGGTGAGTTTGTCCCTGCTCCTGTTGTTCCTTCAGATCTTAGGGAAGCTGCTTTTGTTGATTATTGGTTAAGTAAATATGTATTTTTGGGACCGGCGGATGAGTGTATGAGCCATGGGGTGTTTCTTTTAGCTTGTTTGATTGTTGGAGGAGAACGTCTGCCATTGGCTTCTCTGTATCTCGGCAGTTTATATACGCAGCTTAATCAATTTTTCCAGCAACTCAAGATTGCTCATGGTCGATTTCCAGTATTGGCTTTCATTGACGAAATATTTCTTCAACTCTTTCTTTTTGAGCGGTTCTCTCAGTTTGCTCCCATTCGTAAGCCACCTACAATTCTTCCAGATAAGAAGGCAAGTCCTCGTGCTTGGATTCGGGGTTCAGCTCATCCTTCCAAATCTTTGGAGGATGTTATTGATTTGGAGGAAAATTTTTGTTTTCGCCCGTATGTAACCTCTTACCTGCCTAGTGCATTGGTTATTCATCGTATATATTCTGCTGATCTTGAACATGACCGCAATGATATTTTCACTGGCAAGGAAGAGGCTTATGACTTTTGGCTTTTGTGTACTTCTCCTACCCCCATTCCTGGTTTGATTGTTATGGATATGGACTTTTGTTGTGGAGTTTTGATCTGTCCAGTGATCTATCGTCCTGATAGGGTAAGTCGCCAACTAGGGTTGGACCAAGATCCAAAAAATGTGGATCATATTTTCTTTCCACCGAAAAATTTAATGAAAAAGGTTCTGTTTCAAAAGGAACTCCCGGAGTACAATCCTTGCTTGGTTGTTCCTCTTGATAGGGATGGGGGAGTTACAACGGAGTATGTGGATTACCTCATGCGTATGAAGAAGCATATTAGGCAATATGAGGGTACCTCTGTTTCAAATGTCAGCTCATTTGTCCCGGTTTTGATCAAGGATCCATATTTCATGACTGGAAACCTTTCTCCTTCGACCATTACAAGTAATATTTGCTCTTTGCTGATTCTTGTTTATTATTTCTTCACTTCTTTTTTGTCTCTCTCCCCCCTTTTTTGGGTTTTGTGTGTTTGACTGCTGTATCTTTTGTGTTGGTGTTTTGTAGACTTGAACGCCAGGTGTTATAAACATCCGCCTTCTTCAAAGAGAAAATCTGATGATTCAGTTGTTACCGCTGAAGTGGTCAAGCGCAGTAAAGTGGAGAGTTCTAACATTAAGGTTGCAAAGAGGCCTCCTACAAAAACACCTGGGTCTTCCATTGATGCTACACCTTCACCAATTTCGACTGGCTCAGGAATTTCTCCTTCTTTGACAGCAAAAGCTAAAGGTTCTTCTGTCGCTGCTTGCTTTGTTAAGTCATCACAGTCTCCTGATAAGGCTGTGGTTAGCTTATCTAGAAGTGTTGTGAAGCATAGGTCCCATCGTCTTTTGGGTAAAATGAAAACAATTCCAAAGGCACCTTCTGATCCGGTAAATGTAGGCGATGAGAGCTCTCAAGAAAGGGTTAGTGGGGACTCTCCTAATTCATTTGTTGTTGGTGACGTCCCTGACGAGGGTACTACCCAAGAAGTTGTGCGAGATGGATCACGAGTAATAGCAAGTTCTAAGAGCAATGTTGACATTGAGTCGGGTGTTACCTGCCAAGAGGATCCTACTAGACGTGTTGTTACTCCCATCCGAACGGTATTTTCTGGTGCAGGTACAACTGTTTTACTCTACCTATTTTTTTCTCTCCCTTTTTTTTGAGACTTGCATACATGATTTTGTTCATGTTGTTTGTGTGTATGTTTGTATCTTCAGCTTCTCATGCCATTTCTGAGTCCACCTTTCAAGCTTCGAGCACTTCTAATATCACAAAGGAACCTTTAGCTAGTGCTTCTTCTGGTGTGTTCCATTGTATTTCTTTTCATTTGTCAGGTGTGCCAGCATTTTATAAGTTCCTGATGAAAAAAGGTTGTTTTGCTTTTCAATTTCTGTCCGTGATGAGTTTGAGCATTTCAATGGAGATGCGAAGAACTTGTTATCGGAGATTGCATCCCGGGCTCCTTCATTCTTGCTTCCAAATGACCTAAACTGCCTTTTCAAGAAGCTTGGGTACCAAGCTTTTCTGGACGCATGGGATTTTTTTACTTCACACTCCCTTGCAGACTTGTGGGGTGCTCATCGGGATATGGTAGAAAATCATCTAAATAACCTTAAGTTATTTAAATTTAGTGGTCGTTGGCTTGAAAATTTTTCTGCTAAATTGGAGCCTCCACCTGAGGTCTCTGATCTTGCTAGAGAAGAATTGTTGTCTAAAGAGTATCACGTTCTCTCTTCTGATGTTTCTGCTCTTTAAGAAAAGGTTAACAAGCTTACATCTGAATTGAACACCATGAAAGCTAGGTTAGCCAGCGTCAGCATGGAGCGAGAGCAATTGGCCAAGCATAAGGAGGCTGCTTCTTCTGTGATTTCTTACAGTGATATTTTGTGGCTGTGATAGTTTCCAACACTTTATTTTGTAAAATATGTAATACTTTGACAAAGTATATTTTTGTTCTACTGCTTCTATGACTTTATTGTACACCTCTTTTTGGGTGTTATGTTTCCCCTCTTTTTTTTTTATAATATGCATACTCCTCCAGGGGTTTTACCTGCTTGTGTGATCATTTTATTTTGGATACACATTTTTTTGCAGGGGGGTATGATTCTAAGATGAGCAGAATTATCTACTACTATTTTTTCTCTGCCTTTTTTTTCAGGCCAAAAAAGGAAGGTCCCTAGAACTTTCTTACCCTATTTATGCTCTCTCTCTTTTTTAGGAGCTTGGAGGGTGGGTCACTTCACTTTTTAGAAATATTTTGTACTACAGATTTCTTGAGATGCATCATTCACAACTTTTGAGTATATAATTGCTAATGCAATTTTTTCATGCATTGCAGGATGCTTGTAGAATAATATAACATAAACATTGGCTCTTGATAAAGAAGCCTTTTGGAATTAAAATTCAAACTACTAAAGCTGAAATTAGGCATAGTACTTATTAACATACTTGAAATTGATGGGGCCAATGGTTGTTCCATGATCTAGGTCCAGCAGGATACAGTGTCCGTTGGGGTGTACTTCAGAAACAATATAAGGACCCTCCCATTTGGGAGCCCATTTTGGCAAAGACTTCTTTCTCATTACTGCGTCTATTGATTTTAGCACCAGATCACCCTCTAGGAACACCCTGGGCTGAACATGCTTGTCATAAGCTAATGCTAGTCTCCGGTAGTATTCTTCCATCTTGCTTCCCACAACTTCTCTTTTTTCTTCCAATTCTTGCAACTCAGCTTCACGATCCCTTGCCTCGTCTAACAACATCCTGGCAGTGGGTACTTCAATCTCTGTTGGTAGTACAACTTCAACTCCATAAACCAATTAGAAGGGTGTTACTCCAGTTGTTCCATGTCTGGTTGTTCTGTAAGCCCAAAGAGCAAGTGGTAGGTATTCACTCCAATCTTTATGAGCATCGATCACCATCTTTGTGAGTATTTTCAAAAGGCTCTTGTTAGTAGCCTCTGCCTAACCATTGCCTTGCGGGTAGTAGGGAGAAGACTTGTGATGTTTGATTTGGTATTGTTCAAGAACACCCCACACTCTTTAGTTAACAAAGTGGGTTCTATTATCAAACACTAGAACACTTGGCAGCCCGAACCTGCATATTATATTTTCTTTGATAAATCTCACTACTGCTTCAGCATTTGCTTCCCTGACAGCCACAGCCTCCACCCACTTGGTGAAGCTTTCTGTTGCAACTAGAATCCATTTCTTTCCCATTGATGGGGTTGATTGGTCCCACAAAATCTACCGCCCATATATGGAATGGGTATGGTGTTTTGAGGATGTTCTTCTGCACGCTTGGCGCATGTATGAAGTTTGCATGCTTTTGGCATTGCGGACACCTTTTGGCCCAGTTGATTGCATCTTCCTTCATTTTTGGCCAGTAATAGCCAATCCTGATTAGTTCATACCACAAGGCCCTTCCTCCTTGGTGTCTTCCACATACTCCTTGATGGACTTCTTCCAAGACTTTATCTTTTTCTTTATCTCGAACGCATTTCAGCATCTCTCCGGTAAAACTCTTTTTGAACAACTCACCTTTCTGCAAGAAGTAACGTTCTGATCTCTTCTTCAATTTCTCAGCTTCTATTTTCTCTGAAGGCAAAACTCCAGCATCGAGGTACTTTACGATGGGTTGTTGCCAATTGTGAACATTACATATATGCGCACTTTCTTTTGTTTCTTGACAAGCCTTGTAGGAAGCTTGTAATTCATCACAATGAGACTTCATTTTCGGCCAATAAATACCCCACCTCTGGAGCCCGGTACAAACTAGGGCACTCTTCTCTGCAAGTGGCTCCATGTAGTTGTTCTGCTTTTTCTTTCCCTTCCTCTTCTCCTACACATTTCATGAGGAGTCCATCATTGCTTTTTTTTAACATTTACCCATTGAGGAGGCAAAATCCTCTTGTTTCTTTGGTGATGTTGAGAGTTCTGAGCTGTTCGTATATAGGCATTCGCCAATTATTGATTTTTTTCTTCCACGGACATCCTTTTTTCTCTGGCAGAACTTTCAGCTACCCAATGTTCCAAAGCATGTTATCCATTTTGAATAGTGACTCTACTCCCCAATGTTGCTAAAGCCTCCTCATGCTTGTTTTCTGTTCGGGGTACATGCTCAAATGAGATCTTATCAAATACCTTCATCATGCGCCACACTTGTTCTCTGCCTAAGGCCAGACTTCTTTCCTTCGTGTCGTACCCTCCTAGGATCTGTTGTATTATTAGGTTGGAGTCGCCTTTGACATGGAGTTTCTTGATACCAACTTCTTGAGCCATCTTCAGACCGAGCATTAGCGCTTCATATTCTACCTCATTGTTGGTGCAAGAAAAATCCAATCGAAACATGAAGGACAGATTTTTTCCATGGGAGTCTGTAAGGACGACTCCTGCCCCTCCTTTAGGATTCGAGGGTGTTCCATCAAACATGAGGGTCCATATTTCCTCTTCATTGCAAGCATGAACCGTCTCTATTGTTCCTGGAATCTGATCTGGCAACTCTTCAATCGTTGCTTTTTCAGGACATATCGACAAGAGGTCAGCCAAAGCTTGGCTCTTAATGATGGTAGGTGTCACCAATTTCACATCATATTCGCTTATTAGGAGTGCCCAACGACTCATTCTTCCAGTCAACATTGGCTTTTCAATTAAAAATCTGAGACCTTCATTTTTTATACGACTTCTACTTGGTGTGCTTGAAAGTAGTGTCGGTATCTTTGTGAGATGTACACCAGAGCGAGACAATGTTTCTCTGGTTAAGAGTATCTTTGTTCTGGCCCTTTCATGGCTCTTCTAACATAAGCAATGGATTTCTCTTTGCCTTCACCTTCTTGTGCAATTAACCCACTAACCGCTTCTTCTCCTACCGCTAAGTATACCTTCAATGGTGCACCAGGCTGAGGGGAAGTCATGGTGTGAGTGGATGTGAGAACGTTCTTGATCTTGTCCATCACAGCTTGGTGGTGTTGTTCCCACATAAAGGTTTTCTTCTCTTTTAACAAAGGTTTTAGGGGTCCTAAGAGCTCCCCTAATGCTGGTATGAACCTTCGAATGTACCCCATCTTGCCTATGAACTTCTGAAGTTCCTTGATGTCTTTCGGAGGTTCCATGTCTTGGACAGCTTTAATCTTATCCTCGTCAACTGAAATACGTCCTTTGTGGACTCTGAATCCCAAGAACTTTTCAGATGACACCCCGAAGGCACATTTTATGGGGTTTATCTTGAGTCTATACTTTCTGCATCTAGTGAACACAGCTCTGAGGTGTTCTGTGTGTTGCTTCCCGTATGTTGACTTGACAACCAAATCATCTACATAGTCTTCCACAAAGTCATGCATTATGTCATGAAATATAGCAGTCATGGCTCTTTGGTAGGTTGCTCCAGCATTCTTTAGGCCAAAAGGCATGACAGTATAGTTAAAATTACCTACGGGTGTTCGAAATGCTGTCTTTTCTTCATCTCCCGGAGCCATTCTAATTTGGTTGTACCCGCTAAATCTATCCATGAAGGAGAACCTTTCAAATTCGGCTGTAGCATCTACCATTCTATCGACATCTGGCAGAGGAAAATCATCCTTAGGGCAAGCTTTGTTTAGATCTCTAAAATCCATGCAACACCGGATCTGTCCATTTTTCTTCTTCATCGGTACTATGTTGGCTAACCAAGAGGGGTGTTGTATTGGTTTGACGAACTTGGCTACGAGTAACTTTTCGATTTCTTTCTTTACTTGAGCTTCTATTTCATTAGAGAATTTTCTAGGAGCTTGCTTGACAGGAGTTTCTCCTTTCCTCACAGCTAAATTGTGGGTTACCAGGTTTGGATCTAACCCCGGTATTTCATCATAGTTCCAAGCGAACACATCTCTGAACTCTGTCAATAGTGCTATCAAATCTCTTTTCTCCTTCTCCCCTAGAGCTTTGCACACGAACAAAGGCCTCGGGTGTTCTTCAATCCCTAAATTAATCTCTTCCAACTCTTCCTCCTTCTGCTTTGCTTCATCTTGGAGTTGGAGAGGGGTATTTTCTATGTTGCTTTGCAGATGTTCTTTTTCTTGTACACTTAGGATGTCAGGGCCAGGGGAGTTCTGGTAATTTTTCTCCGCTGGACCCCCGAGTTCCTATAGGATACACCACCGATATCCTCCACCTGGGAGAATTTCCTTACGAAGCCCTAGGTCTTCGATTGTTGTTGCTTGTTTTTTGGTGTTTTCTTTTGGTGCTTCCTCCATCAGGGTGTTCTTCCATACTGCTTTTTTTCTGGGTGTTCCGATGGCGCATTCCCACACAGGCCTTATTTTGTTGACCCCTGGTAACGCAAGCTCTTCATAAAAATTCGCGTCCACTAAATGTGTTTCTCCCGCATCAAAGGGTGTTACAGTGGCTGAGATGCTAATATCCTTCCCTCTCCAGCTAGACTTTATGCATTGATGCCAACTTGAAGGAACACACCGATGTAAATGAATCCATGGACGTCCCAGTAGGATGTGGTAGCTAGAGCTTTCATCCACCACATGAAACTTATTATTGGTCTTTATGGGGCCAACTTCCAAGACAACATTAACACACCCTCTGGATTTCACACCCACTCCATTAAAAGCATTGAGCCCTACTTGAGTAGGCCTTATCTGGTCAGCAGAACCTCCCATTTCTAGAAATATATGAGTGGGTATGATATTTACCCCCGAGCCAGCATCCACCAAGGCCCTTCTGACCTTCATGCCTTCTACCACTGCTTCCACGTACAATGGTTTATTATGGTAGAACTGCCCATTAAATGAGTCAGGGTCCCGAAACACCAGGGCATTTGCATAGGCCTTTGCTAATCTTGTGAGCGGAGCGTTGACGCCCCCAAAACCTTTTTCATGCTTCTGAATGACTCCTATTAGAGCTCTAGCCACCTCTTTCTGAATGTGGGGTTCCAAGCCAAGTTGGTTGAACATGATTCTACAACCTCGAGACTTCAAAAGACCTCTTGTGAACGTGTTTTCATCCAAGGACTCCTCCATGGTGACCATCTCTTCTGCTTTATCTACGATATCTATCAGCATTACCTCTCCTTCAAAGCCTATCATTCCAACATCATGTTGAGAAAAAGGAGTACTTTTTACACCTTCTTGATTTTGTTCTCTATTTAGGAGTATCTTCCCTTCCTTCACTTGCCTATGAAACATCGTCCTCACCACATAACAATCAGTCAACCCATGGCCCTTATTGTAGTGCACCATGCAATATCTTGGATCTCTCAAGTCTTCAGGTGTTGGTGGCTTTCTATCTGTTTTGGGGTTTAATGTTCCATCCTCAAACCATCCATTTACGACAACCATGGCCTGAGCTCTGGAGAGAGGTAGTGGGGGTGGAGGACTGTTTCTCTTAGCACCCCTAGAATAGGAACTCCTTCTGCCCCTGCCATCAGTGGCACACACTTTCAGAGGGAAAACTTCTTTATATCTCCTTCTATTACACTTCATTGCCACGGTTATGTCAGATGCTCTCTTTAAGAGCTCAGAGAAAGTGTTTATGTTGCTCATATAAAGATACATTTGGGATCCATCTTTCACATTTCTAATACACCCGTACACCAATTGTAGCTTTGGGAGAGTGTCTATACAAAGCAAAACTTGATCTCTGTACCTCTTGACGAACGCTACCAATCCTTCTCCTTGTCTCTGTTTCACTCTCCCCATGTCCATGATGTGCATGGAGGGTTCCTCTTCCAGGAACTTGTTGTAGAACTCCGTCACTAATTACTCCCAGGTGTTGATGCTACTGGCTTTCAACTTGCAATACCACGTGAACGCCCTTCCTGTCAGTGATTTTGAGAACTCCTTGATCTTGAGCTCCTGGTGGTTCCTGAACACCCCGAGATCGTCCAAGAATGACAGGATGTGTTCTTTGGCACTTTCAGTACCATCGAATTTACGAAAGGTAGGTGGTTGGTACCCCTTAGGGTATGGTTTTGCCAAAATATGATGCCCGAATGGTGGACTTATCTCTCAAGTGGGTTCACTTCTTCTCCCTTGCCTTTTAGAATACGTGCCAACTCCCTACGAGTGACTGGGGTGTTCTCGTCTTCCTCCGTGTTCTCCTGATTCGCGAATGAAGGCGGTGGGGGGTTCTATACCTCGTTTGATCCCTAGCCATCATTTCCGTGATCAAATCTTTCATTTTTGTCTGGTTGTCTATCATATAGTTGTTCACATGAGCAGGCATGGGGTGTGAAGAAATTTGCGTAGGCATGAGCTCCTTCTCCTCCCGCACTCAGATTCTGCTGCTCCATGAGTTCTTCTTCTTGGTTGTGCCCGTCCTCGTCTTGAGGTGATCCCAAGCTGAGGTTGAGATCTCGAGGGGTTATTGAGCATCGCTTGGGTGGTCGATTCTGTCCAGGATGAGTATTGCTAGATTCAGCCATCACGTCGAAGTGTTCCTCCCCAGTGAAGTCGCCAAGTGATTCGGGTGATTTTCGTGAAAAATAGATTAATTGAAAAATAATGATTAAGATGAGAGATTCGGGGTAAGTATACTTGTGAGGAAAACACTTCTATTTAATGACAAATAAGCAATACAAGAACTAGTGATGAGAAATAGAGGTGGAGAACAAGTGTTGAGACCTCCACCAATGTCACAAGAGGATGAATGGGCTTTGTTTAAAGTGGACAGGGGTGGTTAATGATTGTCTAGTGTTCTAGTGAAACAGCCAAATGCCCGTTTTTACTCGTGAAGGTGATGAATGGAAATGATCAACAATGAGAGAAATTTTGAGGAGAGGAAAAGATGGGTTTTCTAGCTTCTCAGCTTTAGGAATAAGAAAGGTTTTAGAAGAAGGTGAAGGTAAAGGTAAGGGTGAAGGTGAAGGTGAAGGTGAAGGTTTTTCATAAAAGAAGTTCTGCCTTAAAGAGGTGGTTTGAGGTCCTTTTTATAATGTAAAACCATGATGAAGAGGAAATCTATTGTCCAATGGTTATAGTCTGACATTTGATTTACTCCTTTTGCCCAAAATATTTTTAGGTATTCCCATCACTTTAAGTCTTTTCAACTGTTCAATGGAGGAAGTTGATTCCCACAAGTTAAACTAAAGCTCACTACATGTGACATCAGTGAATGGACATCTAGTTTGGTTTTCTTTCAACTAGATGACGCTCTTTACACTCCAAATCCAATCAATTCACTTCCACCAATTTAGTTCCCACTGAAGAGAAATTCAACTCCTCAAGGTGTTCTTTTGGGTTCCATCCTTTTACCCAATACCTTTAGGAGGAACTTGACTCTTTTTTGACCATGTTCTTAGATCATTATAAAAATTATTTATGTATAAAAAAGGTTTATATTTTTAGTACACAATCAACTGTCAACCCGACATATCTCCATGGAGATGTTGCCTTTCGGTCACGAATAAATGGGAACCTCTGGAATATCGTACCCGGCACACAGTCCAGGATATAGTGTCTGCACACTCTTGTGATTCGAAAGGATGCGAGCGGAATACTCTTTCACAGACCTCACATCTCAACGTAAGCAAAATTAACCACAGACCTACTGAAATTTTTAATATTTTAAAATTATCTTAATGTTATACTACAATCTATTAACAAATTACAAATACTAGAATAACAATATTAAAATATTAAAAACTTAAATAAATTAATTTAAACGTGAATAATAAAAGAAATCTATTTGCAGCGAATGTCCAATACCTTGTCCGTTCGGAGATTAGGCCGCTAGAATTTCAATAACTGGTAATGTTAAAAATTATATATATACTTACATGAATTTATATGTAAGTCAAAACAATGCTTCTTCTCACCTGTTTCGTGTCATGGACCGAACATACATCCCAAGAAGTCAAGAACTTCTAGCATTCAACAAGATTATTAACTATTAAGAGTGGGTTTGGGAAGTAGTAAAAAGCATTTCTTTTTTTGAATTATGAAAAATTATATGATGTACATTTAGTACTATTTTTGAAAAATATTTTTAATTTTTAAAAAATTAATTGAAAGAAAACCATGTTATATATATTCATTAAAAATTTCAAACGATTAATCCGTTTTAGAATCTATATTTGTTTATATTGAGTAGCACTTTCCATGACTAAGCAAATACAAGGATTATTGGTAACTAGTTAATTCTTTAATCCATATCTAAAACTATTTGAGCCCATGCGCATGCCTATTTTCTTTATTATATATATAGCACGTCATCCACATTGCTTTCCCACGGTTTAGTGTTATTAGTCACCGATTTTATCAACACTGCCGTCATCATTTTGGATAAGCAACACTACTCACAAACCAGCAACAATATTCAATTCAACTATATTTCATTTTTTTGAAAAAAAAAAAAAAGACTTCGTTTCATGATAAATATCTATATATTCCGTCTTAAAACATATTTAGTACATGCTCCAAAATGTTTAAAAAGTATATTTAAAAAATATAATTACAAAAAGTTCTTAAAAATACGCATCAATCAAATATGTTTTAAAATCGTGTAAGTTTTTCTCTTAATTATTTCAGCTTATTCAATTATTGACTTATAGTTGGGGACTCGCTAACCGTATTGTCCTTGGTCAAAATAAATTAAATCATTGTAATAATGTGCACGAATGATGTAAAGGAAGTTGGTGGCTTAGCCATAAAACGGATGAGATAAGCATTTGGGTTTGAACATTGAAATTATCATAATCAAGAAAGCTAATTTATTTGTTTAATTTTAGAAAGCCACTAAGCAGCTTGTCCATATATATATATATAAAATAATAAAGTCCATGTGAGCTAATCAGATTTGATACCATTGAGAATCCATTATGTGATGATGATGTAATATAAATTTTGTTTTCTACAAAGAATCTTCATGATTGTTCTAATTGGTGACGCTTCATCGCCATGTCTAACAATAATCCAATTTCTTTTTTTTTTCTTTTTAATAATAAAATTAACTGTTAACTACCACTATGATCAAAGAATTGGTTCACAAATATAGTAGGGTTTATGGTGCTATTCTGTTTCACTAGGTTGTTCTTCCCTGAATCCACATCATAATAAGGATTGTTATGATTATTTTTGTTAGGGATTTCAAGGATCTGAGGTTGTTTCATAAAAGGGTCCATAATCATGTTGCCAACATTGGCACTGTTTAGTTGAAAATCAAAGGTTGAGTTATATGATCCATCAGAGAGTATTTGTGATATTGGGCCCAAGTAGTCCATTTCCAAAAGATGTGTAAGGGAACATGTCCTTGGGAATTTCATCATCATTTCTTGCTCATCATCATTATTATCATTCCCATCATTTGATGATGATGTTAGATGATGATTGATTTGGGGCATTGTTGGGAATTCCTCTTTAGGCTCCAACATTGATTTTGCTATGCTCCTCTTCTTGTAGATCCTGCATAACACCCAGTCATCTAGCTGATGATGACACATCCCAAAAATCACAAAAAAGCGTAAGCTTCCACTTAATCCAACACATCAAAATATCAGACAAATACAAAATATTGAGAATAATATACAAATTTGACTGCAGGATAAAACATTATCAATAGATAGACAAGATGTTTTAGTTTTAGAATTTTCTTTTGTCTGTTTATCCAAAATATAGAAAAACAATATTTAAATGTCTATTATTAGTCATGAATTATTATATATACAAACCAAAAGTGAATAAAAGTGAATGAATAATCAACCCAAATTTAAGAGACAATATTTCTATCTTTGTATAATTACTCTAAAATATGATGACTAATTTTTATTTTCTGTTTTGGTGTGAAAAAGATGATGAGTTAAAGAGCGAAAAGGGGTTACCCTCATGGATCCAATTTGTTTAGTGGGTTGCCTTCTTGATCCAACCAATCTATACTCATGCATGATCCAATCAGTCTTGATACCCTTTGGGGGCCTACCCTTGTAAAAGACCAAAGCTTTCTTGACCCCAACATGCTTAGACCCACTATAGATTGCTTTGTCCGTACCAGTGGCCTTCCAATACCCTGAAACCGTTGCCCTATTAGGCCTCACCCCATTTGGGTACTTCCTATCCCTTGGGCTAAAGAAGTACCATTCGTTCTCTCCAAAGCTTGTTTTATCTGAAATCACAAGAATTAATTAAAACAACCACAGAGACTAGGCTAATAAATTAAATAATAATGATATGTACCGGGTAATTCCCATGGATCAAACTTATAGATATCAACTTCAGGGATGACGGAAGCAGGGCAAGGCTTTGAAGTGGCTTGGTTACAAAGGTAGTGAACGATTAGTTCTTCATCAGTTGGGTGAAACCGAAACCCAGGAGGGAGTTCAGAATTTGAGCTTCTTCTACTACCCTCCATTAATTAAATTGGTTATTATTTTTGGGACTATAGTGGGGACACAACAAGAGAAAGAGGATGGGGATGAATTGAAGATAAGGGTTGAAGAGAAATCAAGGTGTTTGAAATGTTTGCAATGAGATGAATGCCCCTTTTATCTTTGAGGTTTCTTGTCGTTTCTGATTTAGGTGCATGGATTTCATTGGTTCGTGCTACGACTTTTTCTATGCGCGTCACCTTATGCCTTCTTATTTATGCATGCTCCAATTATTTAAAATCATATATATCTTTATCTTCATATCAAAATAAGATATATTTAATTTGTATTTTAAAATAAAGAATTTTTGGGTACTATTCTTTGAACTTTGAACTAACTCTGATGTTCCGCGTGTTTATCCACATTATTGGGTCGCATTCAAGTCACCCATAGAATATTATTGGCATATTGCATGTCTTCATGTATAGTAGATAAACAAAGTGGAATGAATTTAGGTATTAGATTTTTCATACGAATAATTTAAATAGAAAATAGTAGAGCATACAATTTGATATTTTAAATAACGATTATATCATTTATAAAGTGTCAAAATAAGGAACATCATCCTTAAAATGAATCATCATTAGGCAATGCAATTCACTTGCAACTAAATTAAAACAAATGATTGAAGAGTAGCAATTTTCCTTTCACCTTATTATTCTAAAGTTCTTTGAAGGATCTAATTTCTTTTATTTTTTTTCTTCTTATCACCTTTAAAATAACTATTCCATCTATCGTTTTTTAATGTATTACCGGATTCATTTTAGAAAGGGTTTTTAAATAATTACAATAATTATATAAAAAGGAAGAAAACAGTGAAGCTATAATAATTACCGGAGGTGGAAATACTCCATCAATAAGAAATTAAGGAGATTGACTAATCACTGGTACATTATTATTATTATTATTTACTACGAGGATTGATTGGACAAAAGATAGTATTAATTGAAATAATGATTGCAAAATGGTTTAAGTGAAATTTTGATATAAAGGGCATTAGTTATATTCATTTAATAACTGGTATTATAAGAATGTTAATGCGTGCACTACTTATAATTTATTGGCTAAAATTTCTTAAATAAGGGTTGGCCACCAATACTTTTCCATTTCGAAATTACCTTTAATAGAAAATTCTATGAAAAATAAAATGATGAAAATGAGGAATAATATGAAAAATCACACAAAAAATAAATGATCTGATTAACCTTAAAATTGATATTTTCACTGTTTCTTAATTCATGTTTAAAATTACACAAAAAATGTTAAAAAGTAATTATAATAATAAATAAAAAATAGAATGATAGATATATAATTATTTATGTTACCTCCTCTTATCAGCTTAAATTTTTTGGATGAGTGATTTTATAACATGGTATCATTAAACAAACCCAAAAAAAATAGAAACTCACCTAAAAAAAAGTGTTAGAGATATAATTATTTATATTATCTTTTTCTATCAGTTTAAACTTTTAGAATAAGTTTTTCTATCAAAATATATTTCATTATCATACAGTCATCGATCAAGTTTCTTGAAATCTTAGATCTATGGATATTATTATTATGGAAAATGTTTATTAACAAAAAATAACTAGCAAAAAATAATCAGAATTCGTTTTATTTAATATGTATTAATTATTGTAATAATTAATAAATAAATACTAAAAAAGATAAATTCTGACTATTTTTTTTATTTTTCTAGCATTATTACCGTATTATTTTTGTACCATTAATTGGTACATATGCCACAATATTAATCGCCAAGGAAAAGGAGGATTTGGAAAATCATCAAAGCTTCCTTTTAGTATTACTAATTATAAAAGAGGAGTGCTAGGTAGTCAAAAATTAATTACAATATAAAAATGTCATATAAAAATTTTCATTCTCTTGATAAGTAAGTGATATATACTTTTTTATTACTTATTCTCTTTATTACCTACTATTTTTCTGCGTGCTTAGAGCATTAATGTTCTTTCTAAAATTAATTTCAGTTTCTTCCAAATTAAATTCCTAAAATTCCTCACTCACATTATTACCCATTAAAATGCAATTTTTCTACAGAAATTATGGAGGTTAAATTTAAAAATTTTAACAACTTCTACTGTACAACTCATATTTTACATATAAACTATTAGAAAATAAAAAATAAAAGATAAGATATAAAAAATTAAAAAATAAATTTTTAAAAATAATTATTAACTTGTTATATTAAAATCAATAAATAAGCATACATATACATATGAATATTAAATAAAAAATATTAAAATAATAAAAAAATATTAAAATAATTAAAATCATAACCTATTAATGCACATATGAGATAATTTGAAAAATACAATAAGACACATAGTTTAAAATTTGGTAATATTAATTATAAAAATTTATTAATTATAGACATCATATGTATGAAATTATCGATGTTATGCATATGAATTTATGGATGTTATGAGTAAATTTATCAATTGAATAAATTAATTTAAAAATTTGACATTTTTTCAAATTCAATGATGAAAAAATTTAAAAACATCTGTGTTAATTTGATAGTTACTTATACAATAACTAAAAAATAATATGTGTACGTATGAATGCAATATCTAATAAACATGAATTTAAATTTTAGATGTTAGTTGTATGTAATTATAGATATTATATATATGAGCTTATGAGTGCTATGTGTATGAACTTAGTTAGTACAATATAATTATAGATGCACATA
Organism: Arachis ipaensis; assembly: GCF_000816755.2. NCBI lineage: Eukaryota > Viridiplantae > Streptophyta > Magnoliopsida > Fabales > Fabaceae > Arachis > Arachis ipaensis. The sequence continues at coordinate 45,186,668 of NC_029789.2, read as the reverse complement.
AACAAAAAATTAAATCAGTTTATTACCATACCTCATCAAAGCTAGTGTAGTCTTTCATATTTTTGAAAATTGATTGACGGACAATAATCTCATCGGGTGAGTTTGTCTGTTATTCAAATTATTTTCAACTCCTTGTAAATTTTTTTGTCCTATTCCAATTGTGCTTGTAATTAAAATAGAGTTATGATTTCAAGCTGGAGAGAATAAACAATTTTCATGATCCAAATTAACAATGAAAAACCTATTAAACCAAGCTTTCACATTTGTCAATGTTTGCCATAATAATAAATAAATTAGAGGAAATAAAAATTAATTGTTACCTTTTTTAATTGTCAACGTTTGCCATAATAATTAATATTATTACCATTTTTAATTGTAACATTCAAATTATAAAAGAAAATATTAAATAATGATTATAAGAATGTGTAA
>NC_029789.2:45180233-45186223 GCF_000816755.2 Arachis ipaensis | reverse complement strand
AAAATTAAAATATTATTAAGTTATATAAATGAAATAAATTATGAAAAATTTTGGCTAATTATAGTTAAAAATTTTTTGTTACCAAATTTTTTCCTTATAAAAAACATTCCACTTGCATATTTAATTTAGCGTCTAACTTGGAAGCATGTGATTAGATTAGAAGTGTTTCTTATTTTGTTAATTAATTGGTTATTAACTTATTAACTTATCATAGGAGACTTCAAATATTTCGGAGAAATAAAGAGCATATGATAATAATTTTTAATTCCAATTTATTTGTTGGAAGAAAAAATAACTTTAAATATTCCATTTCCTAAGAAAATTGTAAAATAAAAAAAAATATTCCTCACAACTTTATAATTTTTTCTTTAAGAAAAATAAACGAATGAATTTTTAGCAAATCATCAATAATGACGCCACTCCTTTGCAGAAAAAAAAAAAAAAAGAATAAAAGCTAATGGGGTTGGGAACGTGCCTTCTACGTGTTCACCACACTATATAGGATAGAAAACAAAATAAAATAAAAGAAACAAAAACCATCAATAATTTGGATCACTCAATAGTCAACACCTTTGGTTCTCTCGGCTGGTTTGGCTATAACGAAGGTGGGAAAAGAAAATAAAGTAACGCCCTCTTTTGAAGCTTTCTATTTTCATCATTATTATTAAAATGTTTTTGATCATGTTTGAAACAATCAAAGAACAAAAGACATGATTATAGTGTTACGTTTTAATTTTTAATCTAGTTTAGAGTTCCATAATTATTGAAGTACAAAGTCCTATGATTGTTTAGGGAGTTGTTTTCTTTCTTTTTAAAGAATCGATTAGTTGGTATGGTATTTGTCCAATGATTGATTTGTTTTTTACTTTTAGTTTTTTCTTCATTCGCAATATTTTATTTGATAATTCAGAATACAGAGATCAGATACCATAAATCAAGAAAAGAATTCAGAAAAATGCTAGGTAAGTCATAAATATTAGAAACTCATCAGACATACTAATTTCTTCTTTTTTTTTAATCCAGTTATCAAAATAATTAATAATATAGAGAAAACAAACTGATACTATTTTATTAACAAAATAATGATTATAGAACAAATAAATGGCAAACGTGACAAAACTACATGGTCAGAATTTTTTTTAATAGAAAAAGCAAACCAAACTATTCTTGAAAGAAATGAGTATCTTTCCTTAATACTCAATCAAGAACAAAAATATCTTACTTATATATCAAAATAGGGAACAAAAAAATCTTTAAAAAATCAACATATGTTTCAATTATATGAATAATAATTATGTAAAGCATTTTTTTGTTAAGATCAAAGAAGAGAGAAATGAGTCATACATATATATGTCATGAGCCACGTCCTCAATGTCTACAATTTTAATTTGGACAAGAAATATTTTTGTGATATGAAATCTTTTTTTTTTCTAAAAATAAAAAATTGATCAAATAATAAAGTAAAAGATTAATTATTATTAAATTTGCAATTTTTATTATGTCTGAAGTTTTTCCATTTTATAATTTAAAGTAAATACATATTTACAATCTCATTTTACCATTTTCTTTATTTTAGAAGATTTAAATCTTAGGATATATATCGCTTCTCGTTAATAAAAACCTCCATAGGTTACGTATTTCGTTCATTTTATTAATATGCAGTCCTATCTTGTGATTCCTAAACAATTTATGCTTTTTAGGGTTAGACTGCGCTATATGTTTGAATAGAAAACAATCATTGAAGAGAAAAAGTCAACATTTTGCATTTTGATTTTGAATATTTCATTTTTAGACATTACTATTAAACAATAATAACTAGGTAACTAGAACAACAAAACTGCTTCCATGATATACGGAAATGTGTCCGGTAATACTTTTGCACTCGGTTTTAGTTTAATTCAGGGTAAATATGTTTTTTTTTTTTGGTGACTCGGGTAAATATGTTTTTGGTTCCTAATTATCTGTCTAAAGAATAAAATATTTTTAATAATTCAAAATTTTTTTTTATCAATTTTTAGCTATTTTTAAATAATTAGTCTAAATGATTTTTGTTCATAGTCTAAACGATTTTTGACATATTAATAGGTCACTATTTTATATGAGTTACTTCAATTAATTATTTGAATAATTAGGTTATAATTAAAGATTTTTTGAATTATAAAAAGATGGTTTATTTTTGAGACAAATAGTCAATGATCCGAAACTACATTCACTCTTTAATTTAAAATAAAAGGATAAAAAAATCAATATCAAATTTATTTTATATATATAATTAGTGAGGCTAACCCTAATTCCTCATGCAGTGGTCAGGAGAGGTAACCATCAACGGCACTTACCAAAATGACGCGTGTCTTTTCTATAAAGGGTAGGTTGGGTTAGAACTTGGAACTAAAGGGATAAGCACTACCTTATAAAAAGAAACAAAATATATAATAAATTAATAACACTCCAAAAGAATGGTGCTTTCTTGTGTTTATATGGTTCCTAAACTGGACAAGTCATCACCTGCACCTAATTGGAAATCGTATCTAATTATTATCATCTTCACTCTCACAAAGAGGTAATGTGGCGAAATCATTTTACTTCATTAATTAATTAATTAAAAAGGTATATTCTCTTTCTATTCTTCTGGACTCATACAAGATACTGATTAAATAACGTTAGGTACGATGCATGTCACTTTTTTTCTTTTACATTTGATTTAATTTAATTCAATTACGAAACTATTAGATTAACTCCAATAAAATATTTTTAAAATAGGTTTAATTACTCTGCAGGTCCTTATAATTTCACCGAATTTTCAATTAGGTTTCTATACTTTTTTTCTTTTTAATTGGGTCTTTATACGTGAAATTTTTTTCAATTAAGTCCTGCCGTGTGTATAACGTTAAAGTTAACAGAATATTCTTAATAAAAAACGAATATTCTTTAAATTTGGTTGGAATGGCTAGCTGAAGAAACATGCATTATTTCAAAATACCCAAATCACCCCTTGCAATTTATCACAAGTAAAAAAAGAAACCCTAACGTTCTCTGTGGAGAACGCGATTAAGTCGTCCTCTGCTTCCCCTCTTTCGGGCCGTCATCCGTCGCTGGGGGGCTTCTGCAAGGAACGCTTGGTGGTTTGCCGTCCGTCGCCACCTTCCTTGTGAACCGGTCTGCTCTACTCTGTTCCGTTCAGAGGTGGTCAGCGCGTTCCCCGTCGCCGTCCGTCGCGGTGAAGCCCATCACCGTCGCTGCGCCGTATCGATCGGAGTCTCGTAGCGCTTGGCCTCCCGTCTCTGCATTGTGCGTCTGCTCCATCTCCCTGCACTCGAACGTTCTCTCTGAAAACAGGTCAGGAAAAAAAACTTCTTTTGTCAGTTTTAAAAGTTGATGTGTATGCTAATTTTATTTTTTTTTATAAAAATGACATTGGTTGAATATCTATTTCTGGGATTGATTTTTGGATTGTTTTGATAATGGTTGATTTAGGGTTTACAATATGGATATCTCTATGCATGAATTTTGTTAAAGGGGGAATTGAAATATAAATTAATTTTGCTAATGATAAATTGTGTTTATTCTTAAATGTTGATTGTTGTGGCTGTGACGATGTTTTTTAAATGGATTATGTTTCTGTTTTTAATACCTGTAGTGATGGGGAACTCAGATTTCACCATAGACATACATTATGGTGGCAAGTTTATGACAAATCTTGAAGTAACACTAATCATTGAAGATGTAAAGCTTCTCATCATGATAAATCTTTTTTGTTACTTCATGCCTTAATATCTGATTTCATATCATGTTATGTGATGCTTTGCGCCCCCAATTTGAGCTAGGATTAGTGGATTACTCATTGATGCCTTTATTGGGTCTGCTATGCAAGCTTCAATTAGTTTTTCTTAACCATGTTTGTTGGTTTTGTGGAGTAGGAAAGAAGCAAAACCTTTGTAGCAATGAGCAATGTGATTGCTCTTTACTTGTGGTGTTTGTTATATTTTCTTATCTTTTGTGTAGTCAGTTAATTGATCAACATAGTTAATGATATTCTAGATATGATGATATTCCAACCTTTCTTCTTCATCTTGGTGTCCCATTTTAATCTCTTGGCTTTTGAGGAAGAATTGATTGACTGAGATTGGGAATAAGGAGAAGCTGAATGTTTTAGGGGTGTTCTATTCGTATTGTGTTGTTTTTTTTTTCAGTTTTTTAGTTGTTTTTAGTTCCTGTCTCTTAAGCTGTGAATTCTTAAGTTGTGTGAATTTGTAGTTCAATTTCAGTTTTGCTTAATTGTTTGCAACTTCTGTTTGTTTCTCAAATTATATTCTAAATTTATATTCTAAATTTTGTTGATGGCTATGATCCATGGATTCTTCAAAATTAAGGATGTATTGTATTGCACTCGTATCTTTCAAAGAGTATTTGAGCCAAGGGAATTGGAGTTCTTGATCCTTATATTAGACAAGGCATATACAAGGAATGAAGTTCTGGATATGGTAATATATGTTTTCCTTGTTTAGTACTACTATCTTAACATATATGCATGCATTCATAGAGAAAATAAACTGATATTTATTTGTTTATTTTTGTCTGATAAACCCTTTCAGGAGAAGTTGATGCTGAACACATTGCACTTTAACATGTCTGTTCCAACAGCATATGTTTTCATTAGAAGGTTCCTAAAGGCAGCACAAGCAGACAGAAAGGTAGCAACATGCTTGATAAAATTCATAGTTAAAAACTCTCATTTCTCTTATTATGATGATGATCATTGATATGATTAAAATTACGAACTTGTTAATTGATACTTACTTACGAGTTTAATGGTTGGTTTCCACCAGAAGGCTGGGTCAGGGAAACTTATAGGGGTGCATCGGAAGTACCGTTCTTCAAAGCACAACTACACTGCAAAATGTGAAGCAGCAAGTTTTCTTCTTGATAACTCATTGTTGTAGCAGCCACATGTATAGCTAGCTATTAACAAAACAGCCACAACTACAAACTTGACTTTTACTTGGGTTGCATATTTGGGGAATCATAGATTTTATTTCTAGGATCATCCTCCTCTGATTATGCTTTTTCTTACTTCTAAATTTACTTTTATTTAGTCCCTTTACTTTTACATTATGTTCCTATGGTGGGAACATAACTTTGTCCAAATCTGTATTTCTTCTTGTTCCATTCAACAAAATAATGGAAATGATTGGTATAGAAATAATTTCATTCATTATGAGAAGTATTTTATTATTGCTCTTTGCCCAACATGTATAATATAATTTTTTTTTTAACAAAATGTGTGTATGGTTTAATCCATGATTACTCTTTAGTTGACAATTCAAACAATTATCTTGAAGATAATCCATAGCATTGATCGGAAACTTGTGTCGAATTCAAGATGCAGCAACTAAACCGAGCAATTGAACCATAAGAATTTGGGCCAATTGTTTTAAGAATGCTCATCAGCTCATGTATCATTTGAACCAAAATATATTACTAGAGAAAAATGTTTTAAGAAACTCATATTTGTACCTAGATTGATTAAGGGTACACAAGCAAAAGAATGATAGTGACAAAATAAAAAAGATTATAGGAATATCTTTTATGTTGTATGTTGTAGAATCATTGAATAGGGATTATAGGAATATCTTTCATTGAATATTTATAGTTTTATCGAATTTTTAATTAGGTCCCTGTACTTTTTTTTTTCTTTTCAATTAAGTCTCTAAGGGTATACAAGTAATTTTACAATTTACTAACAGTTTTTTGTCGTTTAACGTTAACAAGGACTAAATTGAAAAAAAAAATATAGGGATCCAATTGAAAAGAAAAAAAGTATAGGGACCTAATTAAAAATTCGGTAAAACTATAGGGACCTGCAGAGTAATTAAACCTTTAAAATATTATTTTTGATACTTATAAAAAATAATTAATTTGAAATTTATATTAAAATTAATAGATAAAATAAAATTAGTGATATCTTAAAAAATAGTATCATTTTTATAGAG
>NC_029789.2:45176752-45179995 GCF_000816755.2 Arachis ipaensis | reverse complement strand
ATACGTATTTATTATTAAATTTAATTTATGTTTTAAACACTTAAATTATAAATTAAAATTAGATAAAATTTAAAATATAATAAAAATTAATAATAGTCCTTATTCATACCCTGACCCAAAATATAAAACTAGACCGAATAAGGAAGAAAGATCCACCTAAAAAGGTCGGACACGGTGAAAGAGATTGGATAAGCATTTACAAGTAATTATCTCCCAAAATCTCTTCTACTATCTCTATCTTCCTAAAAGATAAATCCTAACAAACTCTCAAAATAAAGGAAAAAATATCCACAAATAAAGGTGAAAATATTGGCTCCAACAAAGGTGGTTAAGAGCTCTACTATAAATACACTGACACTCCTCAGGTATATTTACGTTCTAATCTACTAAAAACCTGCCTAAAGTCGTTGCTAACTTAAGCATCGGAGTCTTTTGCAGGTACCATCCCCCACCTCCTCACGAGGAACTTGGATGGCAGCACTTCGACATTGGAACAAGTCGGAGGCTGCCCCACAAGGAGTCTGGACCTCACGTCCAGGCCCAAATTAACGTTTCAGGTAACCCTCAGAACATTAGCGCTGTTGTCGGGGACCTAGGATTCAACCCTTGACAATGGTGGACGACCACTATGAAGACGGTCACAAGGCATCTGAATCAGAACCAGAGCCTTACCGTGATGATCTCACACTTGCAATACCTCCACCACAGAAAAGAACGCACGGTCCCATGTAAAAGGGACATCAAGAAATTCCCAACAAAGACGGATTCAATCAGAGGTACACCCACCAGAAGATGAAGAACCTCCACATCCAACAGAGATATTAGGCTTAATCCATGGCCATCGTGGATGACTAGAACATCTTGAGCAAGAAGCTGAATGTCAACGAGAAGCAGAACAGGAACTGCGAAGGGAGGTACAATGACGTAGGGAGCTAAAAGAAAAGCTCTTAAGATTGGAAGCTGATCTCCGAAAATGGAGCAATTGAGTAGATCGGGAGGAAAGCCCTTTAAGGGGGTGAGGATCCGTTCGTGGAAGAGATCATGTGGGCCAAAGTTCCAAGGAAATTCAAAACTCCTGACATGGATCTTTATGACGGAATGACCGACCTGAGGCACAATCTCAGCAACTTCAAAAGTTGGATGTATCTAGCCGACGCCTCTGATGCTAGACGTTCTAAAGCATTTCTAACGACTTTGACCAAAGCTGCGATGAAGTGGTACGACAACTTACTACCCAGGTTGGTGACTTGTTTTGACGACCTGACAAGGAAGTTTCTGACAAGATTCTTAATTCAGAAGGATAAGGTGAAACACGCACCAAGCTTGCTAGGAGTTAAGCAAGAGGCAAGGAAAACGCTCTGAGATTACATGGAAAGATTTAACAAAGCATGCTTGAAAATGCAAAACCTACCTATTGAAGCAATGATAATGGGATTGTTTAACGACCTTAAGGAAGGGTCGTTTTCTTAATCCATATCCAAGCGATATCCGTCTTCCTTGTATGAAGTATAAGAATGGGCAGAGAAGTATATCAACATGGAGGAGAACTCACAACTGAGAGAACCACTTCCGAGATCCAACCTGCCTTATCCATCTCGGAAAAAAGATAAAGAAGCTAAGAAGAAGGAAGAGTACAACCTGGAAAAACCTCGAAGATATCATAACTACACTTCCCTCAGGGTCTCTCTTGTAAATGTTTATAGAGAGATATGTCACACCGAGAAGCTTCCACCTCCTCGTCCAATTAAACACAAAAAGGTAGGAAGCCGGACAAAATATTGTGAGTACCACAAACTCTATGGCCATTCTACCAATGACTATTATAATTTAAAGAATGTCATAGAAAAGTTGGCCAGAGAAGGCCGATTAGACAGGTACTTGGCGGATAGGCCGGACAACCCGAGGAAGAGAAAGAGAGAAAAAGAAGGGGGATGACAAGAACGTCCACCTCAAACTCTCGAGTGACACATACACATGATTAACGGGGGATTTGCTGGAGGAGGAATATCTAAATCATCACGAAAAAGGCATCTTAAAGAAGTGTACCAAGTCGGGGAAGATAACAGATCTCCCGACTTGCCAACAATCTCGTTCACTAAAGAAAATGCTCAAGGGGTAACGTCTGGCCATGATGACCCTGTGGTGATAACTATGATCCTTGCGTATGCAAACTGGTGCACGAAATTGTGATCATCAATGGCGCCATCAACATGGTACGCTCAATTGTAATCTCAACTTTTTATCACAACTTCGCACAACTAACCAGCAAGTGCACTGGGTCGTCCAAGTAATAAACCTTACGCGAGTAAGGGTCGATCCCACGGAGATTGTTGGTATGAAGCAAGCTATGCACGTTCATCACATTCAGGTTGAAGTGCGAATGAATATCTTAGAAGCGGAATAAGTTGAATTGAATAGAAAAACAGTAGTACTTTGCATTAATCTTTGAGGAACAGCAGAGCTCCACACCTTAATCTATGGAGTGTAGAAACTCTACCGTTTGAAAATACATAAGTGAAAGGTTCAGGCATGGCCGAATGGCCAGCCCCAAACGTGATCAATAGATCAAAATATAATCCAAAGATGTCTAATACAATAGTAAAAAGTCCTATTTATAATAAACTAGCTACTAGGGTTTACAGAAGTAAGTAATTGATGCATAAATCCACTTCCGGGGCCCACTTGGTGTGTGCTTGGGCTGAGCTTGAATTTTACACGTGCAGAGGCTCTTTCTGGAGTTGAACGCCAGGTTGTAACGTATTTCTGGCGTTCAACTCTGGTTTGTGACTTGTTTCTGGCGTTTAACTCCAGACGGCAGCATAGAACTGGTGTTCAACGCCCTTTTACGTCATCTAAACTCGGCCAAAGTATGGACTATTATACATTGATGGAAAGCCCGGGATGTCTACTTTCCAACGCAATTGGAAGCGCGCCATTTTGAGTTCTGTAGCTCCAGAAAATCCACTTTGAGTGCAGGGAGGTCAGAATCCAACAGCATCAGCAGTCCTTCTTCAACCTCTGAATCTGATTTTTGCTCAAGTCCCTCAATTTCAGCCAGAAAATATCTGAAATCATAGAAAAACACACAAACTCATAGTAAAGTCTAGAAATGTGAATTTAACATAAAAACTAATGAAAACATCCCTAAAAGTAACTAGATTCTACTAAAAACATACTAAAAACAATGCCAAAAAGCGTATAAATTATCCGCTCATCTCAACACCAAACTTAAATTGTTGCTTG
>NC_029789.2:45171934-45176601 GCF_000816755.2 Arachis ipaensis | reverse complement strand
TGTTGATTCTCCTAGTTCAGTATGATGATTCTTGAACACAGCTATTTTATGAGTCTTGGTCGTGGCCCTAAGCACTTTGTTTTCCAGTATTACCACCGGATACATAAATGCCACAGACACATAATTGGGTGAACCTTTTCAGATTGTGACTCAGCTTTGCTAAAGTCCCCAATTAGAGGTGTCCATGTATCATAGGCAAGTTAAACGCCAACCTCACATTTTCTGGGCTAAAATCTAAGTATTTCCCCCGAACCATGGTGAGATAATTCTTTGGGTCCGGGTTCTTACTTTGATCATGGTTCCTAGTGATCCATGCATTGGCATAGAACTCTAGAACCATTAGGATGCCGACTTGTTGGATGGGTTTTGTTAGAACTTCCCAACCTCTTCTTTGGATTTCATGTCGGATCTCCGGATACTCATTCTTCTTGAGCTTGAAAGGGACCTCAGGGATCACCTTCTTCTTGGCTACAACATCATAGAAGTGGTCTTGATGAGCTTTGGAGATGAATCTTTCCATCTCCCATGACTCGGAGGTGGAAGCTTTTGTCTTCCCTTTCCCTTTTCTAGAGGATTCTCCGGTCTTAGGTGCCATCAATGGTAATGGAAAAACAAAAAGCTTATGCTTTTACCACACCAAACTTAGAATTTTGCTCGCCCTCGAGCAAGAGAAGAAAGAAGAGATGAAGAAGAAGAAGAAATAGAGGAGAGGGAGAGAGATGTGTTTCGGCCAAGAAGGGGAAGAGAGGGTTGTGTTATGTGAAAATGAGGAGGAATGGAGGGCTATATATAGGGAAGGGAGGGGGGGTAAGGTTTCGGCCATATAGGGTGGGAAATTGATTTTGAATTTTGAAGGTAGGTGGTGTTTATGAGGTAGGTTTATGGGGAAGAGTGGATGGATGTGAGTGGTGAAGTGGTGATAGGGAAAAGAGATTGAGGTGATTGGTGAAGAGTTTTGGGGAAGAGTGTTTATGGGATTGTGTGAAAGAGGGGTGAGAAGAAGTAAGTGGAGGTAGGTGGGGATCCCGTGGGGTCCACAGATCCTGAGGTGTTCAAGGATTTACAATTGGGTTGCCTCCCAACAAGCGCTTCTTTAATGTCAATAGCTTGACAGTGGGCTCTCATGGAGCCTCACAGATGTGCAGAGCTTTGTTGAGACCTCCCAACACCAAACTTAGAGTTTGACTGTGGGGGCTCTGGTTAACTCTGCAATGAGAGAAGCTTATTATGCTTCCTCTCCATGGGTACAGAGAGAGATCCTTGAGTTTTAAACACAAGGTTGTCCTCATTTAATTGAAGGATCAATTCTCCTCTGTCCACATCAATCACAGCTCTTGCTGTGGCTAGGAAGGGTCTTCCAAGGATGATGAATTCATCCTCATCCTTCCCAGTATCTAGGATTATGAAATCAGCAGGGATGTAAAGGTCTTCAACCTTTACTAACACGTCCTCTACTTGTCCATAAGCCTGTTTTCTCGAATTGTCTGCCATCTCTAATGAGATTTTAGTGGCTTGCACCCTATAGATTCCCAGTTTCTCTATTACAGAGAGGGGGCATGAGGTTTATCCCTGAACCAAGGTCACACAGAGCCTTTTCAAAGGTCATGGTGCCTATGGTACAAGGTATTAAGAACTTTCCAGGATCCTGTTTCTTCTGAGGCAATCTCAGTTGATCCAGATCTCTTAGTTCATTGGTGAACAAGGGAGGTTCATCTTCCCAAGTCTCAATACCAAATAATTTGGTATTCAGCTTCATGATTGCACCAAGAAACTTGGCAGCTTGCTCTTCAGTAACATCCTCATTCTCTTCAGAAGAGGAATACTCATCAGAGCTCATGAATGGCATAAGGAGGTTTAATGGAATCTCTATGGTCTCTAGATGAGTCTCAGATTCCTTTGGTTCCTCAAAGGGAAGCTCCTTATTGATCACTGGATGTCCCATTACTCACAGGATTCCTTTCAGAAGTGTACATGAACTGGTTATTAGCAACCATGTCAATGAGTTCTTGAGCTTCTACAGGCGTTTTCTTTAGGTGAATGGATCCACCTGCAGAAGTACCTAATGACATCTTAGCTAATTCAGACAGACCATCATAGAATATATCCAGGATGGTCCATTCTGAAAGCATGTCAGAAGGACACTTTTTGGTCAGTCCTTTGTATCTCTCCCAAGCTTCATAGAGGGATTCACCTTCTTTCTATCTGAAGGTCTGAACATCCACTCTAAGCTTACTCAGCTTTTGAGGAGGAAAGAACTTGGCTAAGAAAGCCTTGACCAGCTTATCCCAAGAGTTCAGGCTATCCTTAGGTTGAGAGTCCAACCATATTCTAGCTCTGTCTCTCACAGCAAAAGAGAAAAGCATGAGCCTGTAGACTTCAGGATCTACTCCATTAGTCTTAACAGTATCACATATCTGCAAGAATTCAGTTAAGAACTGAAAATGATCTTCAGATGGAAGTCCATGAAACTTGCAGTTCGGCTGCATCAGAGAAACTAATTGAGGTTTAAGCTCAAAATTGTTTGCTCTAATGGCAGGAATGGAGATGCTTCTTCCATGTAAATTGGAATTAGGTGCAGTAAAGTCACCAAGCATTCTCCTTGCATTATTATTATTTTCGGCTGCCATCTCCTCTTCCTGTTCGAAAATTTCTGAAAGGTGCTTGCTGGATTGTTGTATTTTAGCTTCTCTTAGTTTCCTCTTCAGAGTCCTTTCAGGTTCTGGATCTGCTTCAACAAGAATATTCTTGTCCTTGCTCCTGCTCATATGAAGGAGAAGGGAACAGAAAAATAATAATAGGGATCCTTTTTACCACAGGTATAGAGGTTCCCCTATGTGAGTAGAAGAAGAAAAGAATAGAAGGAGATGAGAGAGAAGGAGAATTTTCGAAAATTATTTTTGAAAAAGAGTTAGTGATTTTCGAAAATAGTTTTTGAAAAAGGTTAGTAATTTTTTGAAAATTAATATAAAAAATTAAAATAATTAGTCAATAAAAAAGAAATTTTGAAAAAGAGGGAAGATATTTTCGAAAATTAGAGAGAGAGAGAGTTAGTTAGGTAGTTTTGAAAAAGATAAGAAACAAACAAAAAGTTAGTTAGTTAGTTGAAACAAATTTTGAAAAGATAAGGAGTTAGGAAGTTAGAAAAGATATTTTGAAATCAAGTTTTTGAAAAAGATATGATAAGAAGATATTTTTGAAAAGATATGATTGAAATTAGTTTTGAAAAAGGTTTGATTTTTAAAATCACAATTAATGATTTGATTCACAAGAAATCACAAGATATGATTTTAGAACTTAAAGTTTGAATCTTTCTTAACAAGTAAGTAACAAACTTGAAATTTTTGAATCAAAACATTAATTGATGATGTTATTTTCGAAAATTATGTGATAAAGATAAGAAAAAGATTTTTTGAAAAATATTTTAAAATTTTCGAAAATAACTAAGAAAAATGAAAAAGATTTGATATTTGAAAAAGATTTTGAAAAAGATGAGATTTTTAAATTGAAAATTTGATTTGACTCATAAAAATAACTAGATTTTAAAATTTTTTGAAAAAGTCAACTCAAATTTTCGAATTTGATGAGAGAAAAAGGGAAAGATATTTTTTTTGATATTTGAATTTTTAATGATGAGAGGGAAAAACATGAAAAAGACTCAATGCATGAAAATTTTGGATCAAAACAATGAATGCATGCAAGAATGCTATGAATGTCAAGATGAACACCAAGAACACTTTGAATGTCAAGATGAACATCAAGAACTTACTTTTGAAAATTTTTATATGCAAAGAAAACATGCAAGACACCAAACTTAGAAATCTTTCATGTTTAGACTCTATGGATGCAAAAATGCACATGAAAAACAAGAAAAGACACAAAACATGAAAACATCAAGATCAAACAAGAAGACTTACCAAGAACAACTTGAAGATCATGAAGAACACTATGAATGCATGAATTTTTGAAAAATGCAAGATGAATATGCAATTGACACCAAACTTTAAATCTGACTCAAGACTCAAACAAGAAACATGAACTATTTTTGATTTTTATGATTTTTTGATTTTTTTTTGTATTTTTATTTTATATTTTTCGAAAATCATTTGAAAAATAAAAATAAGGATTCCAAAATTTTTAATATGAATTCCAGGAATCTTACAATCTTAATCTAAAGCTCCAATCTGAGGGTTAGACATGGCTTAATAGCCAGTCAAGCTTTAGCATGAATATGGGAGTAATTCATTCAATTTTAAGCCAAAACCTCAGTCCAAAAGAATTTAGACATAGTTTTATAGCCAGCATGCTTCAACATGCTTCATGAAACTCTAGAATTCATTCTTAAAAATTCTGAAGAAAAATATATTTTTGAAAACATTTTTATTTTAAAATTTTTTTTCGAAAACAAAGGAGAAATTTTTGAAAGATTTTTGAAAAATTTTTTGAAAATAAAACAAAAAGAAAATTACCTAATCTGAGCAACAAGATGAACCGTCAGTTGTCCAAACTCGAACATTCCCCGGCAACGGCGCCAAAAACTTGGTGCACGAAATTGTGATCATCAATGGCGCCATCAACATGGTACGCTCAATTGTAATCTCAACTTTTTATCACAACTTCGCACAACTAACCAGCAAGTGCACTGGGTCGTCCAAGTAATAAACCTTACG
>NC_029789.2:45170552-45171869 GCF_000816755.2 Arachis ipaensis | reverse complement strand
TAAACTCTACCCTTTGAAAATACATAAGTGAAAGGTTCAGGCATGGCCGAATGGCCAGCCCCCAAACGTGATCAATAGATCAAAATATAATCCAAAGATGTCTAATACAATAGTAAAAAGTCCTATTTATAATAAACTAGCTACTAGGGTTTACAGAAGTAAGTAATTGATGCATAAATCCACTTCTGGGGCCCACTTGGTGTGTGCTTGGGCTGAGCTTGAATGTTACACGTGTAGAGGTCAATCTTGGAGTTGAACGCCAGTTTGTAACGTATTTCTGGCGTTCAATTCTGGCTTGTGACGTGTTTCTGGCGTTTAACTCCAGACAGCAGCGTAGAATTGGCGTTCAACGCCCTTTTACGTCATCTAAACTCGGCCAAAGTATGGACTATTATATATTTCTGGAAAGCCCTGGATGTCTACTTTCCAACGCAATTGGAAGCGCGCCATTTTGAGTTCTGTAGCTCTAGAAAATATACTTTGAGTGCAGGGAGGTCAGAATCCAACAGCATCAGCAGTCCTTCTTCAACCTCTGAATCTGATTTTTGCTCAAGTCCCTCAATTTCAGCCAGAAAATACCTGAAATCACAGAAAAACACACAAACTCATAGTAAAGTCCAGAAATGTGAATTTAACATAAAAACTAATGAAAACATCCCTAAAAGTAACTAGATTCTACTAAAAACATACTAAAAACAATGCCAAAAAGCGTATAAATTATCCGCTCATCACAAACCTCCATAGAACACTAATAGATTAGGGTAGCTCGGTGGATATACTATTTAAACCCGCTTTTGACAAGTTTGAACTAGAAGAAAAGGATCTAAAAGCATACCCGGACAGTCTCTTCGGACTAGGGGATATGCCGATCCGACCTCTTAGATATATTTCTGTATACATCACTTTTGGAAAGGGCACAAAGTCAAAGACAATGAGCATCAACTACATCATGGTTGATGTCACTTCGGCATACAATGCCTTAATAGGTCGGACTATCTTGAACCAACTTACAGCTCTTGTCTCTGCACCCCACTTATGTATTAAGTTTCCCATAGCAGAAGGGATTGCCACCTTAAAGGGAGATCAGAAACTAGCACGCAAGTGCTACAATGAAAGTCTTAATTTAAAAGGCAGTTCTGGTGGAAAAGAAGTCAATACCATTGAACTTGGAGGTGTTCAAACTCGGGAGGAACTGTGTCTCCAATCCAGAAGGAAAGTAGAAATGAAAATTGGAGATCACTCTAAAAAAAAACAACGAATATAGGGGCTAACCTCAAAGAAGGTCTGAAAAAGTAACTCATTGACCTTCTAAGGAGG
>NC_029789.2:45126925-45170480 GCF_000816755.2 Arachis ipaensis | reverse complement strand
GCCTGGCATAGAGAAGCTCGGATGTGAAAAGACACAGGTCATGGAGGAACAAGTTCAAGCCCTATTAGAAGCAGGATTCATAAGAGAGATAAAAGTATCCATTGTGGCTAGCCAACATAGTTTTGGTAAAGAAACAAAACAGAAAATAAAGGATGTGTATCGATTACACCAACCTCAATAAGGCTTATCCTAAAGATCCATAGCCTCTTCCCAGCATCGATGCCCTGGTCGACTCAGCCTCTGGCTATAGATACCTGTCCTTCATGGATGCTTACTCAGGATACAACCAAATCCCGATGCATAAGCCAGACCAAGGGAAGACCTCATTCATAACTCCAAAAGCTAACTATTACTACATGGTAATGCCTTTTGGATTAAAAAATACCGGGGCCACATATCAGAGACTGATGAACAAGGTATTTTCTTCCCACTTAGGAAAACTTATGGAGGTATATATGGATGACATGCTTGTTAAAACCAAGGTCGACTCAGCATTTTTGTCTGATCTTTCGGAGGTATTTTCTACCATAAGGAGGTATGAGATGAGGCTAAACCCTCAAAATATACCTTCGCAGTAGAGGCGAGAAAATTTTTAGACTTCATGCTAATTCAAAGAGGTATAGAAGCAAACCTAGACAAGTGCAAAGCCATACTAGATATGAAGATCCCGACCTGCCTTAAAGAAGTTCAACAACTAAATGGAAGGTTATCAGCACTATCCAGATTTCTAGCAGAGCCAGCACTAAAATCACTACCTTTTTACTCAATTCTAAAAAAGGGGAAGCATTTTGAGTGGACCTCAGAGTGCGAGCAAGCATTTCAAGACTTCAAAGCCTTCTTGGGACAACCACCCATACTTACCTGACCTATAGAAGGAGAAGAACTCATCTTCTACCTAGCAGTGGTGAGCCGAGCTATAGCTTCAGCTCTGATCAAAGAAGATAAGGATGGACAACAGCCCGTCTACTTTGTCAGCAAATTCCTACAAGGAGCAGAGCTAAGCTATCAAAAAATAGAAAAGTTCCCATATCCTCTCATCCTTACTTCCAGAAGGCTCTGACCATATTTTCAAGCTCAAACAAAAAAGGTCTATGCAAATCAACCAGTGAAACACATTCTACAAAAGACAGATTTGGCAGGGCAGATGTTGCAATGGGCTATAGAACTGTCCGAGTTTGACTTGAAGTACAAAGCTCGGACATCAATCAAATCTTAATATCTCGCCGACTTTGTAGCTGAAAACACTGAAAGTCGGAGAAGTCCAACTACATGGAGCCTGTATATAGACGGGTCATCCAATAAAGCCAGTAGTGGAGAAGGTGTTATTTTAGAAAGTGAACAAGAAACTCAGATAGAACTCTCGCTAAGGTTCGAGTTTCCTGCTTCTAATAACCAAGCAGAGTATAAAATCTTATTTGCTGGCTTGAAGCTGGCTAAAGAAGTGAGGGTAGAAAGGCTGATAGTATTCAATGACTTTCAAGTAGTAACTTCACAGATTAATGGTACCTATCAAGCCAAGGACCCCAACATGAAGAAATACTTAGATGAAGCACGAGAACAACTAGTACATTTCTCAGAAGGAGAGGTCTGACATATAACCCTAAAATTAAACGCCTGAGCTAATGCCCTCTCCAAATTAGCCAGCACCAAGCTAGGGAACAACAACAGAAGCCTCATCTAGGAAACTCTCCATGCACCATCAATATCAAAGAGAGATGACATCTCGGAGGTGATGACTGTATCTAACCAGAAATTAGGATGGATGACCCTTATAGTAAACTATCTTAAATTTGATGTCCTCCCTAAGGATGAAAAAGAGGCTCGAAGACTTGTCAGGGAGGCACAAAGTTACACATTGGTCCACAACGTCTTATATAAAAGAGGAATATCAACACCTCTCTTAAAGTGTGTCCCGACATCTAATACAAAGGAGGTCCTAGAGGAGGTGCACAACGACATATGTGGGAATCACCTGGGAGCCCGATCACTAGCCAAAAAGGTGATCCGGATTGGCTTCTTCTGGCCGACCTTACAAAGAGAAGCGGCTGAGTTTGTTAAAAGGTGCCTATCTTGCTAGAAGCATGCCAATTTTCATGTGGCACCCCCAAAGAGCTCATTAGTATCACCTCACCATGACCATTCGTAAAATGGAGTCTCGATCTCCTTAAACCGTTTCCTCAAACTCCGGGACAAGTCAAATACCTCATAGTAGGGATTGACTATTTCATTAAATGGATCGAGGCGAAGTGATATACCAGTATTTTATGGTTTATTTTTTATTGAATTAAGTGGATTTTATCTATTATTCTCACACTTATGTATATAATTCACATGTTTTACATTTTCCTTCCTAATTTTGTGCTATGATTGAAAGCATGCTTCTTTGACCTTAAATTTGCTAATTTTAATTCTCTCTTACGCGTCGTCTATGCGTGCGCGTCGCTACCAGATTATGAAATACTTGATTTCTTGTGTTCTTTCCACTCTTACATGCTTTCTTTCTATCCTCTAAGCCATTCCTTCCCTATAAACCCTGAAAACACTTAACAAATATATCACGGTATCGAATGGTAATAAGAGAGAATTAAAATTAGCAAATTTAAGGCCAAAGAAGCATGTTTTCAATCAAAGCACAAAATTAGGAAGGAAAATGTAATACATGCGAATTATATGCATAAGTGTGAGAATAATAGATAAAATCCGCTTAATTCAATACAAAATAAACCATTAAATAGTGGTTTATCACGAAGCCACTAGCAACTATTATTTCCCAGAGAAGTTGGAAATTCCTATACAAGAACATTGTCATAAAGTTTGGAGTTTCCCACTCCATCATCACGAACAATGGAACCCAGTTTAACGACTCAACCTTCAGGAACCTGGTGGCTGATCTCAAAATAAAACACCAATTTACATCGGTGGAACATCCTCTGGCCAATGGACAAGTTAAAGATGCCAATAAAGTTATACTGGTCAGGTTGAAGTGCCGATTACAGGAAGCAAATGGGCCATAAGCAGACGATATCCCCAATATGGGCATATCGGATAACCTCTCATTCCATGACAGGGGAGTCACTTTCCCGAGTTACAGGAATAGAAGTCATGATTCTCACAGAAATCACTGAAGAGTCACCCAGGGTTATATTCTATAATGAAGGGGCCAATACCCGTTCACAAAGGAAAGAGCTCGACCTCCTCCTAGAAGTCTGAGAATGAGTTCGGATTAGAGAGAAAGCACTAAAATAGAGGATGGCCCTAAGGTATAATCAAAAGGTGATCAAAAGAGGTTTTGCCACTAACAACCTCATACTTATCAGAAATGACATCGGAGTTCAGAAGTCGGGTAAAGGGAAGCTAGTAGCAAATTGGAAAGGACCCTACAAGATTGTCGAGGTCTTAGAAAAGGGTTATTATAAAGTGTCTGACCTACAAGGACGAGAGCTCCCGAGGTCTTGGCATGCGTGCAACCTAAAGAAGTACTACAGGTAGGAAGTAAACCTTGTTTTCTGATGTACTCTTTTTTCCAACCTTAAGATTTTTTCCTAAAAAGGATTTTTTCTAAATGGAGTTTTAACGAGGCCTCACAGAAAGGACTAAGGGTGGTCAAAACCCTTAGTAGTAGGTTTATGGAAAGGAATTTCTTATTCATCAATAAAAATTCCATTTTCTCTTAAAAAAGTTTTCTATAGAAATGCATTAATTTAAGCTCGACGAACTGCGAAAATCGTTGCTTGACCTAAAATGGTCAACAAGATGAAGCGACGAGGTACAAATTAATGTAAGAAGTTATATAAACAACTTGTGAAAACCAACTTAAGAATCAAGACGGAACAAAAATGAAGTGTAGAATTAACTTAACAAAGTCTGACTACACGAAGTCAGAACTTGAAAAAGCAAATCCACACAAATAAAGTCATTGCTTAGATTCAGCAAAGGAGCCACATCAAAAAAGTTGCTAAGATATAATACCAAACTAAGCAACTGTATAAAAGCTAAATCCAAAAAGGCCTAGCTTCATTATTTAAGGAGCAGAAAGGCTCTTTACATTTCAAAGTTGTTTGAATACGACTAAAAAAAAGTTGTTAAAACTACAATTGACATAAAGTAAAGTGTTCAAAAAACTACTAACTAGTACAAATTAAAATTGTTCATCAAGACCCACAAGTCAGGACATCTAATAATAAAATGAAAAACTACAAAAAGCTACAAAGAGGGGGCCAAATAGAGGGTTAAAGTCCTCCCTAGTCACGACGTCTTGGCCTCGGGCAGGAGGGGTCGAGGGATGAACAGAGATCGGCACGGCTGGGATAGCACCAGGAGACGAAGGAGGGAGCTCGGCATTGACTACCTCTGGGAGAGACTCAGGAGCCTGTGAAGTTTGTCCGACCCCGATACTTGAAGACTTCGGGTCAGAAAAAGGCCCTTCATCATCATCAGGGGTCGGGACGATCTTTCCATCAATCACTATGTTGTCCTGGCTAAACAAAAAGAGATTGATCCCAGGGGCAATGACTTGGACTTGAGCTTTCAGGTTGTTAAACATTTCACCCATCCACTCGAAAACAAACTCTTCAAGAGTGGCATATCTCTCTTTGGCCTTCTCCATCTCTTCTTGAAGGTTAAGTTTCTCCCTACATACTCTGGTGTAGCTCTCATCTGCTCTTTTTTTCACCCCCTCCTCCATAGTTATGGCCGCCTCTACCTTCTTTACTCGAGACCGAGCCTTTTTTAAGACGGATGTCCGATGATGCGGAATTTAAAGTCCACAAACTAATCGGCAAGTGCATCGGGCCGTACCAAGTAATACCTCAGGTGAGTGAGGGTCGATCCCATGAGGATTGATGGATTAAGCAACAATGGTTGAGTGATTTACTTAGTCAGATAAACAGAAAGTGATGTTTGAGAGTTGAATAGCATTAAACAGTAAATTCAGAGAATCAGAAAGCAAGCAGTAAATGGGTTGTGAAATATATATGAGAAAACAGTTAAGGTTTTGGAGTTATTTATCTTCTAGATTAACTTTTCTTACCAACTATTTTAATCATACAAGATTCAATTCATGGCAAACTGTAAATGATTAAACCCTAATTTCTTAGTAATTTAGTCTCCTCTAACCTAGTTAACCGCCAATTCCTTGGTCACTTAAGTTCAATTAGAGGGTTAAATTAAATTCTAGTTTATGTGCCACAGAAACCCTAATTACCCAAATATATGAGGATTATATTTCACGTATCCCGTTAAGTCCAGATAATTAGTGGTGTAGGAGAAATTATTTTCAAACTGTTGTTCAGGTAAATTACTTTTCTAAGGTTTACAGGAACTCAAATAGAATAAGGGTTATTCTTCCGAATTAAAATCAAAACAGTAATTAAAATAGAAGAGTAATAATATTAATCCATACAAAAAATAGAGCTCCTAACCTTAACAGTGGAGGTTTAGTTGTTCTTGGCTCAGAGAGAAAACTAGGATTCCAAAAACTGTAAAAGTGCGTCAAAGAGAAGAGAGCCCGAAGGGCTGAATCTTTTCCCTTTCAATGTAAAATATATCTTCTAAAACGAAATAATATATTTTCCTATTTGAAATTAAAATAAAAGTTTTTAACCAAAATTAAATGGAATCTTTAAGCTAGTGATGAAAGGAATTTGTTGTTGATCTAGATTTTCCACAAAATAGAATCTCTTCGCTGCAAGTATAGTTTAAATCAACAATTTACTCCTTATCAAATTTTAATCTAAAGATGTCATAATCAAAACACAATAACCGAGAGTATTTAGACTCTCGGGTCATCTTCCCTAGGAGTTGCAATTAAATGCTCTATCATTGGCTATAGGAGAAAATGGGGGTTTTGATTATAAATTGCAAGAATTAAAAGGGCAAGTAATTAAATGGAAAGCAAGTAAAGCAATGAAAAATAGAAATTAAATAGTAAAAAGAGCTCTTGGTAGGAATTGGGGAATTATGGATTTCTATCCTAGTTATAGACCACAAACATGGTAATTGTATGGAATTAATCCCAATTAGTCAATTCTAATATCGAGGATTAGTCAAAAGGGCATAATTGATCTCAATCCACAAGTCCTTACCAACTCTATTAATGGAAGGTTTAGTGTTAGTGGAAACCAAATCAATTAACAATCTCCACACTAGGGGTGCACAGACCCGGCCCAGCCCGAAGGCCCGGCCCGGTCCCGAACACTTTAGGGGCTAATTTGGTGTGATTTTATCGGGTTTAGGGCCGGGTAAGGGTCTCAAAAATAGACCCGGTCATTATTTCGGGTCGGGTCTGGGCCATAGCTCGGGTCACCCGAAGTCGGCCCGGTGGCCCGGTCATCATACACAATTAATATTTTGTGTTATTAGTGATGGATCATGACTATTCTTATGTGGAATTTAAGTATTGTAAACCTTAATATTTTTTGTTATTAGTCATTATAAGACTATAAGTTAATGTTTTATGTTTAGAATGCATAAGACTTTAGACTAATGCATAATATTGTGTTATTTGTATTGATTTAAATATTTGGTATTATTAGATAATATTAGTATTGATTGTGGTTTTGCTTTAGTATTGATTGTGGTTATGCTTTAATTTTAAAGAATGGTTGGTTCTTGTTATATTTTTCTAAGTGAATTTTACCATGTTAAATGATGGTTGGTGTCTTGGAAATTTAGATATTTTTACATGCTAGCTTACAAGAAGGTATAAACGTAATGTAATGTTAATGGCCCGGTTTTTACCCGGTTTTCACCCGGTATAATTGTGGCCCGAAAGTGTATTGGTTTTATCGGGTCTAGGGTCGGGTTCGGGTCTAATAAATAGACCCGGTGTATATTTCGGGTCGGGTCTGGGTCACATCAAACCCGGCTTCACCCGGCCCATGTGCACCCCTACTCCACACAATGTGGAATGGACATCCACAACTCAAGTTCACCCAATTAACCAATTTTTCAACCAAGAGTGTGAAAAACTAGGCAAAAATTCAACTAAGCATTTTATCAAACACTTGGTGGGCATGAAAAGAAAGCATGATAAAATAACAAGAAATAATAAAATCTACAACTACCAAAAGCAAGGAAATCATAATAACAACTCAATTCAACAATAAATGAGCATGAAAACATAAATTGCATTAAATGTAAATTAAAATAACAAGAGTGTGCATAAACATAAAAGTGACAAAATTGAGAAATTAACAAGATAAACTAAGGAAATTAAGACAATAGAACAAAGAAAGGTAGAAGAAACTAGATGAAAACAAGAATTAAAAAGAGAAATTACAAGAAAATTAAACTAAGAAACCCTAGTTCTAGAGAGAAGGAGGAGCTTCTCTCTCTAGAAAATAACCTACATGATGCTAAACTAACCCTAATTTCTCCCTCCCCCCTTTCACATGGAGTGAGGTCCCCTTTGATATAGCAAGAATCAGCTTCAGAAAGTCCAAAAACTGGGCTCTGGAGGCCCAGAAATCGCCCTCAGCGATTTGCATTAATGAGGTCACGTGCTGGGACTTGTGCATACGCACAGGTGTGTGCGTACGCACACATGCTGATTTTTCTCCTGTGCGTGGGCACACTTGCTGATTTCCGTTTTGTGCGTGGGCATAGACCTGTACGTGGGCACACTCTGAAATGCTTTTCTCCTTTGATTTCTTCATGTTTTCTCCCAATTCTATGCTTTTCTTCCATCTTTACCAAGCCATTCCTACCTTATATATCTGAAATCACTCATCAAAACCACCATCAAGGTATCGAATGTGATAAAAGTGGGATAAAAGTGATTAATTTACGCACAAAATAGCATGTTTTTATGATTAAGCTCAATTTAGAGAGAAAACACAAAAGTGTGCTATTTAGGTGAATAAATGTGGGTTTATGTGATGAAATTCACTCAAATCAAACCAAAATTCATCATCAAATATGGATTCATCAATTTCCCCACACTTAAACAATAGCATGTCCTCATGCTAATCACAATCAAAGGAGAAGGATAAGGAGGACAAGCAATTTCTTAAATGCAACTACTTATATGCATGCAACTATACTAAAACTATCTATCTATATCCATACTATGGTTCTTATTGAGTTTGGCAAAAATAAACAAGATAATTCCGATCAATCCAAAACAATCCTTAGGGCCAAGGCAAAGAGAATATAGCAACATGATCAATGTCCAAAGATTTGATTTGAAATTTTCAAAAACTAACAAACAACTTGTAAGAAGCTACAATATGAGAGATGAAATTATAGAATTGAGCAATTGAACCCCTCACCGGATGTGTTTACTCTCTAGTCGCTCAGTGTATAGGGCTTAATCACTCAATGCTCCTTTAATCATGTATTTCAAAGATTTGCAAGTCATCTAACAATCAACTAATATTTGATGCATGAATGCAAATATCACGAGGTCTTTGGAGGGTTGTAATAGGGCTAGGGTAAGGGTAGGATTAATATGGTTAAGTAGACTAGTAGATTGGATCTTTGATTAGCTCAAGTATCCAGCTAATCCTATATCAACTAATTTACACATAAGAGAACAACATAACTTCCCATTCATTTCCCTTTTTCACATTCACTCATGCATCTTTGATAAACCACTATTTCATGGTTTATATTGTTTTTTATTTGTGTGGTTTTATCATGATCTTTGCCCACTTATTCATTAAATAAGCATGCATTTATATTTCCTTCCTAAAGATGTTTTATGGTTGAAAACTTGCTTCCTAGAGACTTTTAATTGTGTATTTTATTTCTCCCTTATTCCATTCGATGCTGTGATCTGTGTGTTAAGTGTTTCAGGCTTTATAGGGCATGAATGAGTTGGAGATTGGAAGGGAAGCCTGCAAAAATAGAAGGAATACAAGAAATTGAGGAGATGACCAGCGAGAAGCGACGCAGCTGCATGGATGACGCAACCGCACGGAAGAGAGCAATTTACAGCGACGGGGCCGCATGGACGATGCGTCCGCGTGGCAAAGCAGAAACGCGAATGACGCGTCCGCATGAGCGACGCGATCGCGTGACGTGCGCGACCTGCATAATCTGCAGAATTCGCTGGGGGCGATTTTGGGCCCTATTTTGACCCAGTTTTCGGCCCAGAACAGCAGACTAGAGCCAGAGAACATGCAGAAACCAGGAACGACATTCATTCCGCATAGTTTTAGTTTTTAGATCTAGTTTTACTCCTCCTCTAGGTTTTCTCTCTACACATTCATAGTTTTTAGGATAGGTTATTTTCATTTTTTTTGCATTGGGATATTGAGAAGAGTTATTTGCCTCATTAAGACTTCGACATTCTAGTTCGTTCTCTTCACTTGTCTCTTACTCTTCCATATTCCTTAATTTTATTTGATTTTACGATTGGATTATTTTAGCTTTTATTAATATAAGAATTACTTTTGCTTTTAATTAATCTTTTCATCATTACTTATCATGTCTTTCTTTAATTCCTACGTTGATGCTATGAATTTTACATTTACAATGAGTGAGTAGTTCCCTAACTTGATGGGGAGTTGATTGAAAGGAACCCTTGAGCGAAATGTTCAAGAGAAAGGTTGTAATTGAGTTTATTGTTGGCTTGCTCTCTAGTTCCTAACACCAATCCTCTCAAGAGTGGACTGGAAATTGTGGATAGAACAGCATTCCAACTTGTTTGACCTCCCCTTACTTAGTAAAGGATAACTAAACGTAATAATTCTCAATTGTCAATTAATCTTGAGAGTATTCCATCAAGAATAGGGCTTCCATGTAATCAACTCCCAGTCAAGGTTTTTATTTAAATTTATATAAATTCTCCAATTTAATTTTCTGCCATTCAATCAAACATTTTTGAAAATATTCTGATTAATAAAATAGCACCCTTTCCTGCAACTCGTTGGGAGACGACCTGGGACTCATACTCCCAGTATTTTAATTTTATTTTCTGTGACACCCTTCTAAATTGATAAGGCGGATTTTTGGCGAGTTAAGAACTATACTTGCAACGTATATATTTTAACAATTTTTAATTCGCTAATTTCTGCTCGCATCAATTTTTGGCGCCGTTTCCGGGGAGTTGCAATAGAGTGCTATAGTTGTTAATTGGAATTTAATTATTTGCATTTTTATTTTATTTTGCTATTATGAGCTGCTTGTTTCTTTCATTAGATGACGCGTTCACTTCCTGATCTAAGCTTGCCAATATCCGATCCTGAGATTGAAAGAACTATTTCACGAATAAGGCAAGCTAGGCGTCGGTTAGTCCTCTCTGAGGGCGGATTTGAAATGCCATTTGAGAAAGAAACCAGCCCCCGTTCTACTGATTCGGTTGTTTTACGTACAGGTAACATGGCAGCAGCCAGAAGAGTTACTATCCAGGAGGCTGGAGCCCCTGATTTTTCAATGCAACCATTCCAAGCGCATCATCCAGCGGTGGCTACAGATTTTGAAATAAAGACCGCACTGCTCAATTTGATGCCTAAGTTTCATGGCTTACTTGCTCAAGAGCCCATCAAGCACCTGAGAGATTTTCAGGCAGCCTGCTCTACTGTCAGGCGTGATGGTGCGAATGAAACTTCAATTTTGCTGAAAGCCTTCCCGTTATCTCTTGAGGGAAAGGCAAGAGAGTGGTACTACACTCAACCCGCAGCAACTGTATCCAACTGGGATACACTCAGAAGAGAGTTTTTGGAAAAGTTCTTTCTAGCTGAAGTTACTGATAAACTGAGGAAAGACATTTCCATGATTGTTCAGGATAAATCCAAGACGCTTTATGAGTACTGGGAGCGCTTCAATAATCTTCTGGAAGCATGCCCCCACCATATGATTGACAAGATAGTGTTACTCAGATATGTCACACAGGGCATGAGGCCCCAAGATAAGACCACATTGGAAAGTGCTAGCAATGGGTCTATGAAGAAGTACAAGACCACTGATGAGGCGTGGCAATTGATCAGTGATTTAGCTGAATCTACTAGGAATCACAGGCAGAAACAAAGCCGTTCAAAATCCGTTGCAGAAGTATCCTCTAGCAGAGAGACTGCTGCTCTAACTCAGAGTATCTGTGAAATGAATAACTTGCTGAAGCAAATGCAATTGAATCAACAAGTTCAGCAAGCTCAACCTTCTCCAGCACAACAAAATCAACAGTTAGTCCCACAAAGAGTCTGCGGAATCTGTGCAGATTACAGCCATTATACTGATGAGTGTCCGCAGCTCCAGCAAGAACACAACACCGTGGCAGCCACTCATAACTTCTATGACCGCCCCAACCAAGGGTACAATCAAGGTGGCAATTACAACCATGGATGGCAGGACAATTCTAACCAGAATTGGAGGGACAACAATAACAGAGGAGGCAGAGATAATCAGGGAAATCAGAGGTGGAATAATAACAACAGGCAGTAGAATTAGAATCAGAATCCGAATCAAAATCAGCCTTACAGAGCACCTCACCTGAGGCAACCCCAAGGACCACAGAATACCCAACAGCAGACCTCTCAATTTACTTATCCTTCTTCATCTGTCAATGATGACTTACTACAATCTATTGAGCGGAGACACCAGACCATGAAAAACAACATTAATGCCACTCTAAATGGTCTGACTGCTACCCTGCAGGCTCTTGTCTCCCAGATTGGATCAATGACTAACTCTAATAATCAACCTTCGAGCTCCAGTGGAATCCCCTCTCAACTATTACCCAATCCCAAGGGTGGTATCAATGCTATCACCCTGAGGTTCGGAACCACACTGCAGGAGAGGAATCAGGAGGAGCCAAGCCCACCAGAACACACCTCAGCTGAAGAGGTAGTGGAAATAGAAGATGTTGAAGAAGAAGAGGACATACAGGACACGGCTGAAGAAGAAGAAGTGCAACCACAGGAGGAGGCACCAAATGGCGCAGACACTGCAGAAGACACCACTCCCATTCCATTTCCACAACTTACAAGGAAGCCCAGGAAGCAGCTGGAACCTGATCCCAAAATGGTAGAGATATTCAAAAAGGTTGAGGTAACTGTTCCCCTTTTTGATGTCATTCAACAGGTACCTAAGTATGCAAAGTTTCTAAAAGATCTATGTATCCATAAAGACAAAATTAATGAATTAGAAACTATTCCCTTAGGAAGTTCCATATCTGCTTTAGTGGGAGGTTTACCTGAAAAGTGTAGTGACCCAGGTCCTTGCATGGTTAATTGTACCATAGGTGGTGTAGTATTTTATGATTGCATGTGTGATTTAGGAGCATGTGTAAGTATAATGCCTTTGTCTATATATGATATTTTGAGGCTCCCTCCCTTAAAAAGGTCGGCAGCTCGTTTTGTGTTAGCAGATAAGAGCATTATTACAGTGGCTGGAGTTGCTGAAGACGTATTAGTGGGCATTAAAGGACTCACGTTTCCCATTGATTTTTATATCTTGGAGATGTCCCAGAATGCCTCAGATAAGCTATCATCAATCCTACTCGGAAGACCATTCCTGAAGACCTCAAAGTTTAAATTAGATGCTTTCTCAGGAACATACTCTTTTGAAATAAATGGCCGAGTAGTGATCTTCAATCTGAATGGAGTTATGAAGCATCCTCCGGAGGATCATTTTATCCTCCAGTGTGACGTTATAGATAAAACCGTGGCTGAAGTTCACCAGGAGGAATTTGAAGAGAAGCACACAGGACAAGGTCCAAGTATGGGGACATTCTCAGAGGACAATGACAGTGCCTTACCACTGTTACCAACTCCAGACCATCCAGAGCCTGAATATGATCAGAAGTTAGAATTAGAACCCCTTCCTCCACACCTCAAATATGCTTACCTTGAAGACGGGCAGAAGTTTTCGGTTATCATTGCAAGGGAGCTCACTTCCCAACAGGAAGAACAGCTACTTGGTGTGCTGAGGAGGAACAAGAAGGCAATTGGTTGGAGTTTGGCAGATATAGTGGGCATCAACCCTCAAATCTGTGAGCATAGAATATTTTTAGAAGAGGGAGCAAGACATGTCCGTCAACCACAGAGAAGACTGAACCCCACTATCCTAGAGGTTGTCAAGAAGGAAGTGACCAGACTATTAGAGACAGATATCATCTATCCCATCTCAGACAGTGAATGGGTGAGCCCAGTACAAGTAGTGCCAAAGAAGTCTGGAGTCACTGCAGTGAAGAATGAGCATGGAGAGCTCCTGACAACCAGAGTTCAGAATGCCTGGAGGGTCTGCATTGACTACAGACGCCTCAACCAAGCAACCCGTAAGGATCACTATCCTCTTCCATTCATTGATCAAATGCTGGATCGCCTGTCAGGTAAATCGCATTATTGTTTCTTAGATGGTTACATAGGTTATTTCCAGATTCATATAGCTCCTGAGGATCAGTAAAAGACCACTTTTACATGTCCTTTTGGGACTTATGCTTACAAGAGAATGCCTTTTGGCTTGTGCAATGCACCAGCTACTTTCCAAAGGTGCATGATGAGTCTTTTCTCTGATCTTATTGAGGACTGTATGGAAGTCTTTATGGATGATTTTAGTGTATACGGTGATTCTTTTAGCCTTTGCTTAGATGGATTATCTAGAGTATTGGATAGATGTGTCAATACAAACCTTGTGCTAAATTTTGAAAAATGTCACTTTATGGTTAAAGAAGGAATTGTACTAGGACATATTGTGTCTAATACTGGCATTTCTGTAGACCCAGCAAAGGTGGATGTTATTTCTACTTTACCTTACCCCTCTTCTGTGAGGGAGGTCTGTTCTTTCCTTGGCCATGTAGGTTTTTACAGGATATTCATAAAGGACTTCAGTAAGGTAGCACTTCCCTTATCCAGATTACTGCAGAAAGACATTGAGTTCGAGTTCAATGAAAATTGCAAACAAGCGTTTGATAAGCTAAAGACCGCACTGACTCAAGCCCCAATTGTAAGAGGACCAGACTGGAGCCAACCATTTGAGATTATGTGTGATGCTTCCAACCATGCAGTAGGAGAAGCACTGGCTCAGCGTGAAGGTAAGGACCCCTTTGTTATTGCTTATGCGTCTAAAACTTTAGATGCCGCTCAGTCTAATTATACTACTACTGAGAAAGAGCTTCTTGCTATTGTTTTCGCTCTGGATAAATTCCGAGCCTATTTACTTGGTACGAAGGTAGTAGTGTATTCAGACCACGCAACTCTAAAGTATCTATTATCTAAAAAGGAGTCTAAACCAAGGCTTATACGTTGGATACTGCTATTACAAGAATTTGATTTAGAAATTAAGGATATGAGTGGTAACCAGAATTTAGTGGCAGACCACTTGAGTCGCCTTGAGCACATTACAGATGATCCCACTCCTATAGCTGATAATTTTCCATTTGATAACCTGCAAGCAGTATCTGAGATAGTCCCTTGGTATGCACTTGTAGCTAATTATTTAGTTAACCGTACCTTTCCTCCAAACTTTTCTAAGCATCAAAGAGACAAGCTGAAAAGCGAGTCTAAATATTATATATGGGATGACCCATATTTATGGAGATGTGGCGCTGACCAGGTAATTAGATGGTGTGTGCCTCAATCAGAATTTCAGTCCATCTTAGAGGCCTGTCACTCATCTGAGAGTGGAGGACATTTTGGCCCTCAAAGAACTGCCAGAAAAATCTTAGACTGTGGATTCTGGTGGCCTACTCTTTTTAGAGACGCTGCTGAATTTTGTAGATCCTGTTTCCCATGCCAAAAATTTGGTAATATATCCAGGAGGGATGAGATGCCTCAGCAAATTATGCTTTTCTGTGAAATTTTTGATGTTTGGGGCATTGACTTCATGGGTCCATTTCCAAATTCTAATGGTTATTTTTATGTTTTGTTAGCTGTTGATTACGTTTCTAAGTGGGTGGAAGCAATTCCTACCCGCACTGATGATGCTAACACTGTTGTTTCCTTTGTGAGAAACCATATTATTTGTCGCTTTGGATCACCACGAGCAATCGTGAGCGATCAAGGCACCCATTTTTGTAACAGGAGACTAACAGGATTGATGAAGAAGCATGGGATAATTCATAAAGTTGCAACAGCTTACTATCCCCAAACTAATGGGCAAGCCGAGGTGTCAAATAGAGAGATAAAGCATATCTTGCAGAAGATAGTAAAGCCTCATAGAAGAGACTGAAGCACCAGGCTACAAGATGCACTCTGGGCGTACAGAACAACATACAAAACACCCATTGGGATGAGTCCTTTCCACTTAGTTTATGGAAAAGCTTGTCATCTCCCTGTTGAAATAGAGCACAAAGCCTTTTGGGCAGCAAAGGAATGCAATATGGGAATTGAAGGAGCCGGAGCTAAAAGGAAGTTGCAACTGCAAGAACTGGAAAGCCTTCGCCTAGAAGCTTATGAGAATTCAAGACTATACAAGGAGAAGATGAAGGCTGTACATGATCAGCACATCAAGAGGAAAGAGTTCCAACCTGGGGACTCAGTCCTCCTTTACAAATCTCGACTGAGGCTCATGCCAGGCAAGTTAAGATCGAGATGGGAAGGTCCATACAGAGTAGAGAAGGCCGAACCGTACGGAGTTTATCACCTTAGCCATCCTTCGAGCTCTGAACTTATCAAAGTTAATGGACATCGCTTAAAGCTGTACCATGGCAAGAAGCGAAAGAAAGACAAGGAACTCGAGATCTTCCGCTTGGAAGACCCCCACATAGCCGAAGACTGAGCTAGTGGAGCGTCCAACTTACGGACGTTAAAGCAAAGTGCTAGGTGGGAGACAACCCACCATGGTATGATCGTTCTTTTCTTTATTTTTAGTTTCCTTATTCAATAACTCTTCTCTTTATTAGTATATTTCATGCATCTGCATTCACATACTTTGGCTTTTGATTAAAAAAAAATTTTTTTTCCACGCGACGCGACCGCCTCAGTGATGCATCCGCGTCGCAAGGAGCTGGGGGAAAAATAAAAACGAATAGAGAGTCACGCGAGAGCGTGGCTGGAGGCGTGCCAATGGCACAAATCGTCCCACGCGATCGACGCGACCGCGTCATATGGGAATAATGGCCTCCCACGCGGCCACATGACAAGGATTTCGGCGTAATAATGGTGCACAACTGAAAGTTGTGCTAGAGTGGTGCTGGACTGGCGCTGGACGCGCAGTCCACCTCACGCGACCGCATGCCCCACGCGGCCGCGTCGTATCCCAAAAATAGCCCACTCATGCGATCGCATGCCCCATGCGATCGCGTCACCTAAAATTTGGCATTTAATGATTTTAAACAGAGAGTTGTGCGAGTGCGAGGCGACCCTCGCGCCAATGGCACAAACTGGGTCATGCGACCGCGTGACCGACGCGACCGCGTCAATCACCTTAAGCGCAAGTCGCGCGACCGCGTGCCCCACGCGATCGCGTCGCTTGCGGCGCACAATTTTCCTAATTTTGCCAAATATCATATCTTTTTTCTCCCCAAATCCTATTTTCTCTTTTCCCCCTTATTTCTTCTTCCTACCGTCCTCCTTCTTCCTCCTTTCTCACTTTTTACTTTCTCTCACCCCCATTAACAAGGTTTTTTCTCTTCTTCCCTCCTCACTTTTCTATTA
The DNA here is from genome assembly GCF_000816755.2 of Arachis ipaensis. Taxonomy (NCBI): domain Eukaryota; kingdom Viridiplantae; phylum Streptophyta; class Magnoliopsida; order Fabales; family Fabaceae; genus Arachis; species Arachis ipaensis. The sequence continues at coordinate 45,153,945 of NC_029789.2, read as the reverse complement.
TTCTTCTTATTTTTACATGTTATCTTCTTTTCTTTTCTTTTTACCTTCATTGTTCTTATTTTCTTTTTCTTTCTTTTTCCTTTTTACTTGATGTTATCAATTTATATGAGTCATTATTTGTAATTATATGCTTGTGGATTGTTATAAATTTGTTTGACAATTATATATTATTTTAAGGGATTACTTGCATGCTCAAATTCAGCAGAACCCTCTTCCACTGCAGTCAAGCCCTCAACAAAGAAGATTAAGAGGATAATAAATGTTGATGATAAAGAAAGAGCCTTTCCAGCAAAGGACACTGCGCGATTCTCCAATCGCTACTGTGAGCAGATGTTCCCCATTCTGGCAGAAAGGAATTACAACAACGAATACCTTCTTCTCCTCCCACCCAATATTTCTACCTTTGTTGAGCCGCAAATTGCCCGAAGACAATGGGATTTCCTACAGAGACAGCCAAGGCAGGTCAATCTTTCTTGGATAGTCGAGTTCTACTCCAACTTCCACCTGCCAACTCTGCAGTCTGTCTTTGTTCGTCAAAAGCAAGTCCCATTACAGAAGAGGCCATTCAAAGAGCTCTAAGTCTTCCCCCTATTCTAGAAGGATTAGACGCCTTTCAAGAAGCCGCACTCAAGCGCCAGATGTACCAATTTGACTGGGACACTGTTCTCAGAGTTATCGCACTACCTGGCAGCCGATGGATCTACGGATACCATCATACCCGCCCTAAGGGAATTTCAGCTTCAACACTTACCTTGGAGGCTCGCGTATGGGCACAGATCATGTCCCATTACATTTTTCCGAGCACTCACGAGTCCTCCTTCACTGCGGACATGGCCGTTCTACTATGGTGCATCCTTATAGACCAGCCTCTGAATCTACCAAGACATATCCGGAATGCCATGGGACACGTACAAATTGCCGGCAACTTACCTTTTCCCGCCTTGGTCTCAGATCTTGTCTCAGCAGCCGGAGTTTCCTACAGAGCTAGAGACACCAAAGCCATGCTTCCACGGGATGATCAGTATGTCCCCAATGGGAAATACCTCAAACTTTCAGCAGCCACTACAAGCTTTCCTACTGCTCCAGTTGAAGATATTCCTTCTTCAACACCACAAGCACCTACAACTGATGAACTGCTCCAGCAGATAATCATAAGATTGGATCGGCAAGAACAGAAAGCGAAGTTAAGAGAGCGCCGTAACGAGCGCCGATTCAAACACCTTAAGGAGCTACTCAAGGGACACTTCAAGGACTCAGACACCCCGGACTCCACTTCTTTTACCAGTACATGGAGCCATGATGGTCCCAACTCTGGAGATACTGCAACCAGCCCACCCCTGTTCCTGACAGATGGCACCGAGGACGGTGCAAATCCTTAAGTGTGGGGAGGTCGGTCAGTACCTGACTTCCGGAGGTAATTTCTTTTCTGTACACCAATAAATTAGGATATTTAGTTAGATTTTTCTTTTATAGAATAGGATAAATTGCATAGTAATAGGTTAGTTGCATGCATGTTCTGCTTGATTGAAAAGACAATAAGTTTCTTCTAAGACTCTATCTTTGGAACAAAATTTTACTAATTTTAATTAAAAAAAATTTTTAGGTTAAAATTGCTTGAAGTTGTAATTGGAACATGATTTTTGAGCTAAAGAACACACAACCTATGAGATTTGAGCCTTTATGAATGGTTACATTATTTAACCATAATTATTTTATTCTTGTGTGTTTACTTCTCTATGATTGTAATCTATATTTTGTTTCATCTTATATGTCCAATGTTTATTATATTTATATGCTTGCATATGATTGAGGCCATTATTTGTTTAGCTTACTTATCCAAATTAAGCCTACCCTTTTAATTACCTTTGTTAACCACTTTGAGCCTTTAAATCCCATTTGTTCTATATTTTACCATATTACTAGCCTTAAGCGGAAAAACAATTATACATCCCAATTTGAATCTTTGGTTAGCTTAAGATAGAAGTGTGTGTGTTATTTAAATATGGGAAATTGTGGGAACAAAAGAATAATAAGGGAATGAGGATAATATACTGGGAATTTGGATACCTACTCATGTGAAACTGTAAGAATTAAAAATCTATGTGCATTGATAAGCTATGTTTATGATTCAATTTATAAGCTTACTTAGCCATATATGTATCCTTACCCTTACCTTGGCCTCGTTACAACCTTGAAAAGACCTCATGATGTTTGCATTGGTATGTTAAATATTGTTGATTGGTTAGGAGAAGAACAAAAATTAGAAAGCATGATTAGAGAAGGATATAGTGATTACCCTATGCACTAGAGAGACTAGAGTGTACATACACCATCAGTGAGGGTTCCATGCTTGAATTTCTATGTTCCCTGCTTTCATGAGCTATCTTCTTGCATTTTTACCTGCTCTTACTTTATAAGAATTGAATTAGTGGACTTTGAATTATAATTGTTTCGAAGAACTTATTTACTATTGATCAAGTGGACAAGAATCATGTAGTTGCATATATATATATATATATAGTTGGCATTGCATTGCATTTCATAGGTTTTACATGTTCTTACTCATTTATTTTATCTCCTTCAATTAAGCATGAGGACATGCTAATGTTTAAGTGTGGGGAGATTGATAAACCACTATTTCATGGTTTATATTGTGTTTTATTTGTGTGGTTTTATCATGATCTTTGCCCACTTATTCATTAAATAAGCATGCATTTATATTTCCTTCCTAAAGATGTTTTATGGTTGAAAACTTGCTTCCTAGAGACTTTTAATTATGTATTTTATTTCTCCCTTATTCCATTCGATGCCGTGATCTGTGTGTTATGTGTTTCAGGCTTTATAGGGCATGAATGAGTTGGAGATTGGAAGGGAAGCCTGCAAAAATGGAAGGAACACAAGAAATTGAGGAGATGACCAGCGAGAAACGACGCGGCCGCATGGATGACGCGACCGCGCGGAAGAGAGCAATTTGCAGCGACGCGGCCGCATGGACAACGCGTCCGCGTGGCAAAGCAGAAACGCAAATGACGCGTCCGCATGAGCGACGCGATCGCGTGACGTGCGCGATCTGCATAATCTGCAGAATTCGCTGGGGGTGATTTTGGGCCCTATTTTGACCCAGTTTTTGGCCCAGAACAGCAGACTAGAGCCAGAGAACATGCAGAAACCAGGAACGACATTCATTCCGCATAGTTTTAGTTTTTAGATCTAGTTTTACTCCTCCTCTAGGTTTTCTCTCTACACATTCATAGTTTTTAGGATAGGTTATTTTCATTGTTTTTGCATTGGGATATCGAGAAGAGTTATTTGTCTCATCAAGACTTCGACATTCTAGTTCGTTCTCTTCACTTGTCTCTTACTCTTCCATATTCCTTAATTTTATTTGATTTTACGATTGGATTATTTTAGCTTTTATTAATATAAGAATTACTTTTGCTTTTAATTAATCTTTTCATCATTACTTATCATGTCTTTCTTTAATTCCTACGTTGATGCTATGAATTTTACATTTACAATGAGTGAGTAGTTCCCTAACTTGATGGGGAGTTGATTGAAAGGAACCCTTGAGCGGAATGTTCAAGAGAAAGGTTGTAATTGAGTTTATTGTTGGCTTGCTCTCTAGTTCCTAACACCAATCCTCCCAAGAGTGGACTGGAAATTGTGGATAGAACAACATTCCAACTTGTTTGACCTCCCCTTACTTAGTAAAGGATAACTAAACATAATAATTCTCAATTGTCAATTAATCTTGAGAGTATTCCATCAAGAATAGGGCTTCCATGTAATCAACTCCCAGTCAAGGTTTTTATTTAAATTTATATAAATTCTCCAATTTAATTTTCTGCCATTCAATCAAACATTTTTGAAAACATTCTGATTAATAAAATAGCACCCTTTCCTGCAACTCGTTGGGAGACGACCTGGGACTCATACTCCCAGTATTTTAATTTTATTTTCTGTGACACCCTTCTAAATTGATAAGGCGGATTTTTGGTGAGTTAAGAACTATACTTGCAACGTATATATTTTAACAATTTTTAATTCGCTAATTTCTGCCCGCATCAATCTTCTTTCTAATTCACACACATATTGATGAGCGGATAATTTATACTCTTTTTGGCACTGTTTTTAGGTAGTTTTTAGTATGATTTAGTTAGTTTTTATTAGTTTTTATTCAAAAATTACATTTCTAGGCTTTACTACGAGTTTGTGTGTTTTTCCGTAATTTCAGGTATTTTCTGGCTGAAATTGAGGGACCTGAGCAAAAATCTGATTCAGAGGCTGAAAAAGGACTGCAGATGCTGTTGGAATCTAACCTCCCTGCACTCAAAGTGGATTTTCTGGAGCTATAGAAGCCCAATTGGCGTTCTCTCAATTGCGTTGGAAAATAGACATCCTGGGCTTTCCAGAAATATATAATAGTCCATACTTTTCTCGAGTTGAGATCACGCAAATTGGCGTTTAACGCCAACTTTCTACGCTATTCTGGCGTTAAACGCCAGAACTGTCATAAAAACAGGAGTTAAACGCCAGAAACAGGCAGCAACTTGGCGTTTAACTCCAAGAAAAGTCTCTACACATAGAAGCTTCAATGCTCAGCCCAAGCACACTCCAAGTGGGCCCCGAAAGTGGATTTCTGCACTATCTATCTTAGTTTACCCGTTTTCTGTAAACCTAGGTTATTAGTTTAGTATAAAAACTACTTTTAGAGATTTATTTTGTACCTCATGACATTTTTTACATCAGAACTTGTATTTTCTACGGCATGAGTCTCTAAACTCCATGGTTGGGGGTGAGGAGCTCTGCTGTGTCTCGATGAATTAATGCAATTACTACTGTTTTCCATTCAATCACACTTGTTTCTATTCTAAGATATTCACTCGCACTTCAACCTGATGAATGTGATGATCCGTGACACTCATCATCATTCTCACCTATGAACGCGTGCCTGACAACCATCTCTGTTCTATCTGCAATAGCTTGAGTGCATATCTCTTGGGTTTCTAATCTAAGATTAGAACCTTCGTGGTATAGGCTAGAATTATTGGCGGCCATTCCTGAGATCCGAAAAGTCTAAACCTTGTCTGTGGTATTTCGAGTAGGATCTGAGAAAGGATGACTGTGACAAGCTTTAAACTCACGAGTGTTGGGCATAGTGACAGACACAAAAGGATCAATGGATCTTACTCCAACATGAGTGAGAACCGACAGATGATTAGCTGTGTGGTGACAGCGCACTTGGACCATTTTTACTGAGAGGACGAATGGTTGCCATTGACAATGGTGATCTACCAAAATGCAGCTTGCCATGGAAGGAGCCTTGCGTGCGTGAAGAAGAAGACAGTAGAAAAGCAGAGATTCAGAAGACAGAGTATCTCCAAAACCTCAACCTGTTCTCCATTACTGCATAACAAGTATTATTTATTTTATGTTATTTACTCTTCATAAACCCAACCATTTTTATTACTAATTTCCTGACTAAGAGTTACAAAATAACCATAGCTTGCTTCAAGCCGACAATCTCCGTGGGATCGACCCTTACTCACGTAAGGTATTACTTGGACGACCCAGTGCACTTTCTGGTTAGTTGTGCGAAATTGCAAAAGTGTGATTTACAATTTTGTGCACCAAGTTTTTGGCGCCGTTGCCGGGGATTGTTCGAGTTTGGACAATTGACGGTTTATTTTGTTGCTTAGATTATGAAAAATTTTTCTTTTTGGTTTAGAGTCTTCTATTATTGTTTTTGGTTAAATTCTTAAAATCCTTATTTTATTTTTCTTAATTATCTTCGAAAATTTTTAAAACCAATAACTTCATAATTTAGTCTTTTGTTTGAGTCTAGTTTCATATTTTAAGTTTGGTGTCAATTGCATAATCTTATTTTTCTTTCATTTTTTTTGAATTATCAGTGCTCAGAATATAAAAATTTTTAAGTTTGGTGTCCTTTGTGTTTTTGTTTTCTTAAAATTTTTTTCAAAAGTTGCTCTTAGTGTTCATTTTGATATTCAAAGCTTCCTTGTTTGTTTTCCTTGTTTTGATCTAAAAATTCTAAGTTTGGTGTCACTTTACTGTGTTTCTCTTTCTTTATTAAATTCAAAAATATTTTCTCTCTTTTTATTTTAATTGATTTTCGAATTCTGCCTTTAAAAATTCAGATTTTTATTTTAAAGCTTCTTATTTTATCTTATCTTAGTTTTGGAATTTCAAAATTCAAATCTTTCAAAATTCATATCCAAGGTTTTTCAAATTTTCTTAATTAATAAATTATTTTAGTTTTCAAAACTTTTATTTTATTTTCCATTTATTTTATTTTATTTTATTCGGTTGCTTTTAATTAAATAAAATAAAAATAAAAATATATTTTATTTGCAATTCACATCAATTCCCTTTTCTCCATCATGGACCTAAGTGGAAATGAATAGTCCAGAAGGACTCTGGGGTCATATGCTAACCCCATTACGGCTGCATATGGGAGTAACATCTGTATACCTCTCATCAGAGCAAGCAGTTTTGAGCTAAATCCTCAGCTCATTATCATGGTGCAGCAAAATTGCCAGTATTCCGGTCTTCCACAGGAAGAACCTACTGAGTTTCTGGCACAATTTTTACAAATTGCTGACACGGTACATGATAAAGAAGTGGATCAGGATGTCTACAGATTACTACTGTTTTCATTTGCTGTAAAAGATCAAGCTAAAAGGTGGTTAAATAACCAACCCACAGCAAGCATAAAAATATGAAAACACTTATCAGACAAATTTCTGAATCAATATTTCCCTCCAATAAGGATGACACAGCTAAGGCTGGACATCCAAGGCTTTAAACAAGAGGATGATGAATCCCTTTATAATGCCTGGGAGAGGTACATAGGGATGCTAAGGAAATGCCCCTCTAAAATATTTTCAGAGCGGGTGTAGTTAGACATCTTCTACTACGGGCTTACAGAAAAAGCTCAGATATCTCTAGACCACTCAGCTGGTGGATCTATACACATGAGAAAGACTATTGAAGAAGCTTAAGAGCTTATCGATACAATTGTTAGAAATCAGCATCTGTATATAAGTAGTGAGTCCTCCATGAAAGAAGAAGCTAAGGCAGTATCAACTGACTTTAGTCCTCAGGAACAAGTTGCTGAACTCAATCAGCAACTATCTTCTATAACAAGGCAGTTAGCAGAATTTAAGGAGATGCTACAAGAAACCAAAAATGCTAACAAAAATATGGAATCGCAATTGAATCAGACAAAACAGCAGTTATCAAAACAGATAACAGAAGAGTGCCAAGCAGTTCAATTAAGAAGTGGAAAAACATTGAATACCTCAACTCAAAGCAGCAGAAAGCCAAGAAAAGAACAGCTGATAGAGGACGAGCAACCTGCTACCCAAAATCCCTTTGAGGATAGTAAGAGCCCAGAGAGGAATAACTCTGGCGTTCAAACGCCAGAAAAGGGTGAAAAACTGGCGTTAAACGCCCAATCCATGTCCAGTTCTGGCGTTCAAATGCCAGAAAGGGGAGGGAATCTGGTGTTAAACGCCTATCCAGCCCCCAAGCCTGGCGTTCAAACGCCAATGAGAGATCAGACACCTGCAAGTGCTGATGGTAAGCCCTCTAAGAAGGCTTCTCCAACCACCTTTGTAGGGAATAAACCTGTAGCAACTAAGGTTGAAGAGTACAAAGCCAAGATGCCTTATCCTCAGAAACTCCACCAAGTGGAACAGGATAAACAATTTACCCATTTTACAGACTATCTCAGGACTCTTGAAATCAAGATTCCGTTTGCAGAGGCACTTGAGCAAATACCCTCTTATGCTAAGTTCATGAAAGAGATCTTAAGTCATAAGAAGGATTGAAGGGAAACTTAAAAAGTCTTCCTCACTGAAGAGTGCAGTGCAGTCATTTTAAAGAGCTTACCGAAAAAGCTTAAGGATCCTGGGAGCTTTATGATACCATGCACATTAGAAGGTACTTGTACCGAGACAGCTCTATGTGATCTTGGGGCAAGTATCAACCTAATCCCTGCATCCACTATCAGAAAGCTTAGCTTGACTGAAGAGGTCAAACCAACCCGGATCTGTCATCAACTTGCTGATGGCTCCATTAAATACCCATCAGGCATAATTGAGGATATGATTGTCACAGTTAGGCCATTTACCTTTCCCACTGACTTTGTAGTGCTAAAAATGGAGGAGCACAAGAGTGCAACTCTCATTCTAGGAAGACCTTTCCTAGCAACTGGATGAACCCTCATTGATGTTCAAAAAGGGGAAGTGACCTTGAGGGTCAATGAGGATGAGTTCAAGTTAAATGCTGTCAAAGCTATGCAGCATCCAGACACATCAAATGACTGTATGAGTGTTGATATTATTGACTCCCTGGTAGAGGAGAACAACATGGCTGAGAGTCTCGAATCAGATCTAGAAGACATCTTTAAAGATATTCAGCCTGATCTGGAGGAATCAGAGGAAATAAAAGAACTTCTGAAAATTTCACAGGAAGAGGAAAAACCTCATAAACCCGAGCTCAAACCACTACCACCATCCCTGAAATATGCATTTTTGGGAGAGGTTGACACTTTTCCGGTGATCATAAGCTCCGCCTTAAATCCACAGGAAGAGAAAGCACTACTTCAAGTGCTAAGGACACATAAGACAGCTCTTGGGTGGTCCATAAGTGATCTTAAGGGCATCAGCCCAGCAAGATGCATGCACAAGATCCTGTTGGAGGATGATGCTAAGCCAGTGGTTCAACCACAGAGGCGGCTAAATCCAGCCATGAAGGAGGTGGTGCAGAAAGAGGTCACCAAGTTACTGGAGGCTGGGATTATTTATCCTATTTCTGATAGCCCCTGGGTGAGCCCTGTCCAAGTTGTCCCCAAGAAGGGAGGCATAACAGTGGTTCATAATGAAAAGAATGAACTTGTTCCTACAAGAACAGTTACACGGTGGCGTATGTGTATTGACTATAGAAGGCTCAATACAGCCACTAGGAAGGATCACTTTCCTTTACCATTCATAGACCAGATGCTAGAGAGATTAGCAGGTCATGAATATTACTGCTTTTTGGATGGCTATTCAGGTTACAACCAAATTGCAGTAGATCCTCAGGACCAAGAGAAAACAACATTCACATGTCCTTCTCGAGTGTTTGCCTACATAAGGATGCCTTTTGATCTGTGCAATGCACCTGCAACCTTTCAGATGTGCATGCTCTCTATCTTCTCTGATATGGTAGAGAAATTTCTGGAAGTCTTCATGGATGACTTTTCAGTATTTGGAGACTCATTCAGCTCCTGCCTTGACCATTTAGCACTTGTTCTGAAAAGATGCCAAGAGAATAGAGGTGGATCAAGCTAAAGTGAAGGTAATTGAAAAATTACCACCACCTACCAATATTAAGGCAATCAGAATATTTTTGGGGCATGCAGGATTCTATAGGAGGTTTATAAAGGATTTTTCAAAAATTGCAAAACCTCTGAGCAATTTGCTAGCTGCTAACACGCCATTTGTGTTTGACACAGAGTGTCTGCAGGCGTTTGAAACTCTGAAAGCTAAGCTGGTCACAGCACCAGTTATTTCTGTACCAGACTGGACATTACCATTCGAACTTATGTGTGATGCCAGTGACCATGCCATTAGTACAGTGCTAGGATAGAGGCATAACAAGCTTCTGCACATTATTTACTATGCCAGCCGTGTTTTAAATGACGCACAGAAGAATTACACAACTACAGAAAAGGAGCTGCTTGCAGTGGTTTATGCCATTGACAAGTTTAGATCCTATTTAGTAGGATCAAAAGTGATTGTATACACTGACCATGCTGCTCTTAAATATCTACTCACAAAGCAGGATTCAAAACCCAGGCTCATAAGATGGGTGTTGCTTCTGCAAGAGTTTGATATAGAAATAAGAGATAGAAAAGGGACAGAGAACCAAGTGGCTGATCATCTGTCCCGAATAGAACCAGTAGAAGGGGCGTCCTCCCCCTCTATTGAGATCTCTGAAACCTTTCCGGATGAGCAATTATTTTCCATTCAGGAAACACCATGGTTTGCAGACATTGCAAACTATAAAGCTGTAAGATTCATACCCAAAGAGTACAACAGGCAGCAAATAAAGAAATTGATCTCTGATGCAAAGTACTACTTATGGGATGAATCATATCTCTTTAAGAGATGTGCAGACAGAATAATCTGTAGATGTGTGCCCAAGGAAGAGGCATAGAAGATCTTATGGCATTGCCATGGATCACAATATGGAGGCCATTTCGGAGGTGAGCGAACAGCCACCAAGGTTCTCCAATGTGGCTTCTACTGGCCTACTCTCTATAGAGACTCCCAAGAGTTTGTTCAAACTATGACAGCTGCTAAAGAGCTAGTAATCTACCTCATGGTTATGCCATGCCTCAACAAGAGATCTTAGAGATTGAGCTATTTGACGTATGGGGTATTGACTTCATGGGCCTTTCCCACCATCATACTCAAACACGTATATTCTAGTGGCAGTAGACTATGTATCTAAATGGGTAGAGGCAATTGCAACACCCACTAATGATACTAAGACAGTGCTGAAGTTCCTCCAGAAACATATCTTCAGCAGGTTTGGTGTCCCTAGAGTACTAATCAGTGATGGGGGCACTCATTTCTGCAATAAACAGCTTTACTCTGCTATGGTCCGGTATAGAATTAGCCACAAGGTAGCAACTCCATATCATCCACAGACAAATGGGCAGGCTGAAGTGTCTAATAGAGAACTAAAAAGAATCCTGGAATGGACTGTAATTGCCCGTAGAAGGGATTGGACAAAAAGCTTGGATGATGCTCTATGGGCATACAGAACAGCGTTTGAGACTCCTATAGGAACCTCTCCATACCAGCTTGTGTATGGCAAGGCCTGTCATCTACCCGTGGAACTGGAGCATAAGGCCTACTGGGCAACCATGTTCCTAAACCTAGATGCTAAGTTAGCTAGAGAGAAGAGATTACTCCAGTTAAATGAGCTAGAGGAATTCTGACTCAATGCTTTCGAAAATGCAAAAATTTACAAGGAGAAAGCAAAAAGGTGGCATGATAAGAAACTGTCATCCAGAGTCTTTGAACCAGGACAGAAGGTTCTGCTGTTTAACTCTAGGCTCAGATTATTCCTTGGAAATTAAAATCCCGGTGGAGGGGACCATATGTGATTACAAGTGTGTCACCATATGGATATGTAGAGCTTCAGGATATTGACTCTAATAAAAAGTTCATTGTTAATAGACAGAGAGTCAAGGATTATCTTGAAGGAAATGTTGAGCAAGAATGCCCAAAGCTAAGATTGGATTAAAGCTCAGTAAGGTCCAGCTAAAGACAATAAAGAAGCGCTTGCTGGGAGGCAACCCAGCCATTAGCTAAGTTTATTTGTTATTTAAATAATAATTATATGAGTTTGATATAAATTTTCTTCAAGGTCAATTATCAATTGGAGGAGTTCACAGAGTTACAGAAGAATTCAGAGCATAAAGCAGAGAAAAGGAGCTCACTGGCACAAAAATGCCAGTAAGGGGTATTGTTGGCGTTAAATGCCAGAATGGGCACCATTCTGGGCGTTAAATGCCAGAATGGGCACCATTCTGGGCGTTTAACGCCAGAATTGCAGCATCCTGGGTGTTTAGAAAAACGCCCAGTGATAAAGGCTTTCTGGCGTTTAACGCCAGCCAGAGTACCTGGCTGGGCGTTAAACACCCAAAAGAAGCAACAAATGGGCGTTAAACGCCAGAATGAGTGCCATTCTGGGCGTTTAACGCCAGGAATATGGAGGGGAGAAAGTTTTGTTTCCAACTCAAATTTTTTTCAAATTTTCATGGTTCCATCCAAAATTTCTTGCAAAAACATGTTACAAATTATCATCTTTCAATTTCAATTTCAAAAAAATAAGACAAATTAAAAAAATATTTTTCTTTAATCCTAAAAATCTTTCTCAAATCTTCTTCAATTTCTTTTCAAATCTTTTTCAAAACTCATCTATCTTTTTAATTTCTTCTCAAATCTTTTCAACTCATCCTATTATCTTTTCAAATTCAGATTTATCTTTTTCAAATCTCTCATATCTTTTCAATTTTAAAATTTCATCTTTTTCATATCATATTTATCTTTTACAAATCATATCTTCTATCATATCTTTTTCAAAATTTTTGAACCCATCCCCTTCCTTTTAAATTCACAATCGGCCCCCCCTCTCCTCCATAACTCAAATTTGACTCTCCTTCTATTCCTCTCCTTTCCTTTCTTTTGCTTGAGGACAAGCAAACCTCTATGTTTGGTGTGTTTTTTGTGATCACTGAGCTAAGATTCACTAAGATCATGGCTCCTAAGGGAAAACAAACCACTTCAAGAGGCAAGAAAGAGAACACTCCAAAACTACTTTGGAATCAAGAGAGGTTCTTAACCAAAGAACAGGCAGACCATTACCACAAAATAATGGGTCTAAGGTCAGTGATCCCGAAAGTTAAATTCGATCTGAAAGAAGACGAATATCCGGAGATCCAAGAGCAGATTCGAAACAGGGGCTGGGAAATTCTAGCTAATCCTGAGACAAAGGTGGGTAGAAACATGGTTCAGGAATTCTACTCAAATCTGTGGCAAACAGATAAGCAGAAAATGACTGGAACCGCCTTCTATACCTTTCGAACCATGGTCAGAGGGAAGATTATTTACTTCCACCTGGACAAAATAAGAGAGGTCTTCAAGCTGCCTCAATTACAAGATGATCCAGAATCCTTTAACAGGAGAATAGTGAGATTTGATAAGTGCTTAGACCAAGTTCTAGAGGACATATGCATCCCTAGAACCAAGTGGATAACCAACACAAAAGGTGTCCCGAATCAACTAAAGAGAGGAGATCTCAAACCAGTTGCTAGGGGCTGGCTGGACTTCATTTGGCGTTCTATCTTGCCCACCAGCAACCGCTCTGAAGTCACTGTCAAAAGAGCAGTGATGATCCACTGCATTATGCTGGGAAACGAAGTGGAGATTCATCATCTGATTTCTTGTGAGCTTTACACAATTGCAAACAAGAACTCCACTGACGCCAAATTGGCTTACCCAAGCTTAATCTCTCTGCTATGTAAAGATGCTGGGGTAAAGATGGGAGTGGATGAGTATATCTCAGTCGAGCACCCAATCACCAAAAAGTCAATGGAAGGACAACAAGTGCAAGATAACTCCATCAAAAGGAGGGCACATGAGTTCCTTCCAGAAATCCCTCAGATTGACTACTGGACTCGCTTAAAAGCATCTGTCACCAAGCTGCAAGAAGCTATGGATCAACTAAATGAAGAACAGCAGATTCAAAACAGCATGCTCTGAAACTGCTGAAGGAACAAGAGAAGCAAGGGCGTGAGCTACAGGAACTGAAGCGCCAGAAGCTCCCCCTTGAAGAGCCAGGCGTCCCACAACTTGAAGGAGTACTTACCTCTCCCACTGCAGGTTGTTGAGTCCTAACTCTGTGATAACTTTTGTTAGTAGAGATCTATTTTAAGAGTCATTTATTTTTATGTTTTTAATTTTCTGTCTTCTATTATTATTGGTCTGCTTTTATGTTTATTTTAAGTCCTATTTTTATTTCATGATTAATAAAATCTAGAGTTTATACCTTAAAGCTATGAATGTCCTATGAATCCATCACCTTTCTTAAATGAAAAATATTTTTAATTACAAAAGAACAAGAAGTACATGGTTTCGAATTATATCTTGAAAATAGTTTAATTATTTTGATGTGGTGACAACACTTGTTTTCTGAATGAATGCTTGAACAGTGCATACTTTTGAATTTGTTGTTTATGAATGTTAAAATTGTTGGCTCTTGAAAGAATGATGGAAAAGGAGAAATGTTATTGATAATTTGAAAAATCATAAAATTGATTCTTGAAGCAAGAAAAAGCAGTGAAAAGCTTGAAAAAAAAAGAGAGAAAGAGAAGAAGAAAAAGCAAGCAGAAAAAGCCAATAGCCCTTTAAACCAAAAGGCAAGGGTAAAATAAAAAGGATCCAAGGCTTTGAGCATCAGTGGATAGGAGGGCCCACAGGAATAAAATCCTGGCCTAAGCGGCTAAACCAAGCTGACCCTAACCATGTGCTTGTGGCGTGAAGGTATCAAGTGAAGAACTTGAGATTGAGCGGTTAAAGTCGTGGTCCAAAGCAAAAAGAGTGTGCTTAAGAGCTCTGGACATCTCTAATTGGGGACTCTAGAAAAGCTGAGTCACAATCTGAAAAGGTTCACCCATTTATGTGTCTGTGGCATTTATGTATCCGGTGGTAATACTGGAAATCAAAATGCTTAGGGTCACGGCCAAGACTCATAAAGTAGCTGTGTTCAAGAATCAACATACTGAAATAAGAGAATCAATAATACTATCTGGATCCTGAGTTCCTATAGATGCCAGTCATTCTGAACTTCAAAGGATAAAATGAGATGCCAAAACTGTTCAGAAGCAAAAAGCTACAAGTCCTGCTCATCTAATTGAAGCTAATCTTCATTGATAAGTTTGGAATTCATTGTATATTCTCTTCTTTTTATCCTATTTTATTTTTAGTTTCTTGGGGACAAGCAACAATTTAAGTTTGGTGTTGTGATGAGCGGATAATTTATACGCTTTTTAGCATTGTTTTTACATAATTTTTAGTATGATTTAGTTAGTTTTTACTTTGTTTTTATTAGTTTTTATGCAAAATTCACATTTCTGGACTTTACTATAAGTTTGTGTGTTTTTTTGTGATTTCAGGTATTTTCTGGCTGAAATTGAGGGACCTGAGCAAAAATCTGATTTAGAGGCTGAAAAAGGACTGCAGATGCTGTTGGATTCTGACATCCCTGTACTCGAAGTGAATTTTTTGGAGCTACAGAATCCCAATTGGTGCTCTCTCAATTGCGTTGGAAATTAGGCATCCAGGGCTTTCTAGCAATATATAATAGTCCATAATTTGCTCGAGTTTTGACGACGCAAACTGGCGTTCAAACGCCAACTTCCTGCCCTATTATGAAGTTAAACGCCAGAAACAGGTTACAAATCAGAGTTAAACGCCACAAACAGGCTGAAAGTTGGCGTTTAACTCCTAGATGAGTCTCTACATGTGAAAGTTTCAATGCTCAGCCCAAGCACACACCAAGTGGGTCCGGAAGTGGATTTCTGCACTATCTGCACTTAGTTACTCATTTTTTGTAAACCTAGTGGCTAGTTTAGTATAAAAACTACTTTTAGTGATTTATTTCACATCTTTTGATCATTTTTGAGACTATCTTTGTATCACTTTTGATCTCTTGACCACGTTTAGGGGGCTGGCCATTCGGCCATGCCTGGACCATTATCCCTTATGTATTTTCAACAGTAGAGTTTCTACTCCATAGATTAAGGTGTAGAGCTCTGCTGTTCCTCATAAATTAATGCAAAGTACTATTGTTTTCTATTCAATTCAAACTTATTCCTATTCTAAGATATTCATTCCGCACCCAAGAACATGATAAATGTGATGATTATTTGACACTCATCACCATTCTCACCTATGAACGCGTGCCTGACAACCACTTCTATTCTACATGAAAAATAGCTTGAGTGTGTATCTCTTAGCCTCCATTCCGAAAAATCAGAGTCTTCGTGGTATAAGCTAGAATCAATTGGCAGCATTCTTGAGATCCGAAAAGTCTAAACCTTGTCTGTGGTATTCCGAGTAGGATTTGGGATGGGATGACTGTGACGAACTTCAAACTCACGAGTGTTGGGCGTAGTGACAGACGCAAAAGGATCAATGGATCCTATTCCAACATGAGTGAGAACCGACAGATGATTAGCCGTGCGGTGATAATGCATTTGGACCATTTTCACTGAGAGGACGGATGGTAGCCATTGACAACGGTGATCCCCCAACATACAGCTTGCCATGGAAAGGAGTATGAATGATTAAATGAAGACAGTAGGAAAGCAGAGATTCAGAAGCAACAAGCATCTCCATACGCTTATTTGAAATCCCACCAATGAATTATGTAAGTATTTCTATCTTATTTTATATTTTATTTATATTTTAATTATCAAAACCTCATAACCATTTGAATCTTCCTGACTGAGATTTACAAGATGACCATAGTGCACTTGGACGACCTAGTGCACTTGCTGGTTAGTTGTGCGGAGTTGTGAAAAGGAGTTGAGATTACAATCGTGCGTACCAAGTTTTTGGTGCCGTTGATATCACAATTTCGTGCACCACCCACTATCTTTGTTACTCGCTTAGCCAAGATCCGCGTGCTTGACAACCACAAGCGGTCTACATGATGTTCAACGTAGTCATTGGATGACAGCCGGAGTATATTCTCCTGGGTATCTGATTCACGATTTGCATCGTCTATCCTGACAATAGAGCATCCGAATTTGTTATTAGAACCTTCGTGGTATAGGCTAGAACCAATTGGCAGCATTCCTGAGATCCGGAAAGTCTAAACCTTGTCTATGGTATTCCGAGTAGGATCTGGGAAGGGATGACTGTGACGAGCTTCAAACTTGCGAATGTTGGGCGTAGTGACAGTGTACAAAAGGATAGAGAGATCCTATTCCGACGCTAGTGAGAACCACAGATGATTAGCCGTGCGGTAGCTGTGCCTGGTATTTTTCATCCGAGACGAGAAATCCGACAGTTGATTAGCCGTGCAGAGATCGTACCTGGTATTTTTCATCCGAGAGGATCATACAGCTTGCCATGGAATGGAGCACGCATGATTGGATGAAGACAATAGGAAAGCAGAGGTTCAGAAGTAACAAAGCATCTCCAAACGCTTATCTAAATTTCCCACCAATGAATTACATAAGTATCTCTATTTTAATTTATGTTTTATTCATCTTTTAATTATCAAAACCTCATAACCATTTGAATCGCTTGACTAAGATTTACAGGATGACCATAGCTTGCTTCAAGCCAACAATCTCCGTGGGATCGACCCTTACTCATGTAAGGTATTACTTGGACGACCCAGTGCACTTGTGGTGCACAAAATTGTGATCATCAATGGTGCCAACAACTTGGTACGCACAATTGTAATCTCAACTCTTTATCACAACTCCGCACAACTAACCAGCAAGTGCACTGGGTCGTCCAAGTAATACCTTACGTGAGTAAGGGTCGATCCCACGGAGATTGTCGGCTTGAAGCAAGCTATGGTCATCTTATAAATCTCAGTCAGGCAGATTCAAATGGTTATGGAGAATGGATAATTAAAATATGAATAAAACATAAAATAAAAATAGAGATAGAGATACTTATATAATTCATTGGTAGGAATTTCAGATAAGCGTATGAAGATGCTTTGTTCCTCTTGAACCTCTGCTTTCCTATTGCCTTCTTCCAATCATTCATACTCCTTTCCATGGCAAGCTTTATGTTGGGCATCACCGTTGTCAATGGCTACTTCCCGTCCTCTCAGTGAAAATGTTCTACGCACGCTGTCACCGCACGACTAATCATCTGTCGGTTCTCGATCATGTTGGAATAGGATCCATTGATCCTTTTGCGTCTGTCACACGCCCAACACTCGCGAGTTTGAAGCTCGTGACAGTCATCCCTTCCCAGATACTACTTAGAATACCACAGACAAGGTTTAGACATTCTGGATCTCAGGAATGACCGCCAATAATTCTAGCCTATACCACGAAGGTTCGAATCTCAGATTAGAAACCAAGAGATACGCATTCAAGCTTGTTTGCATGTAGAATGGAAGTGGTTGTCAGGCACGCGTTCATAGGTGAGAATGGTGATGAGTGTCACATAATCATCACATTCATCATGTTCTTGGGTGCGAATGAATATCTTGGAGAAGAAATAGACTTGAGTTGAATAGAAAAATAATAGTACTTGTATTAATTCATGAAGAACAGCAGAGTTCCACACCTTAATCTATGGTGTGTAGAAACTCCACTGTTGAAAATACAAAAGTAATGAAGGTTCATTGGCTTCGGCCCCAGAGGGGGAACCAGAATGACCAAGACGAAAATACAATAGCAAAAGGTCCTATTTATAGAAAACTAGTAGCCTAGGGTTACAGAAATAGGTAATTAATGCAGAAATCTTCTTCCGGGCCCACTTGGTGTGTGCTTGAGCTGAGCATTGAAGCTTCCATGTGTAGAGACTTTTCTTGGAGTTAAACGCCAGCTTTTGTGTCAGTTTGGGCGTTTAACTCCAGCTTTTGTACCAGTTCTGGCGTTTTGACGCCAGAATTCTTAAGCTGACTTAGAATGCCTATTTGGGCCATCAAATCTCGGGCAAAGTATGGACTATTATATATATTTCTAGAAAGCCCAGAATGTCTACGTTCCAACGCAATTGAGAGTGCGCCAATTAGGTTTCTGTAGCTCCAGAAAATCCACTTCGAGTGCAGGGAGGTCAGAATCCAACAGCATCTGCAGTCGTTTTTCAGCCTCTGAATCAGATTTTTGCTCAGGTCCCTCAATTTCAGCCAGAAAATACCTGAAATCGTAGGAAAACACACAAACTCATAGTAAAGTCCAGAAATATGATTTTTATTTAAAAACTAATAAAATCATAATAAAAACTAACTAAAATATACTAAAAATATACTAAAAACAATGCCAAAAAGCGTATAAATTATCCGCTCATCACAACACCAAACTTAAATTGTTGCTTGTCCCCAAGCAACTAAAAAAAATCAAATGGGATAAAAAGAAGAGAATATACAATGAATTCCAAAAACATCTATGAAAATCAGTATTAATTAGATGAGCGGGGCTTTTAGCTTTTTGCTTCTGAATAGTTTTGGCATCTCACTTTATCCCTTGAAGTTTAGAATGATTGGCTTCTATAGGAACTCAGAATCCAGATAGTGTTATTGATTCTCCTAGTTAAGTATGTTGATTTTTGAACACAGCTACTTTTTGAGTCTTGGCCGTGACCCTAAGCATTTTGTTTTCCAGTATTACCACCGGATACATAAATGCCACAGACACATAACTGAGTGAACCTTTTCAGATTGTGACTCAGCTTTGCTAGAGTTCCCAATTAGAGGTGTCCAGAGCTCTTAAGCACACTCCTTTTTTTGCTTTGGATCATAACTTTAACCGTTCAGTCTCAAGTTTTCACTTGACACCTTCACGCCACAAGCACATGGTTAGGGACAGCTTGGTTTAGCCGCTTAGGCTAGGATTTTATTCCTGTGGGCCCTCCTATCCACTGATGCTCAAAGCCTTGGATCCCCTTTTTTATTTCATCGTTGCCTTTTGGTTTAAAGGGCTATTGGCTTTTTCTGCTTGCTTTTTCTTTTTCTTTCTCTTTTTTTTTTGCATATACTCTTTTTTTTTTCTGCAAGCTTTTCACTGCTTTTTCTTGCTTCAAGAATCAATTTTATGATTTTTTAGATTATCAAATAACATTTCTCCTTTTCCATCATTCTTTCAAGAGCCAACAATTTTAACATTCATGAATCAACAATATCAAAAATATGCACTGTTTAAGCATTCATTCAGAAAGACAAAAGTATTGCCACCACATCCTAATAATTAAACTGTTTTAAAATTTGAAATTCATGCACTTCTTTTCCTTTTCAATTAAAACACTCTTTATTTAAGAAAGGTGATGGATTCATTTTCATAGCTTTAAGGCATAGACACTTAGACACTAGTGATCATGTAATAAAGACACAAACATAAATAGACATAAGGCATAATTTTCGAAAAAACAGAAAATAAAGTACAAGAAAATTAAAGAACGGGTCCACCTTAGTGATGGCGGCTTGTTCTTCCTCTTGAAGATCTTATGGAGTGCTTGAGCTCCTCAATGTCTCTTCCTTGCCTTTGTTGCTCCTCTCTCATGGTTCTTTGGTCTTCTCTAATTTCATGGAGGACGATGGAATGCTCTTGGTGCTCCACCCTTAGTTGTCCCATATTGGAACTTAATTCTCCTACGGAGGTGTTGATTTGCTCCTGATGAGCGGATAATTTATACGCTTTTTGGCATTGTTTTTAGTATGTTTTTAGTAGGATCTAGTTACTTTTAGGGATGTTTTTATTAGTTTTATGTTAAATTCACATTTCTGGACTTTACTATGAGTTTGTGTGTTTTTTTTTATTTCAGGTATTTTCTGGCTGAAATTGAGGGACCTGAGCAAAAATCAGATTCAGAGGTTGAAGAAGGACTGCATATGCTGTTGGATTCTGACCTCCCTGCACTCAAAGTGGATTTTCTGGAGCTATAGAACTCCAAATGGCGCGATTCCAATTGCGTTGGAACGTAGACATTCAGGGCTTTTCAGAAATATATAATAGTCCATACTTTGTCCGAGGTTAGATGACGTAAACTGGCGTTGAACACCAATTCCATGTTGCAGTCTGGCGTTCAGTGCCAGAAACAAGTTGCAAAGTGGAGTTCAACGCCAGAAACACGTTACAAACTGGTGTTCAACTCCAAGAATGACCTCTCCACGTGTAAACTTCAAGCTCAGTTCAAGCACACACCAAGTGGGCCCCGGAAGTGGATTTCTACATCATTTACTCGATTCTGTAAACCCTAGTAACTAGTTTTTATAAATAGGACTTTTTACTATTGTATTGACATCTTTAGTTTCATCTTTAGATCACGTTTGGGGGCTGGCCATTCGGCCATGCCTGAACCTCTCACTTATGTATTTTTCAATGGTAGAGTTTCTACACACCATAGATTAAGGTGTGGAGCTCTGCTGTTCCTCAAAGATTAATGCAAAGTACTACTGTTTTTCTATTCAATTCAACTTATTCCGCTTCTAAGATATTCATTCGCACTTCAATATGATGGATGTGATGATCATGACAGTCATCATCATTCTCAACTTATGAACGCGTGCCTGACAACCACTTCCATTCTACCTGAGTCCGAGTTATTAGTGTCTTCGTGGTATAAGTTAGAACCCATGGATGGCCATTCCTGAGATTCGAAAAGTCTAAACCTTGTCTGTGGTATTCCAAATAGGATCTGGGAAGGGATGGCTATGACGAGCTTAAAACTCGCGAGTGCTGGGCGTAGTGACAGACGCAAAAGGATCAATGGATCCTATTCCAGTATGATCGAGAACTGACAGATGATTAGCCGTGCCGTGACAGAGCATTTGGACCTTTTTCACAGAGGGGATGGGATGTAGCCATTGACAATGGTGATGCCCTACATAAAGCTTGCCATGGAAAGGAGTAGGATTGATTGGATGAAGACAGCGGGAAAGCAGAGATCAGAGGAACGAAAGCATCTCTATACGCTTATCTGAAATTCTCACCAATGAATTACATAAGTATTTCTATCTTTATTTTCTGTTTAATTACTATTATTATTCGAAAACTCCATAACTATTTAATATCTGCCTGACTGAGATTTACAAGATGACCATAGCCTGCTTCAAGCCGACAATCTCCGTGGGATCGACCCTTACTCACGTAAGGTTTTATTACTTGGACGACCCAGTGCACTTGCTTGTTAGTTGTATCGAAGTTGTGACAAATTATAAATTAAGATTAGAGCACCAAGTTTTTGGAGCCATTACCAGGGATCACAATTTCGTGCACCAAGTTTTTGGCACCGTTGCCGGGGATTGTTCGAGTTTGGACAACTGACGGTTCATTTTGTTGCTCAGATTAGGTAACTTTATTTTAATTTTAAGTTTTTGTTTTTATTCTTTTAATTTTCGAATTTTTTTTTAAATTAATTTATGTTCTTTAGAATTTTTAGGATTGAATGCTAGAGTTTCATGAAGCATGTTGAAGCCTGGCTGGCTACAAAGCCATGTCTAAATTCTTTTGGACTGAGGCTTCCAAACCATCAACATAGAGGCAAGTTAATTTGATGACTTAGCTGTTGAATGTCTGATTTACATGCTGAAAGCTTGGCTGGCTAGTGAGCCATGTCTAATTCCTGGACTGAAGCTTTAGTTTAAGAGTGCAAGATTCCTGGAATTCATATTAAAAATTTTGGAATCCTTATTTTTCTTTTCTAATTAATTTTCGAAAAAAAAAATCCAAAAAAATTTATAAAATCATAAAATCAAAAATATTTTTATGTTTCTTGTTTGAGTCTTGTGTCATGTTTTAAGTTTTGTGTCAATTGCATCTCCATTTGCACTTTTCGAAAAAATGCATTCATGCATTGCATTCATCATGATCTTCAAGTTGTTCTTGATAAACTTTACATTCATAGTGTTCTTGGTGTTCATCTTGACATTCATAGTGTTCTTGCATGCATCACATGTTTTGATCCAAGATTTTCATGCATTGAGACTTTTTGATATTTTTCTCTTTCATCATTAAAAATTCAAAAAATCAAAAAATATCTTTCCCTTTTTCACTCATAAATTTTTGAAAATTTGAGTTGACTTTTTCAAAACTTTTTAAAATTTAGTTGTTTCTTATGAGTCAAATCAAATTTTCAATTTAAAAATCTTATCTTTTCAAAATCTTTTTCAAAAATCAAATCTTTTTCATTTTTCATATTTATTTTTGAAAATTTTAAAAATATATTTCAAAAATATTTTTCTTAATTTTATCTCATAATTTTCGAAAATATTATCAACAATTAATGTTTTGATTCAAAAATTTCAAGTTTGTTACTTTCTTGTTAAGAAAGATTCAAACTTTAAGTTCTAGAATCATATCTTGTGATTACTTGTGAGTCAAGTCATTAATTTTGATTTTAAAATTCAAAACTTTTTCAAAACTAATTTTAATCATATCTTTCTATCATATCTTTTTAAATCATATCTTTTTCAAAAATTTGATTTTAAAATATTTTTTCTAACTTCTTATCTTCTTATCTTTTCAAAATTGATTTTCAAATCTTTTTCAACTAACTAATTGACTTTTTGTTTGTTTCTTGTCTTTTTCAAAACCACCTAACTACTCTTCCCTCTCTAATTTTCGAAAATACCTCCTTCTTTTTTAAAAATTCTTTTTAATTAATTGATTGTTTTAAATTTTAATTTTAATTTTATTTCCCCTTTACTTTTCGAAAATCATCAACTCCTTTTCAAAAATTATTTTCGAAAACTTCTCTCTCTCATCTCCTTCTATTTATTTATTCATCTACTAACACTTCTCTCCCATCCAAAAATTCGAACACCACCTCCCTCTCTGTGTTCGAGTTTTCCCTCTTCTCTTCCTTACATTACATTCTTTTCTTCTTCTACTCACACAAAAGAACCTCTCTCTACTGAGGCAAAGAGGATCCCTATTATTTTCTGTTTTCTTCTTTTTCATATGAGCAGGAGCAAGGACAAGAACATTCTTGTTGAAGCAGATCCTGAACCTGAAAGGACTCTGAAAAGAAAACTAAGAGAAGCTAAAATACAACAATCCAGAGACAACCTTACAGGAATTTTCAAACAGGAAGAGGAGATGGCAGCTAAAAATAATAATAATAATGCAAGGAGGATGTTTGGTGACTTTACTGCACCTAATTCCAATTTACATGGAAGAAGCATCTCCATTCCTGCCATTGGAGCAAACAATTTTGAGCTGAAACCTCAATTAGTTTCTCTGATGCAGCAAAACTACAAGTTTCATGGATTTCCATCTGAAGATCCTTTTCAATTCTTAACTAAATTCTTGCAGATCTGTGATACTGTTAAGACCAATGGGGTTGATCCCGAGGTCTACAGGCTTATGCTTTTACCGTTTGCTGTAAGAGACAGAGCTAGAGTGTGGTTGGACTCTCAACCCAAAGATAGCCTGAACTCTTGGGATAAGCTGGTCACGGCTTTCTTAGCCAAGTTCTTCCCTCCTCAAAAGCTGAGTAAGCTTAGAGTGGATGTTCAAACCTTCAGACAGAAAGAAGGTGAATCCCTCTATGAAGCTTGGGAGAGATATAAGCAACTAACCAAAAAGTGTCCTTCTGACATGCTTTCAGAATGGACCATCCTGGATATATTCTATGATGGTCTGTCTGAATTAGCTAAGATGTCATTGGATACTTCTGCAGGTGGATCCATTCACCTAAAGAAAACACCTGCAGAAGCTCAAGAACTCATTGACATGGTAGTTAATAACCAGTTCATGTATACTTCTGAGAGGAATCCTGTGAGTAATGGGACGCCTCAGAAGAAGGGAGTTCTTGAAATTGATGCTCTGAATGCCATATTGGCTTAGAACAAAATATTGACTCAGCAAGTCAATATGATTTCTCAGAGTCTGAATGGAATGCAAGCTGCATCCAACAATACTCAAAAGGCATCTTCTAAGAAAGAAGCTTATGATCTTGAGAACCCTACAATAGCAGAGGTGAATTATATGGGTGAACCCTATGGAAACACCTATAATCCTTTATGGAGAAATCACCCAAATCTCTCATGGAAGGATCAACAAAAGCCTCAACAAGGCTTTAATAATGGTGGAAGAAACAGGTTTAGCAATAGCAAGCCATTTCTATCATCCACTCAGCAAAAGACAGAGAGTTCTGAGTTGAATCCATCTAGCTTGGCAAATATAGTCTCTGATCTATTTAAGGCCATTCTAAGTTTCATGAATGAAACAAGGTCCTCCATTAGAAATTTGGAAGCACAAGTGGGCCAGCTGAGTAAAAGGATCACTGAAATCCCTCCTAGTACTCTCCCAAGCAATACAGAAGAAAATCAAAAAGTAGAGTGCAAGACCATTGAATTGACCATCATGGCCGAACCCACAAGAGAGGAGGAGGACGTGAATCCTAGTGAGGAAGACCTCCTGGGACGTCCAGTGATCAATAAGGAGTTTACCTCTGAGGAACCAAAGGAATCTGAGACTCATCTAGAGACCATAGAGATTCCATTGAACCTCCTTATGCCATTCATGAGCTCTGATGAGTATTCTTCTTCTGAAGAGAATGAAGATGTTACTGAAGAGCAAGTTGTCAAGTACCTTGGTGCTATCATGAAGCTGAATGCCAAATTATTTGGTAATGAAACTTGGGAAGATGAACCTCCCTTGCTCATCAATGAATTGAGTGATCTGGATCAACTGAGATTGCCTCAGAAGAAACAGGATCCTGGAAAGTTCTTAATACCTTGTACCATAGGCACCATGACCTTTGAGAAGGCTCTATGTGACCTCGGGTCTGGAATAAACCTCATGCCACTCTCTGTAATGGAGAAACTGGGAATCTTTCAGGTACAAACTGCTAGAATCTCATTAGAGATGGCAGACAATTCCAGAAAACAGGCTTATGGACAAGTAGAGGACATGTTAGTAAAGTTTGAAGGCCTTTACATCCCTGCTGATTTCATAATCCTAGATACTGGGAAGGATGAGGATGAATCCATCATCCTTGGAAGACCCTTCCTAGCCACAGCAAGAGCTGTGATTGATGTGGACAGAGGAGAATTGATCCTTCAACTAAATGAGGACAATCTTGTGTTTAAAACTCAAGGATCTCTCTCTGTAACCATGGAGAGGATGCATGAAAAGCTTCTCTCAAAACAGAGTCAACCAGAGCCCCCACAGTCAAACTCTAAGTTTGGTGTTGGGAGGCCACAACCAAACTCTAAGTTTGGTGTTGAACTCCCATATCCAAACTCTAAGTTTGGTGTTGGGAAGTCTCAACAATGCTCTGAGCATCTGTGAGGCTCCATGAGAGCCCACTGTCAAGCTATTGACATTAAAGAAGCGCTTGTTGGGAGGCAACCCAATTTTTATTTATCTAATTTTATTTTCATTCTTATTGTTCTTTCATGTTTTATTAGGTTCATGATCATGTGGAGTCACAAAATAAATACAAAAATTAAAAACAGAATCAAAAACAGCAGAAGAAAAATCACACCCTGGAGGAAGGACTTACTGGCGTTTAAACGCCAGTAAAGAGCATCTGGCTGGCGTTCAACGCCAGAACAGAGCATGGATCTGGCGCTGAACGCCAGAAACAAGCATGAAGTTGGTGTTCAACGCCAGAAATATGCTGCATATGGGCGTTGAACGCCCAGAACAAGCATCACTTCGGCGTTTAAACGCCAGAAATGCATGCAAAGGCATTTTACATGCCTAATTGGTGCAGGGATGTAAATCCTTGACACCTCAGGATCTGTGGACCCCACAGGATCCCCACATACCTCCACTCACCTTCCCTCCTCATAATCCTATATCACCTCAATCTCTCTTCCCCATCACCTCTTCACCACTCACATCTATATCTTCTTCTTCTTCTTCTATTCTTTCTTCTTTTGCTCGAGGGCGAACAACATTCTAAGTTTGGTGTGGTAAAAGCATAGATTTTTTATTTTTCCATAACCATTGATGGCACCTAAGGCCAGAGAAACCTCTAGAAAGAGGAAAGGGAAAACAAAAGCTTCCACCTCCAAGTCATAGGAGATAGAAAGATTCATCTCAAGGGTCTATAGCTCAGTAGTAGAACATTTGACTGCAAATCAAGAGATCCCTGGGATACCTCAGGGGATACATTTTTCCTCCACACAATTATTGGGAGCAACTAAGGGTGGAACACCAAGAGCACTCCATCATCCTCCATGAAATTAGAGAAGATCAAAGAGCAATGACGGAGGAGCAACAAAGACAAGGAAGAGACATAGAAGAGCTCAAGGACATCATTGGTTCCTCAAGAAGAAAACGCCACCATCACTAAGGTGGACTCATTCCTTGTTCTTAAATTTTCTGTTTTTTTCGTTTTCTTTATGTTAAGTGCTTATCTATGTTAGTGTCTTATTACATGATCATTAGTATTTAGTAACTTTGTCTTAAAGTTATGAATGTCCTATGAATCCATCACCTCTTTTAAATGAAAAAATTTTTTTAATTCAAAAGAACAAGAAGTACATGAGTTTCGAATTTATCCTTGAACTTAGTTTAATTATATTGATGTGGTGACAATACTTTTTGTTTTTTGAATGTATGCTTGAACAGTGCATATGTCTTTTGAAGTTGTTGTTTATGAATGTTAAATATGTTGGCTCTTGAAAGAATGATGAACAGGAGACATGTTATTTGATAATATGAAAAATCATAAAATTGATTCTTGAAGCAAGAAAAAGCAGTGAATACAAAAGCTTGCAGAAAAAAA
>NC_029789.2:45117424-45126647 GCF_000816755.2 Arachis ipaensis | reverse complement strand
TGAGTCACAATCTGAAAAGGTTCACCTAGTTATGTGTCTGTGGCATTTATGTATCCGGTGGTAATACTGGAAAACAAAGTGCTTAGGGCCACGGCCAAGACTCATAAAATAGTTGTGTTCAAGAATCATCGCACTGAACTAGGAGAATCAATAACACTATCTGAACTCTCAGTTCCTATAGATGCCAATCATTCTGAACTTCAATGGATAAAGTGAGATGCCAAAACTATTCAAGGGGCAAAAAGCTACAAGTCCCGCTCATCTGATTGGAGCTATGTTTCATTGATATTTTGGAATTTATAGTATATTCTCTTCTTTTTATCCTATTTGATTTTCAGTTGCTTGGGGACAAGCAACAGTTTAAGTTTGGTGTTGTGATGAGCGGATAATTTATACGCTTTTTGGCATTGTTTTTAGTATGTTTTTAGTAGGATCTAGTTACTTTTAGGGATGTTTTTATTAGTTTTTATGTTAAATTCAAATTTCTAGACTTTACTATGAGTTTGTGTGTTTTTCTGTTATTTCAGGTATTTTCTGGCTGAAATTGAGGGACTTGAGCAAAAATCAAATTCAGAGGTTGAAGAAGGACTGCAGATGCTGTTGGATTCTGACCTCCCTGCACTCAAAGTGGATTTTCTGGAGCTACAAAACTCCAAATGGCGCTCTTCCAATTGCGTTGGAAAGTCGACATCCAGGGCTTTCTAGAAATATATAATAGTCCATAATTTGCCCGAGTTTAGATGGTGAAAACTGGCGTTGAACGCCAGTTCCATGTTGTAGTCTGGCGTTCAGCGCCAGAAACAAGTTGCAAAGTGGAGTTCAATGCCAGAAACACGTTACAAACTGGCGTTCAACTCTAAGAATGACCTTTCCACATGTAAACTTCAAGCTCAACCCAAGCACACACCAAGTGGGCTCCGGAAGTGGATTTCTACATCATTTACTCAATTTTGTAAACCCTAGTAACTAGTTTTTATAAATAGGACTTTTTACTATTGTATTTACATCTTTAGTTTCATCTTTAGATCACGTTTGGGGGCTAGCCATTCAGCCATGCCTGAACCTCTCACTTATGTATTTTTCAACGGTAGAGTTTCTACACACCATAGATTAAGGTGTGGAGCTCTGCTGTTCCTCAAAGATTAATGCAAAGTACTACTGTTTTTCTATTCAATTCAACTTATTCCGCTTCTAAGATATTCATTCGCACTTCAATATGATGGATGTGATCATCTCTATACGCTTATCTGAAATTCTCACCAATGAATTACATAAGTATTTCTATCTTTATTTTCTGTTTATTTACTATTATTATTCGAAAACTCCATAACTATTTAATATCCGCCTGACTGAGATTTACAAGATGACCATAGCCTGCTTCAAGTCGACAATCTCCGTGGGATCGACCCTTACTCACGTAAGGTTTTATTACTTGGACGACCCAGTACACTTGCTGGTTAGTTGTATCGAAGTTGTGACAAATTATAAATTAAGATTAGAGCACCAAGTTTTTGGAGCCATTACCAGGGATCACAATTTCGTGCACCAGCTCCCAATAGTTTTGTGGAGGAAAATGCATCCCTTGAGGCATCTCAGGGATTTCATGATGAGGAGTTTCCTCATGCTCTTGTCCATGAGTGGGATCTCTTGTTTGCTCCATCCTTTTCTTAGTGATGGGCTTGTCCTCATCAATGAGAATGTCTCCCTCTATGTCAATTCCAACTGAATTGCAGAGGTGACAAATGAGGTGAGGAAAGGCTAACCTTGCCAAAGTAGAAGACTTATTCGCCACCTTGTAGAGTTCTTGGGATATAACCTCATGAACTTCTGCTTCCTCTCCAATCATGATGCTATGGATCATGTTGGCTCGGTCTATAGTAACTTCAGACCAGTTGCTAGTGGGAATGATTGAGCGTTGGATGAACTCCAACCATCCCCTAGCCACGGGCTTGAGGTCATGCCTTCTTAGTTGAACCGGCTTTCCTCTTGAAACTCTCTTCCATTGAGCGCCCTCTTCACAAATGTCTATGAGGATTTGATCCAACCTTTGATCAAAGTTGACCCTTCTAGTGTAGGGGTGTGCACCTCCTTACATCATGGGTAAGTTGAATGCCAACCTTACATTTTCCGGACTGAAATCTAAGTATTTCCCTCAGACCATTGTAAGCCAATTCTTAGGGTCCGGGTTCATACTTTGATCATGGTTCTTGGTGATCCATGCATTGGCATAGAACTCTTGAACCATTAGGATTCCGACTTGTTGAATGGGGTTGGTGAGAACTTTCCAACCTCTTCTTCGGATCTCATGTCGGATCTCCGGATATTCATTCTTTTTGGGCTTGAAAGGGACCTCGTGGATCACCTTCTTCTTAGCCACAACTTCATAGAAGTGGTCTTGATACACCCTTGAGAGGAATCTCTCCATCTCCCATGACTCGGAGGTGAAAGCTTTTGCCTTCCCTTTCCTCTTTCTAGAGGTTTCTCCAGCCTTTGGTGCCATTAATGGTTATGGAAAAACAAAAAGCTTTAGCTTTTACCACACCAAACTTAGAAGGTTTGTTCGTCCTCGAGCAAAAGAAGAAAGAAGAGAGTAGAAGAAGAAGAAATAGAGGAGATTGAGGGGGGCTTAGTGTTTCGGCTAAGGGGGAGAAGTAGTGTGTATGTTGAGTGAAAATAAAGGAGTGAAGATGGGTTTATATAGAAGTGGAGAGGGGGGTATGGTTCGGCCATTATGGGTGGGTTTGGGAGGGAAAGTGGTTTGAATTTGAATGGTGGGGTAGGTGGGATTTTATGAAGGATGGAGGTGAGTGGTGAAGAGAATGGTGGGATTTGATAGGTGAGGGGTTTTTAGGGAAGAGGTATTGAGGTGATTGGTGAATGGGTGAAGAAGAGAGAGAGAGGTGGGGTAGGTGGGGATCTTGTGGGGTCCACAGATCCTGAGGTGTCAAGGATTTTTCATCCCTGCACCTAGTGGCATGCAAAACGTCCCTTTCTGCCAATCCTGACGTTAAACGCCAGGCTGCTGCCCATTTCTGGCGTTTAGTGCCAGCTTCTTTCCCTTTTCTGGCATTAAACGCCAGTCTGGTGCCCATTTCTGGCGTTAAACGCCCAGAATGGTGCCAGACTGGGCGTTTAACGCCCATTCTGCTACCCTTACTGGCGTTTAAATGCCAGTAAGTTTCTCCTCCAGGGTGTTCTATTTTTAATTCTGTTTTTCAGTCTGTTTTTGCTTTTTCAATTGTTTTTGTTACTTCACATGATCATCAACCTACAGAAAATATAAAATAACAAAAGAAAAGAGAAATTTAACATAGATAATTAAAGATTGGGTTGCCTCCCAACAAGCGCTTCTTTAATGTCAATAGCTTGACAGTGGGATCTCATGGAGCCTCACAGATGTTTAGAGCAATGTTGGAACCTCCCAACACCAAACTTAGAGTTTGAATGTGGGGGTTCAACACCAAACTTAAAGTTTGGTTGTGGCCTCCCAACACCAAACTTAGAGTTTGACTGTGGGGGCTCTGTTTGACTCTGCATTGAGAGAAGCTCTTCATGCTTCCTCTCCATGGTTATAGAGGGATATCCTTGAGCTTTAAACACAAGGGAGTCTTCATTCACTTGAATGATCAATTCTCCTCTGTCAACATCAATCACAGCTTTTGCTGTGGCTAGGAAGGGTCTGCCAAGGATGATGGATTCATCCATACACTTCTCAGTCTCTAGGATTATGAAATCCGCAGGGATGTAGTGGCCTTCAACCTTTACCAAGACATCCTCTACAAGTCCATAAGCCTGTTTCTTTGAATTGTTTGCCATCTCTAGTGAGATTCTAGCAGCTTGTACCTCAATGATCCCCAGCTTCTCCATTATAGAGAGAGGCATGAGGTTTATGCTTGATCCTAGGTCACACAGAGCCTTTTCAAAGGTCATGGTGCCTCTGGTACAAGGTATTGAGAATTTTCCAGGATCTTGTCTCTTTTGAGGTAATCTCTGCCTAGTCAAGTCATCCAGTTCTTTGATGAGCAATGGGGGTTCATCCTCCCAAGTCTCATTACCAAATAACTTGGCATTTAGCCTCATGATTGCTCCAAGATACTTAGCAACTTGCTCTTCAGTAACATCTTCATCCTCTTCAGAGGAAGAATATTCATCAGAGATCATGAATGGCAGGAGAAAATTCAATAGAATCTCTATGGTCTCTGTGTGAGCCTCAGATTCCCATGGTTCCTCATTAGGGAACTCCATGGAGGCCAGTGGACGTCCATTGAGGTCTTCCTCAGTGGAGATCACTGCCTCTTCCTCCTCTCTAAGTTCGGCCATGTGAGATGTGGTTATGGCCTTGCACTTTCTTTTTGGATTCTCTTCTGTATTGCTTGGGAGAGTACTAGGAGGGAGTTCAGTAATTTTTTTACTCAGCTGACCTACTTGTGCCTCCAAAGTTCTAATGGAGGACCTTGTTTCAGTCATGAAACTCTGAGTGGTTTTAATTAGATCAGAGACTATAGTCGCTAAGTCAGAGTGGCTCTGCTTAGAATTCTCTGTCTGTTGCTGAGAAGATGATGGAAAAGGCTTGCTATTGCTAAACCTGTTTCTTCTACCATCATTGTTGTTGAAGCCTTGTTGAGGTCTCTGTTGATCCTTCCATGAGATATTTAGATGATTTCACCATGAAGGATTATAGGTGTTTTCATAGGATTCTCTCATGTAATTCATCTCTTCCATTGCAGGGTTCTCAGGGTCATAAGCTTCTTCTTCAGAGGAAGCTTCTTTAGTACTGCCTGTTGCTGCTTGTATTTCAGACAGACTCTAAGAGATCATATTAACTTGTTGAGTTAATATCTTGTTCTGAGCCAATATGGCATTCAGAGTATCAATCTCAAGAACTCCTTTCTTCTGATTTGTCCCATTATTCACAGGATTCCTTTTAGAAGTGTACATGAATTGGTTATTTGTAACCATTTCAATGAGTTCCTGAGCTTCTGCAGGCGTCTTCTTCAAATGAAGAGATCCTCCAGTAGAGCTGTCCAATGGCATCTTGGACAGTTCAGACAGACCATCATAGAAGATACCTATGATGCTCCATTATGAAAGCATGTCAGAAGGGCACCTTCTAATTAATTGCTTGTATCTTTTCCAAGCTTCATAGAGGGATTCACCTTCCTTCTGTCTGAAGGTTTGGACTTCCACTCTAAGCGTACTCAATTTTTGAGGTTGAAAGAACTTTGCCAAGAAGGCATTGACTAGATTTTCCCAAGAGTTCAGGCTTTCTTTAGGTTGTGAGTCTAACCATGTCCTAGCTCTGTCTCTTATAGCAAAAGGGAAGAGCATAAGTCTGTAGACCTCGGGGTCAACCCCATTGGTCTTGACAATGTTACAGATTTGCAAGAATTCAGCTAAGAACTGATGAGGATCTTCCAATGGAAGTCCATGAAACTTACAATTCTGTTGCATTAGAGAAACTAATTGAGGCTTAAGCTCAAAGTTGTTTGCTCCAATGGCAGGGATTGAGATGCTTCTCCCATAGAAGTCGGGAGTAGGTGCAGTAAAGTCACCCAGCACCTTCCTTGCATTGTTGGCATTGTTATTTTCGGCTGCCATTGCTTCTTCTTCTTTGAAAAGCTCTGTTAGGCCCTCTACAGAGATTTATACTTTAGCTTCTCTTAGCTTTCTCTTCAAGGTCCTTTCAGGTTCAGGATCAGCTTCAACAAGAATGCCTTTGTCTTTGCTCCTGCTCATATGAAAGAGAAGAGAACAAGAAAGTATGGAATCCTCTATGTCACAGTATAGAGATTCCTTGAAGTGTCAGAGAAAAAGAAGAATAGAAGGAGAAGGTAGAAAGAGAAGAATTAGAACTTATCAAGAGGGATAGAGTTCGAATTGTTGATAGTGGAGGAGTGTTAGTCCTTTAAATAGAAGGATGTGAGAAGAGGGGAAGAATTTTCGAAATTAAAGTAAAAGATTTTGAAATAATTAAAAGAAATTTTGAAAATTTGATTGATGATTTTTGAGAATTAAAGTTGGGAAAGAAATTAAGTGATTTTTGAAAAAGATTTTTGAAATTAGAAATCAAAAAGATATGATTGAAAATTATTTTGAAAAAGATGTGATTAAGAAGATACGATTGAAAAGATATGGTTGTCAGGCACGCGTTCATAGGTGAGAATGAATATCTTGGAGAAGAAATAGACTTGAGTTGAATAGAAAAACAATAGTACTTGTATTAATTCGTGAAGAACAGCAGAGCTCCACACCTTAATCTATGGTGTGTAGAAACTCCACCGTTAAAAATACAAAAGTAATTAAGGTTCATTGGCTTCGGTCTGGTGCACGAAGTGTAAATCACACTTTTCACAACTTGTACCACTAACCAGCAAGTGCATTGGGTCGTCCAAGTAATACCTTACGTGAGTAAGGGTCGAATCCCACGGATATTGTTGGTTTGAAGCAATCTATAGTTATCTTGCAATTCTTAGTCAGGATATAATATCAATAATAATTCTTAGTTTAAATTGTAACAAGTGAAAGGGATAAAATAAATACTTATTGTGCAATAATGGAGAATATGTTGGAGTTTTGGAGATGCTTTGCTTTCTGAATCTCCGCTTTCTCCCTGTCTTCTTCTTCACGCACGCAAGGTTCCTTCCATGGCAAGCTGTATGTAAGGTGTCACCGTTGTCAATGGCTACCATCCGTCCTCTCAGTGAAAATGGTCCAGGTGCGCTGTCACCGCACGGCTAATCATCTGTTGGTTCTCGATCATGTCAGAATAGGATCCATTGATCCTTTTGCGTCTGTCACTACGCCCAACTCTCGCGAGTTTGAAGCTCGTCACAGTCATTCAATCCCTGAATCCTACTCGGAATACCACAGATAAGGTTTAGACTTTCCGGATTCTCAAGAATGCTGCCAATGGATTCTAGCTTATACCACGAAGATTCTGATTAAGGAATCCAAGAGATATTCATTCAATCGAAGGTAGAACAGAGGTGGTTGTCAGGCACGCGTTCATAGGTTGAGGATGGTGATGAGTGTCACGGATCATCACATCCATCATATTGAAGTGCGAATGAACATCTTAGATAGAAACAAGCGTGTTTGAATAGAAAACAGAAAAGGTTGCATTAATTCATCGAGACACAGCAGAGCTCCTCACCTCCAACAATGGAGTTTAGAGACTCATGCCGTCAGAGAGTACAAAGTTTAGATCTGAAATGTCATGAGGTGCAAAATAAATCTCTAAAAGTTGTTTAAATACTAAACTAGTAACCTAGGTTTACAGAAAATGAGTAAACTATGATAGATAGTGCAGAAATCCACTTTTAGGCCCCACTTGGTGTGTGCTGGGGCTGAGACTTAAGCTTCTCACGTGCCTGGGCTGTTTTGGGCATTCAAGGCCAGGTTGTAATCTGTTTCTGGCGTTAAACTCCAACTTGTAACTTGTTTCTGGCGCTGGACGCCAGACTGCAACATGGAACTGGCGTTGAATGCCAGTTTACGTTATCTATCCTTGAGCAAAGTATGAACTATTATATATTGCTGGAAAGCCCTAGATGTCTACTTTCCAACGCAATTAAGAGCGCGCCATTTAGAGTATTGTAGCTCCAGAAAATCCACATAGACCTCGACTTTAACCGCTCAGTCTCAAGTTTTCACTTGACACCTTCACGCCACAAGCACATGGTTAGGGACAGCTTGGTTTAGCCGCTAAGGCTAGGATTTTATTCCTTTAGGCCCTCCTACCCACTAATGCTCAAAGCCTTGGATCCTTTTTATTACCCTTGCCTTTTGGTTTTAAGGGCTATTGGCTTTTTGCTCTTGCCTTTTGGTTTAAAGAGCTTTTGGCTTTTTCTGCTTGCTTTTTCTTTTTCTTGCTCTCTTTTTTTTTCGCATTTTTTTTCTGCAAGCTTTGTTCTTCACTGCTTTTTCTTGCTTCAAGAATTATTTTTATGATTTTTCAGATTATCAAATAACATTTCTCCTTTTTCATCATTCTTTTAAGAGCCAACAATTTTAAAAGATATGATTCAGATATTAAACCTTTCTTAACAAGAAAGCAACATACTTGAAATTTTTGAATCAAATCATTAATTGTTAGCAAGTATTTTCGAAAATAGTAAAAAAAATGGAAAGAAAATTATTTTGAAAAGATATGATTGAAAAGATATGATTTGAAAAAGATTTGATTTTGAAAACTTACGAAAACTTGAAAAAATTTGAATTAAAAACAAAATCTTCCCTCTTAAGTCATCCTGGCGTTAAACGCCCAGCCAGGTACCCTGGCTGGTGTTTAAACGCCAGATTTTCTTCTTCACTGGGCATTTTGAACGCCCAGCTTTTTCTGTGTAATTCCTCTGCGGCATGTCTGAATCTTCAATTCTCTGTATTATTGACTTGAAAAGACATAATTTTGAAAAAATTTTTGGATTTTTAATGATGAGGAACAATCAAAATGCAATTAAACATGGAAAACTAAGATCAAATACATAATGCATGCAAGGCACCAAACTTAAAATTTGTATACTAAGGACTATAATAATTTGAAAAATGCATGTGAGAAAAAACTAAACACACAAAACAAGAGAATTTAAAGTTCAGAGCAAGGAAATCATCAAGAACATCTTGAAGATCAATGACGAACATAATGCATGTAATTTTCGAAAATTAGAAGAATAAAGACATGCAATTGACACCAAACTTAAAATTAGACACTAGACTCAAACAAGAAACATAGAATATTTTTGAATTTTATGGTTTTATAAAATTTTTTTGTGATTTTTCGAAAATTGAGTAGAAAAGAAAATAAAGGGATTCAAAATTTTTAATAAGAATTCCAGGAATCATTGCAATGCTAGTCTAAGACTCCGGTCCAGGAATTAGACATGGCTTACTAGCCAGCCAAGCTTTCAAAGAAAGCTCCGGTCCAAAACACTAGACATGGCCAATGGCCAGCCAAGCTTTAGCAGATCATTGCTCACAACAGAAAAATTGATAGAAATCAACAAGCTCTTGTAATGATAAGTTGAAACATCGGTCCAAAAGATTAGACATGGCTTCACAGCCAGCCAGACTTCAACAAATCATCATGAAACTCTACTCTAGAATTAAAAACTCTGAAGGACAAAATAGAAAATTTTTTTTTGTATTTTTGAAAAAAAAATTTCGAAAATAAAAAGTAAAAAGCTTAAAGCTTAAATAAAATTACCTAATCTAAGCAACAAGATGA
>NC_029789.2:45105043-45107331 GCF_000816755.2 Arachis ipaensis | reverse complement strand
GGATTCAAATGGTTATGGAGAATGGATAATTAAAATATGAATAAAACATAAAATAAAGATAGAGATAGAGATAGAGATACTTATGTAATTCATTGGAAGGAATTTCAGATAAGCGTATGAAGATGCTTTGTTCCTCTTGAACCTCTGCTTTCTTATTGCCTTCTTCTAATCATTCATACTCCTTTCCATGGCAAGCTTTATGTTGGGCATCACCGTTGTCAATGGCTACTTCCCGTCCTCTCAGTGAAAATGTTCTACGCACGCTGTCACCGTACGGCTAATCATCTGTCGGTTCTCGATCATGTTGGAATAGGATCCATTGATCCTTTTGCGTCTGTCACACGCCCAACACTCGCGAGTTTGAAGCTCGTCACAGTCATCCCTTCCCAGATCCTACTCAGAATACCACAGACAAGGTTTAGACGTTTTGGATCTCAGGAATGGCCGCCAATAATTCTATCCTATACCACGAAGGTTCCAATCTCAGATTAGAAACCCAAGAGATACGCATTCAAGCTTGTTTGCATGTAGAACGGAAGTGGTTATCAGGCACGCGTTCATAGGTGAGAATGGTGATGAGTGTCACATAATAATCACATTCATCATGTTCTTGGGTGCGAATGAATATCTTGGAGAAGAAATAGACTTGAGTTGAATAGCAAAAAAATAGTACTTGTATTAATTCATGAAGAACAGCAGAGCTCCACACCTTAATCTATGGTGTGTAGAAACTCCACCGTTGAAAATACAAAAGTAATGAAGGTTCATTGGCTTCGGCCTGGTGCACGAAGTGTAAATCACACTTTTCACAACTCGTACCACTAACCAGCAAGTGCACTGTGTCGTCCAAGTAATACCTTACGTGAGTAAGGGTCGAATCCCACGGATATTGTTGGTTTGAAGCAATCTATAGTTATCTTGCAATTCTTAGTCAGGATATAATATCAATAATAATTCTTAGTTTAAATTGTAACAAGTGAAAGGGCATAAAAAAAATACTTATTGTGCAATAATGGAGAATATGTTGGAGTTTTGGAGATGCTTTGCTTTCTGAATCTCCGCTTTCTCCCTGTCTTCTTCTTCACGCACACAAGGTTCCTTCCATGGCAAGCTGTATGTAAGGTGTCACCGTTGTCAATGGCTACCATCCGTCCTCTCAGTGAAAATGGTCCAGGTGCGCTGTCACCGCACGGCTAATCATCTGTCGGTTCTCGATCATGTCAGAATAGGATCCATTGATCCTTTTGCGTCTGTCACTACGCCCAACACTTGCGAGTTTGAAGCTCGTCACAGTCATTCAATCCTTGAATCCTACTCAGAATACCACAGATAAGGTTTAGACTTTCCGGATTCTCAAAAATGCTGCCAATGGATTCTAGCTTATACCACGAAGATTCTGATTAAGGAATCCAAGAGATATTCATTCAATCGAAGGTAGAATAGAGGTGGTTGTCAGGCACGTGTTCATAGGTTGAGGATGGTGATGAGTGTCACGGATCATCACATCCATCATATTGAAGTGCGAATGAACATCTTAGATAGAAACAAGCGTGTTTGAATAGAAAACAGAAATGGTTGCATTAATTCATCAAGACACAGCAGAGCTCCTCACCCCCAACAATGGAGTTTAGAGACTCATGCCGTCAGAGAGTACAAAGTTTAGATCTGAAATGTCATGAGGTGCAAAATAAATCTCTAAAAGTTGTTTAAATACTAAACTAGTAACCTAGGTTTACAGAAAATGAGTAAACTATGATAGATAGTGCAGAA
This sequence comes from Arachis ipaensis, assembly GCF_000816755.2. Taxonomy (NCBI): domain Eukaryota; kingdom Viridiplantae; phylum Streptophyta; class Magnoliopsida; order Fabales; family Fabaceae; genus Arachis; species Arachis ipaensis. Next base: position 45,105,561 of record NC_029789.2, on the reverse strand, counting down.
ATCCACTTCTGGGGCCCACTTGTTGTGTGCTGGGGCTTAGACTTAAGCTTCTCACGTGCCTGGGCTGTTTTGGGCATTCAACGCCAGGTTGTAATCTGTTTCTGGGGTTGAACTCCAACTTGTAACTTGTTTTTGGCGCTGGACGCCAGACTGCAACATGGAACTGGCATTGAACGCCAGTTTACGTCATCTATCCTTGAGCAAAGTATGAACTATTATATATTGCTGGAAAGCCCTAGATGTCTACTTTCCAACGCAATTAAGAGCGCGCCATTTAGAGTATTGTAGCTCCAGAAAATCCACATTGAGTGCAGGGAGGTCAGAATCCAACAGCATCTGCAGTCCTTTTTCAGCCTGAATCAGATTTTTGCTCAGCTCCCTCAATTTCAGCCAGAAAATACCTGAAATCACAGAAAAACACACAAACTCATAGTAAAGTCCAGAAATGTGATTTTTAATTAAAAATTAATAAAAATATACTAAAAACCAACTAAATCATACTAAAAACTAAGTAAAAA
>NC_029789.2:45102469-45104107 GCF_000816755.2 Arachis ipaensis | reverse complement strand
TTTTTGCTTTGGACCTCGACTTTAACCGCTCAGTCTCAAGTTTTCACTTGACACCTTCACGCCACAAGCACATGGTTAGGGACAGCTTGGTTTAGCCGCTAAGGCTAGGATTTTATTCCTTTAGGCCCTCCTACCCACTAATGCTCAAAGCCTTGGATCCTTTTTATTACCCTTGCCTTTTGGTTTTAAGGGCTATTGGCTTTTTGCTCTTGCCTTTTGGTTTAAAGAGCTTTTGGCTTTTTCTGCTTGCTTTTTCTTTTTCTTGCTCTTTTTTTTTCGCATTTTTTTCTGCAAGCTTTGTTCTTCACTGCTTTTCCTTGCTTCAAGAATTATTTTTATGATTTTTCAGATTATCAAATAACATTTCTCCTTTTTCATCATTCTTTCAAGAGCCAACAATTTTAAAAGATATGATTCAGATATTAAACCTTTCTTAACAAGAAAGCAACATACTTGAAATTTTTGAATCAAATCATTAATTGTTAGCAAGTATTTTCGAAAATAGTAAAAAAAATGGAAAGAAATTTATTTTGAAAAGATATGATTGAAAAGATATGATTTGAAAAAGATTTGATTTTGAAAACTTACAAAAACTTGAAAAAATTTGATTTAAAAACAAAATCTTCCCTCTTAAGTCATCCTGGCGTTAAACGCCCAGCCAGGTACCCTGGCTGGTGTTTAAACGCCAGTTTTCCTTCTTCACTGGGCATTTTGAACGCCCAGCTTTTTCTGTGTAATTCCTCTACGGCATGTCTGAATCTTCAATTCTCTGTATTATTGACTTGAAAAGACATAATTTTGAAAAAAATTTTGGATTTTTAATGATGAGGAACAATCAAAATGCAATTAAACATGGAAAACTAAGAGCAAATACATAATGCATGCAAGGCACCAAACTTAAAAGTTTGTATACTAAGGACTATAATAATTTGAAAAATGCATGTGAGAAACAACTAAACACAGAAAACAAGAGAATTTAAAGATCAGAGCAAGGAAATCATCAAGAACATCTTGAAGATCAATGACGAACATAATGCATGTAATTTTCGAAAATTAGAAGAATAAAGACATGCAATTGACACCAAACTTAAAATTAGACACTAGACTCAAACAAGAAACATAGAATATTTTTGAATTTTATGGTTTTATAAAAATTTTTTGTGATTTTTCGAAAATTGAGTGGAAAAGAAAATAAAGGGATTCAAAATTTTTTAATAAGAATTCCAGGAATCATTGCAATGCTAGTCTAAGACTCCGGTCCAGGAATTAGACATGGCTTACTAGCCAGCCAAGCTTTCAAAGAAAGCTCCGGTCCAAAACACTAGACATGGCCAATGGCCAGCCAAGCTTTAGCAGATCATTGCTCACAACAGAAAAATTGATAGAAATCAACAAGCTCTTGTGATGATAAGTTGAAACCTCGGTCCAAAAGATTAGACATGGCTTCACAGCCAGCCAGACTTCAAAAAATCATCATGAAACTCTAGAATTCATTCTTAAAAACTCTGAAGAACAAAATAGAAAATTTTTTTTTGTATTTTTGAAAAAATTTTTTCAAAAATAAAAAGTAAAAAGCTTAAACATAAAATAAAATTACCTAATCTAAGCAACAAGATGAACCGTCAATTGTCCAAACTC
>NC_029789.2:45100390-45102335 GCF_000816755.2 Arachis ipaensis | reverse complement strand
GAGTTTGAAGCTCATCACAGTCATCCCTTCCCAGATCCTACCCAGAATACCACAGACAAGGTTTAGACGTTCCGGATCTCAGGAATGGCCGCCAATAATTCTAGCCTATACCACGAAGGTTCCAATTTCAGATTAGAAACCCAAGAGATACGCATTCAAGCTTGTTTGCATGTAGAACGGAAGTGGTTGTCAGGCACGCGTTCATAGGTGAGAATGGTGATGAGTGTCACATAATCATCACATTCATCATGTTCTTGGGTGCGAATAAATATCTTGGAGAAGAAATAGACTTGAGTTGAATAGAAAAACAATAGTACTTGTACTAATTCATGAAGAACAGCAGAGCTCCACACCTTAATCTATGGTGTGTAGAAACTCCACCGTTGAAAATACAAAAGTAATGAAGGTTCATTGGCTTCGGCCCGGTACACGAATTGTAAATCACACTTTTCACAACTCGTACCACTATCCAGCAAGTGCACTGGGTCGTCCAAGTAATACCTTACGTGAGTAAGGGTCAAAGCCCACGGAGATTGTTGGTTTGAAGCAATCTATAGTTATCTTGTAATTCTTAGTCAGGATATAATATCAATAATAATTCTTAGTTTAAATTGTAACAAGTGAAAGGGCATAAAATAAATACTTATTGTGAAATAATGGAGAATATGTTGGAGTTTTGGAGATGCTTTGTCTTCTGAATCTCTGCTTTCTCCCTGTCTTCTTCTTCACGCACGCAAGGTTCCTTCCATGGCAAGCTGTATGTAAAGTGTCACCGTTGTCAATGGCTACCATCCGTCATCTCAGTGAAAATGGTCCAGGTGCGCTGTTACCGCACGGCTAATCATCTGTCGGTTCTCGATCATATCGGAATAGGATCCATTGATCTTTTTGCATCTGTCACTACGCCCAACACTCGTGAGTTTGAAGCTCGTCACAGTCATTCAATCCCTGAATCCTACTCAGAATACCATAGACAAGGTTTAGACTTTTCGTATTCTCAAGAATGCTGCCAATGGATTCTAGCTTATACCACGAAGATTTTGATTAAGGAATCCAAGAGATATTCATTCAATCGAAGGTAGAACGGAGGTGGTTATCAGGCACGCGTTCATAGGTTGAGGATGGTGATGAGTGTCACGGATCATCACATCCATCATATTGAAGTGCGAATGAACATCTTAGATAGAAACAAGCGTGTTTGAATAGAAAACAGAAATGGTTGCATTAATTCATCGAGACACAGCAGAGCTCCTCATCCACAACAATGGAGTTTAGAGACTCATGCCGTTAGAGAGTACAAAGTTTAGATCTGAAATGTCATGAGGTGCAAAATAAATCTCTAAAAGTTGTTTAAATACTAAACTAGTAACCTAGGTTTACAGAAAATGAGTAAACTATGATAGATAGTGCAGAAATCCTTTTCTGGGGCCCACTTGGTATGTGCTGGGGCTGAGATTTATGCTTCTCACGTGCCTGGGCTGTTTTGGGCGTTCAACGCCAGGTTGTAACCTGTTTCTGGCGTTGAACTCCAACTTGTAACTTGTTTCTGGCGCTGGACGCCAGACTGCAACATTGAACTGGCGTTGAACACCAGTTTACGTCGTCTATCCTTGAGCAAAGTATGGACTATTATATATTTCTGGAAAGCCCTAGATGTCTACTTTCAAACGCAATTGAGAGCACGCCATTTGGAGTTCTGTTGCTCCAGAAAATTCACTTTGAGTGCAGGGAGGTCAGAATCCAACAGCATCTGCAGTCCTTTTTCAGCCTGAATCAGATTTTCGCTCAGCTCCCTCAATTTCAGCCAGAAAATACCTGAAATCACAAAAAAACACACAAACTCATAGTAAAGTCCAGAAATGTGATTTTTAATTAAAAACTAATAAAAATATACTAAAAACCAACTAAATCATACTAAAAACTAAGTAAAAACAATGCCAAAAAG
>NC_029789.2:45052466-45099968 GCF_000816755.2 Arachis ipaensis | reverse complement strand
GATGCTCAAAGCCTTGGATCCTTTTTATTACCCTTGCCTTTTGGTTTTAAGGGCTATTGGCTTTTTTCTCTTGCCTTTTGGTTTAAAGAGCTTTTGGCTTTTTCTGCTTGCTTTTTCTTTTTCTTGCTCTCTTTTTTTTTGCATTTTTNNNATATGCACTGTTCAAGCATTCATTCAGAAAACAAAAAGTATTGCCACTACATCAAAATAATTAAACTATTTTAAAATTCGAAATTCATGTACTTCTTTTTCTTTTTCAGAAAACAATTTTCATTTAAGATAGGTAATGGATTCATAGGACATTCATATCTTTAAGACATAGACACTTAGATACTAGTGATCATATAGTAAAGACACAAACATAATTAAACATGAAGCATAGTAAACGAAAAACAGGAAAATAAGAACAAGGAGATTAAGGAATGGGTTCACCTTAATGAGGGTGGCGTCTTCCTCTTCTTGAAGAACCAATGGTGCTCTTGAGTTCCTCTATGTCTCTTCCTTGCCTTTGTTGCTCTTTCCTCATAGCTCTTTGATCTGCAGTCAATTGTTCTACCACTGAATTATGGAAAAACAAAAGCAATGCTTTTACCACACCAAACTTAAAAGGTTTGCTCGTCCTCGAGCAAAAGAAGAAAGAAGTGGAGAAGTAACACAAATGGCGTATCAACAGCTAGCAGATTGCTCAGAGGTTTTGCAATTTTTGAAAAATCCTTTATAAACCTCCTATAGAATCCTGCATGCCCCGACATCAATGAGGGTTCGTCCAGTTGCTTGGAATGGTCTTCCTAGAATGAGAGTTGCACTCTTGTGCTCCTCTATTTCCAGCACTACAAAGTCAGTAGGGAAGGCAAATGGCCCAACCTTGACAATCATGTCCTCAATTATGCCTGATGGGTATTTAATGGAGCCATCAGCAAGTTGAAGACAGATCCGGGTTGGTTTGACCTCTTCAGTCAAGCAAAGCTTTCTGATAGTGGATGCAGGGATTAGGTTGATGCTTGCCCCAAGATCACATAGAGCTGTCTTGGTGCAATTACCCTCTAATATGCATGGTATCATAAAGCACTCGGGATCTTTAAGCTTTTCTGGGAAGCTTTTCAGAATGACTGCACTGCATTCTTCAGTGAGGAGAACTCTTTCAGTTTCTCTCCAATCCTTCTTATGACTCAAGATATCTTTCATGAACTTGGCATAAGAGGGTATTTACTCAAGTGCCTCTGCAAACGGAATCTTTATTTCAAGAGTCCTGAGATAGTCTGCAAAGCGGGCAAATTGCTTATCCTGCTCCTCTTTGCGGAGTTTTTGAGGATAAGGCATCTTGGCTTTGTATTCCTCAACCTTAGTTGCTGCAGGTTTATTTCCTACAGAGGTAGGTTGAGAAGCCTTCTTGAGGGATTTATTATCAGCACTTGCAGGTGTCTGATCCCTCACTGGTATTTGAAAGCCAGGGTTGGAAGCTGGAGTGGCGTTGGACGCCAACTCCTTACTTGTTCCTGGCGTTTGAATGCCAGAACTGAGCTTCCATTGGGCGTTTGACGCCAACTCCTTGCTTGTTTCTGGCGTTTGAACACCAGAGTTATTCCTCTCTGGGCTCTTACTGTCCTCAGAGGGATTTTGGATAGCCGGTTGTTCATTTCTTGGCTTTCTGCTGCCTTGAAGTGAGGTATTTAATGTTTTCCCACTTCTTAATTGAACTGCTTGGCACTCTTCTGTTATTTGTTTTGATAACAGCTGTTCTGTTTGCTTCAACTGTACTTCCATGTTCAGATTAGCCACTCTTGTGTCTTGTAGTATCTCCTTGAATTCGGCCAGCTGTTTTGTTAGAAAGTCTAATTGCTGATTGAATTCTGTAATTTGTTCTGCAGGACTGAATTCAGCAGTTACTGTTTTAGCCTCTTCTTTCATGGAAGATTCACTGCTTAGGTACAGATGTTGATTTCTGGCAACTGTATCAATGAGCTCTTGAGCTTCTTCAATTGTTTTTCTCATATGTATAGATCCACCAGCTGAGTGGTCTAGAGAAATCTGAGCTTTCTCTGTAAGCCCATAATAGAAGATGTCTAACTGCACCCATTCTGAAAACATTTCAGAGGGGCATTTTCTTAGCATCTCTCTGTATCTCTCCCAGCCATCATAAAGAGATTCATTATCTCCTTGTTTAAAGCCTTGGATGTCCAGCCTTAGCTGTGTCATCCATTTTGGAGGGAAGTATTGATTCAGGAATTTTTCTGTCAGCTGTTTCCATGTCCTTATGCTAGCTTTAGGTTGGTTATTTAACCACCTCTTAGCTTGATCTTTTACAGCAAAGGGAAACAGTAATAATCTGTAAAAATCCTAATCTACTTCCTTATCATGTACTGTGTCAGCAATTTGTAAAAATTGTGCCAGAAACTCTGTAGGTTCTTCCTGTGGAAGACCGGAATACTGGCAACTTTGCTGCACCATGATGGTGAGCTGAGGATTCAATTCAAAACTACTAACTCCGATGGAGGGTATACAGATACTACTCCTATATGAAGCAGTAGTGGGGTTAGCATATGACCCTAGAGTCCTTCTGGACTATTCATTTCCACTTAGTTCCATGATGGAGAAAGGGAGATGATGTGGATTTAAATTTTCTTTTTTTTTTTTTGAATATCGAAAATTAAAAGGAAGATAAAATAAAATAAATGAAAAATTAAATAAAATTCGAAAATTAGAAAACCAAAATAAATAAAATAAAAAAATTGAAAACGAAAATAATTAATTATTTGAAAAGATTTGAAAAATTTTGGACATAATTTTCGAAGATTGAGGAGAGAAAAAGTGGTTAGGAAGTTTTGAAAAAGATATGATTTGAAAAATTTTGACCAAGTCAACCCAAGTAATTCGAAAATTATGAGAAAAGAGAAGATAGAAGATATGATTTGTAAAAGATAAATATGATAGGAAAAAGATGTAATTGAAAATTAAAAAGATATAAAAGATATTTGAAAAAGATAAATTTGTTTTGAAAAAGATATTGTGAAGATTTGTAAAAGATATTTATGAGTTGAAAATATTTTAAGAAGGAAAAGATATAGATTTGTTTTGAAAAAGATATAGTTTTTTTTTAATCTTAAAAGGATAAGATTTGAAAAATTTTGAAATTGAAATCTGAATTTTTATAAAAAAAATTCAAAAATATGGCTTAAAAATAGTTAGAAAAGATATTTTTTTTGAATTTTGAATTTTATGATGAAAGGGAAAAACACATAAAAGACACAAGATTTAAAATTTTTAGATCTAATGCTCATTGTTTTCAAAAATTTTGGAGGAAAAACACCAAGGAACACCAAACTTAAGAATTTTAAGATCAAGACACAAAGAAGACTCAAGAACACTTTGAAGATTCACAAGAACACCAAGAACAAAAGAAAGAACACCAAACTTCAAATTTTTAGAAGACCAAAATAACTTTTCGAAAATTATATAAAGATTAACAAGAAAACACCAAACTTAAAGTTTGGCACAAGATTAAATCAAGAAAAATTATTTTTGAAAAAGATTTTTAATAGAACCGGTGCCCAATCATCAAGAACATAAACCAATGCTCTAGCCAATTGAGCTGTAAATGTAACACTTGTTTTGAAGAGGTATATTTTCACTAACTAAAAATAAATTCCTTTTTGAAGACTAATAATGCTTTGAAAAAAACACAAGAAAAATAAGAAAAGACACAGAACAAGAAAAACTAAAAATCAAACAAGACAAATAAACAAGAACAACTTGAAGATCAAAGAACACAACTTCGAAAATTTAAAAGAAAAATATAGAATATGCAATTGACACCAAACTTAGAACAAGACACTAAACTCACGAAAAAAATTAAAAATTGATAAAGAAAAATAATATTTTTGAAAATTTTTTGAAAAGGAAATAAAGGACTCAGAATTTAATGACTCTATAGCAACAAAAATAAATCATTCCTAATCTAAGCAACAAAATAAACCTTTAGTTGTTCAAACTCAAACAATCCCCGGCAACGGCGCCAAAAACTTGGTGCACGAATTGTAAATCACACTTTTCACAACTCGTACCACTAACCAGCAAGTGCACTGGGTCGTCCAAGTAATTCTTACGTGAGTAAGGGTCGAATCCCACGGAGATTGTTGGTTTGAAGCAATCTATAGTTATCTTGCAATTCTTAGTCAGGATATAATATCAATAATAATTCTTAGTTTAAATTGTAACAAGTGAAAAGGCATAAAATAAATACTTATTGTGCAATAATGGAGAATATGTTGGAGTTTTGGAGATGCTTTGTCTTCTGAATATCTGCTTTCTCCCTGTCTTCTTCTTCACGCACGCAAGGTTCCTTCCATGGCAAGCTGTATGTAAGGTGTCACTATTGTCAATGGCTACCATCCGTCCTCTCAGTGAAAATGGTCCAGGTGCGCTGTCACCGCATGGCTAATCATCTGTCGGTTCTCGATCATGTCGGAATAGGATCCATTGATCCTTTTGCGTCTGTCACTACGCCCAACACTCGCGAGTTTGAAGCTCGTCACAGTCATTCAATCCTTGAATCCTACTCGGAATACCACAGACAAGGTTTAGACTTTCTGGATTCTCAAGAATGCTGCCAATGGATTCTAGCTTATACCATGAAATTCTGATTAAGGAATCCAAGAGATATTCATTCAATCGAAGGTAGAACGGAGGTGGTTGTCAGGCACGCGTTCATAGGTTGAGGATGGTGATGAGTGTCATGGATCATCACATCTATCATATTGAAGTGCGAATGAACATCTTAGATAGAAACAAGCGTGTTTGAATAGAAAACAGAAATGGTTGCATTAATTCATCGAGACACAGCAGAGCTCCTCACCCCCAACAATGGAGTTTAAAGACTCATGCCGTCAGAGAGTACAAAGTTTAGATCTGAAATGTCATGAGGTGCAAAATAAATCTCTAAAAGTTGTTTAAATACTAAACTAGTAACCTAGGTTTACAGAAAATGAGTAAACAATGATAGATAGTGCAGAAATCCACTTCTGGGGCCCACTTGGTGTGTGCTGGGGCTGAGAGTTAAGCTTCTCACGTGCCTTGGCTGTTTTGGGTGTTCAACGCCAGGTTGTAACCTGTTTCTGGCATTGAACTCCAACTTGTAACTTGTTTCTGGCGCTGGACGCCAGACTGCAACATGGAACTGGCGTTGAACGCCAGTTTACGTCATCTATCCTTGAGCAAAGTATGGACTATTATATATTTCTGGAAAGCTCTACATGTCTACTTTCCAACGCAATTGAGAGCGCGCCATTTGAAGTTCTGTAGCTCCAGAAAATCCACTTTGAGTGCAGGGAGGTTAGAATCCAACAGCATCTGCAGTCCTTTTTCAGCCTGAATCAGATTTTTGCTCAGCTCCCTCAATTTCAGCCAGAAAATACCTGAAATCACAGAAAAATACACAAACTCATAGTAAAGTCCAGAAATATGATTTTTAATTAAAAACTAATAAAAATATACTAAAAACCAACTAAATCATACTAAAAACTGAGTAAAAACAATGCCAAAAAGCGTATAAATTATCCGCTCATCACGGCCCCAGAGGGGGAACCAGAATGACCAAGACAAAATACAATAGCAAAAGGTCCTATTTATAGAAAACTAGTAGCCTAGGGTTACAGAAATAGGAAATTAATGCAGAAATCTTCTTCCGGACCCACTTGGTGTGTGCTTGGGCTGAGCATTGAAGCTTCCATGTGTAGAGACTTTTCTTGGAGTTAAACGCCAGTTTTTGTGCCAGTTTGGGTATTTAACTCCAGCTTTTGTGCCAGTTCTGGCGTTTTGACGCCAGAATTCTTAAGCTGACTTGGAACGCCTCTTTGGACCATCACATCTCAGGCAAAGTATGGACTATTATATATTGCTAGAAAGTCCAGGATGTCTACTTTCCAACGCAATTGAGAGCGCACCAATTGGGCTTCTGTAGCTCCAGAAAATTCACTTTGAGTGCAGGGAGGTCAGAATCCAACAGGATCTACAGTCCTTTTTCAGCCTTTGAATCAGATTTTTGCTCAGGTCCCTCAATTTCAACCAGAAAATACCTGAAATCACAGGAAAACACACAAACTCATAGTAAAGTCCAGAAATGTGATTTTTATTTAAAAACTAATAAAATCATAATAAAAACTAACTAAAATATACTAAAAACATACTAAAAACAATGCCAAAAAGCGTATAAATTATCCGCTCATCAACTTGCTGGTTAGTTGTGCGGAGTTGTGAAAAGTGTGAATCACAATTTCGTGCACCAGTCATCCCACACATAGTATTTGGATTCACTTTTTAGCTTATCCCTTTGATGTTTGGAGAGATTAGAAGGGAATGAGCGAGACACCAAGTAATTGTCAATTGATGCATACCAAGGAATGGCTTCCGAGATTGCGTGCAAGCCCTCAAAGGGTAAAGAATCATTAATAGGAGTGGTATCGCCTTTGGTGTGTTCAATGCGACTTAAGTAATCCGCCACTAGGTTTTGCGAACCACTTCGTGGTATAGGCTAGAATTATTGGCGGCTATTCCTGAGATCCGGAAAGTCTAAACCTTGTCTGTGGTATTCCGAGTAGGATTCAGGAAGGGATGACTGTGACGAGCTTTAAACTCACGAGTGTTGGGCGTAGTGACAGACGCAAAAGGATAAATGGATCCTACTCCAACATGAGTGAGAATCGACAGATGATTAGCCGTGCGGTGACAGCGCACTTGGACCATTTTCACTGAGAAGACGGATGGTAGCCATTGACAATGGTGATCCACCAACATACAGCTTGCCATGGAAGGAGCCTTGCGTGCGTGAAGAAGAAGACAGTAGGAAAGCAGAGATTCAGAAGACAGAGTATCTCCAAAACCTCAACCTATTCTCCATTACTGCATAACAAGTATTATTTATTTTATGTTATTTACTTTTCATAAACCCAACCATTTTTATTACTAATTTCCTGACTAAGAGTTACAAAATAACCATAGCTTGCTTCAAGCCGACAATCTCCGTGGGATCGACCCTTACTCACGTAAGGTATTACTTGGACGACCCAGTGCACTTGCTGGTTATTTGTGCAAAATTGCAAAAGTGTGATTTACAATTTCATGCACCACATATGCATCCTTTATTTAACATTCTTATTATCATTTCTTTTTCTTTTCTTTTCTTTTTCTTTTTTTTTCTTTTATCATATAAAAGAGATGCATGTGTCTTAATTAATAGATGCATGAGTGTTTACCCATTTTTTCCAAATTCTCTCAATGAACACCCAAAGAAAACTAACTACCCATGTTTCCCCACAAATTTCCACCATACTTAAATAACACACATTCCTCAACCCAAGCTAATCAAAGATACAATTCATGGACATAATGATCTTTTGCTTAGGATAAAAAGATGTGCTTAAAATTATAACAAAGAGGAGTTAAAATGCTCAAAATTGGGTTACAATGGTAGATGTAAGGGTTGGCCATATGGGTTAGTGAGTTCATTTTCAAAAATGGCCTCAATCATACTAAATGCATTCAAAGCTTCAAATATAGGACATACAGATTCAAGCAAATCTAAGATTACAATCATAAAAGGAGTATAACACACAAGAACAAAATTTATGGTTGAAAAATGTGCAACCACACATTTAAAGCTCAAATCTCACTTGTTCTTTTGTTCAAACTCTTTTATATGTTCCATAAGAAAACTTCAAGCAAGTTGAAAAATAAGTTTCAAATCTAATCAATGGAACGCCCTAAAAGGAATTTCTTGAAAATTCTTTGTTGTTTTACAAAAATTATTTCCTATACTAGGCAACATGTAAATATTTACTACAATAGAACTATAAGCAAACTATATATATATATATATAAAAGAAAACTAAACAAAGTGTAACTCAATGAAACAATAAACAAATATTCACAAAAACATAACTATCAAAACAAGAAAATGATGCAAAGTGTTTAGGAAGAGAAATTTACACCCCGAAAATTGTGGATCCTTCCCACACTTAAAGGTTGCACGGTCCTCTGTGCATGCACATAATCCGGGGGTGAAGAGATGTGAGGCTCCACCTTCAGCTGGTGGGCACCGAGGCTTGGGTTGCAGTATAAAACAAATGAATAAGAATTGAGAAAAAAGTCATAGTGTGGTATGATAAAAGACAATGTGTGTATTCTAAGTGTGCACAGTTCAGAACACACACATTGGTCGGGAAAAATGGCAATCACACAATAAAAAAGAAATAGCATGTGTTCCTCAATTAAGTGGCATAGGTTGTAAGTAAAGAATAAGCAAAACTTAAGGCACAAGCAACCCTAGGTAACCACAAAAGTGAATTGAGTATTTGAGATATTGGATATTGAAGTTGTGCAAGTGAAAGCGCATATTGAAAAGAAAATGACACAATCAACAATAACCAATCCAATGATGAAAGAAAAACTACTTATTCATATTGAAACATAATGCAATAGTCACATGGTAAAAATACTTGTTGCAAAAAGTGATACGCTTGATAAGAATCAAGTCAAGTCACTCAAACAAATGCAAAGCATTAAAAACAAACAAGTATCTTATTATGTGATTGAATTGATATGAAAGCCATGATAAGCAAGTAATTCAACTCAATTCACTAAAGTAAAAGTGCACAATTCATGATTAAGTTGCCAAACAAGGATAGTTTAATGCATATGGTAGCTACAACATATGAATCAAACTCAAAATGCAATAAGGTAATCAAACAAAGACTTGATGCTCAGTGCACATACTCATCAAATTTTAAACAAGAAGCAACCCAATCAACATCAATCAACACTTGCAATTTATTCAATTAACAACAATTAAACTAAAACTAATATAACTACTAAAATAAAGAAAAATAAAATGCAAAGAAAACCAAGTAAAACAAGTAAAAAAATAGGAGAAAAGCAAGAGAAGAGAGGGATCGAGGGGATGGAAGTGTGTTAGGGCTTAATTTAAAGTGCAATAAAAATTTTGCCCAAAATAGCACTTGTGTGTATGCACAAGTATGTGTGCGCACGCACACTAGGTGGAAAATAGAAGGAAGCGAGCCCACCGTCTATGCGAGCGCTCCGGGAAGAAGAGGAATTATGGAGTGTGCGTACGCACAGATTGGTGCGTACCCACAAGACAAAATTTTTTTAGGAGGGATCATGTGTGCATGCTTACACAGGTCCGTGCGCACGCACAGGAGCGAAAAGGGGCAGGGGTTCATGCGCATAGGCTGTGCAAGCGCTCCCAACAGAATGGGTGCAGGTGAGTGTGCGTATGCACAACGTGGTGCATACATATAGAGTGCACAAAAAGAAGGTTGTGTGCGTACACACAAAGGCGTGCGCAGGCACAGTTGCAAAATACAGGGGAATGCGCACGCACAAGGCGTGCGAGCGCTCCCAACAGAGGCTTGGCAAGGTAGTGTGTGTATGCACAGCTTTGTTTGTGCGTACACACAGGACGTGATTTTTAGTGATTGTGAGCGTGTGCACACAGTGTCCCATATTTTCAAAAAAATTTTCTTCAAAATCTTAGGTACCAAGCCTTAGCTCAACCAAAATTCAACATCAAAACATGAAAGAACCCATAAATTCATGATCCAAACCAAAATTAACCTATCTAAACTCAAAATTAAATTAATCCTAAGTCAACCAAGCTTAACAAAAAGCAACTCAGTCAAAAATATATACAAAAAGAGAAGAGTTAGAACAATATTATCATGGTGGGGTATCTCCCACGTAGCACTTCTATTTAGAGTCCTTAAGTTGGACTTTATTGAGAAGCTCTTTGAAATTCCAGCCAAGCTTGTATTCTCCAAGGCTTTTGAGAGTCCCAAAGCTTGTGCACCCAAATCTTGTTGTGAATTTCTTGTATTCCATCTAGGTAACAAGCATTTGAAATTCTCAACTTCTATAAAACAATAGCAACCAAACTCAAAGTGCAAAGGTGAGAATTTATAGGATAAAAAGAAAATAAGAACCAAAGGTAATAAGAACAAATAAAATGAACTCCTAAAACTAGCAAAAACAAGCAATCAATCAAAACAAGCTATTTACATATTAACATATTTACAATAGCCAACAATTAAGCATGCAAATATGCACAATCAACCAAAAATAAGCTATTCACAATATTCACATATGCACAATAGCCAATAGCCCAACAATATAACACCATTGTAACTCCCCGGTAACGGCGCCAAAAATTTGATGAAAGGAATTTTTTGTTGATCTAGATTTTCCACAAAATAGAATCTCTTCGTTGCAAGTATAGTCTAAATCAAAAATTAACTCCCTATCAAATTTTAATCTAAAGATGTCATAATCAAAACACGATAGTCGTCTTCCCTAGGAGTTGCAATTAAATGCTCTATCATTGGCTATGGGAGAAAATGGGGGGTTTGGATTATAAAATGAAAGAATTAAAAAGGCAAGTAATTAAATGGAAAGCAAGTAAAGCAATGAAAATGAAAATTAAATAGTAAAAAGAGCTCTTGGTAGGAATTGGGGAATAGGGATTCATATCCTAGTTATAGACCAGAAACATGGTAATTATGTGGAATTAATCCCAATTAGTCAATTCTAACATCGAGGATTAGTCAAAAGGGCATAATTGATCTCAATCCACAAGTCCTTACCAACTCTATTAATGGAAGGCTTAGTGTTAGGAGAAACCAAATCAATTAACAATCCTCACACAATGTGGAATGGACATCCACAACTCAAGTTCACCCAATTACCCAATTTTCCAACCAAGAGTGTGAAAAACTAGGCAAAAATCTAACCAAACATTTTATCAAACACTTAGTGGGCATGAAAAGAAAGCATGATAAAATAACAAGAAATAATAAAATCTACAACTACCAAAAGTAAGGAAATCATAATAACAACTCAATTCAACAATAAAAGAGCATGAAAACATAAATTGCATTAAATGTAAATTAAAATAACAAGAGTGTGCATAAACATAAAAGTCATAAAATTGAGAAATTAACAAGATAAACTAAGGAAATTAATACAATAGAACAAAGAAAGGTAGAATAAACTAGATGAAAACAAGAATTAAAAAGAGAAATTACAAAGAAATTAAACTAAGAAACCCTAGTTCTAGAGAGAAAGGGGAGCTTCTCTCTCTAGAAAATGCCCTACATGATGCTAAACTAACCCTAATTTCTCCCCCCTTTCACATGGAGTGAGGTCCTCTTTGATATAGCAAGAATCAGCTTCAGAAAGTCCCAAAAGTGGGCTCTGGAGGCCCAGAAATCGCCCTCAGCGATTTGCATTAATGAGATCACGTGCTGGGACTTGTGTGTATGCACAGGTGTGTGCGTACGCACACATGCTGATTTTCCTCCTGTGCGTGGGCACACTTGCTGATTTCCATTCTATGCATGGGCACAGACCTGTGCGTGGGCACACTTTGAAATGCTTTTCTCCTTTGATTTCTTTATGGTTTCTCCCAATTCCATGATTTTCTTCCATCTTTACCAAGCCATTTATACCTTATACATTTGGAATCACTCATCAAAACCATCAAGGCATCGAATGGGATAAAAGTGGGATAAAAGTGATTAATTTACGCACAAAATATCATGTTTTCACAATTAAGCTCAATTCAGAGAGAAAACACAAAAGTATGCTATTTAGGTGAATAAATGTGGGTTTATGTGATGAAATCCACTCAAATCAAACCAAAATTCATCATCAAATATGGATTCATCAGCTAGCCTTTGAGGAAACGTGGGGACCAGTGTTTCCCTTTGAACTGGCACCTAACTTCAAGATATTGAAGTTAGGCGTGGCCTTGGCAGCACGCTTTGGAGTGCAATTGCTTCATCCGGTGCCTAACTTGGGATTCTCCAAGTTAGGCGCCAACATGGCCATATAGATTGGAGAAGAAGTGTATACTATTATATATATTTGGAAAGCTCTTGAAGTTATCTTTCCAACGCCACTAAAACCGCGTTAATTGGACCTCTGTAGTTCTAGTTATGTTCGTTAGAGTGCAAAGAGGTCAGGGTTGACAGCATCATCCACTTTCTTTCGCTTTTTCTATAAAATTCTGTCAAATCCATTCGAATGCTACCTGAAATAAACAAAATTACACACAACTCAAATTAGCATTCATAGTGGCTAAAAATTATTTAAATCTTGATTAAACTTAACAATTCAAATGCAAATCCATTAGAAAAAGATAGGATAGATGCTCTCGCATCACAACACCAAACTTGAATTGTTGCTTGTCCTCAAGCAACCAAAACTAATATAAACTTAGGATATGAATTTTCATGAGAGGTGAGTGCTCAATTAAGCTCCTGTCTTTCTTGAAGTGGGGTTTATAACACTGAAACCCTGAATAGTTTAGGCATCTCACTATCCTTTGAATCTGAGGAATGTCACTGTCATTTGGAACTAGAAGTCGGATAGTATTATGAATTCTCTAGCCTTTTCACTTCGGATTAAACTTTGAACACAACAAATTTTCTTTCATTATCTTTTCTTTGGTGCTTTGCACCTTGAACCTAGCCATGAATTTAAGTGCTTTATTTCAAGCTTTACTTGAGACAAAAACACCACAAGCACTTAACTGGAAAACTCTCTTTGAGTTCTGATTTTTCTTTCAATTGCTCCCAGACAGCGGTGCTCAAAGCCTTTGGCATACTCTATTAAATGCATTTGATCTCGACTCTTAGTGCTCTGCCTCAAGGATTACTTGACACATTCACACCACAAGCATATGGCTGGAAAAATAACTTTTTGAGCTTTTAATCATATTTAACCTCCCTAGCCATTGATGCTTAGAGCCTTGGACCTTGCTTTTATTTTTGCTATTTTTTTTGCTTCAAGGATTAAGCTTTTGTTTAATTCAGAGAATTCATAATAGTTCTCTAAATTCCTATTCCTCATGCATCAACATCCTTTGATTCAAATTCAAATATGCACTATTCATATCATGCATTCAAAATCACATATAACACCACCACATTTAAGTAAATAAGACTACTTTTAAACATAGACTCTATTTTTCATGCAATACATCACTTCTTTTCTTCTTTTTTTTTAGATTCAAGCTCAGTGAGCAGTACATGAGACAACTTTTTAAAACTAAAAGCAAATAACAGAATGAAACTAAACCTAAGAGATGAAAATACTAAAGATCATGTAGTAGATAAAGGAAATCAACAGAAAACAAGAGACAACAAAATAAGAACAGAAGGAAAAATAGAATGAAAGAAACTCAACCACCTCAGTTATCCTGGTGGTCATATCATTCCTCAGGCTGTGCTCCTTCATGAAGATCATTCACCTCCCCAAGGTGCCACTGATGATAAGGTACACAGAGAGAACAGAGAGCTTGCTCGACCCACAACACCAAACTTAAAAGTTTACTTGTCCCTAAGAAAAAAAACTTGAAAAACGTGCCTCCTCGGTGTTTTGAACTCCCTGCTGATTACACCCGTTCCTGTTATAAACACTTTCCCTGACCCAAATACTTGTAAAAAAAATAAAAAAGGAAAAGTAAGGACAGCTAAATGAAATAACAAAATATCAAGAATAAATAAAAATCAAAGGATACTAAAAATTGGGTTGCCTCCCAATAAGCGTTTCTTTACGTCACTAGCTTGACGGTTGATTTTAGAATTTTCTTCTTCTTCTTCTTCTTCTTCTTCTTCTTCTTCCATTTAGTTAAGAGAAATGACTTTAGTGGACACGAGGAGAAAAATGATACCTACTAAAAAGTAACTCCCATATAACTCTCTGATTCATTAGGACCAAGGAAAGCATATTAAAGTGTTGGGGGAGAAGACTTCAATTCAAATGTGGGTAGTGCTTTCAGATTTTTCTTTTCAGGAGCTTGCATGCATAGAATTGAAGGGACTTGTATGGCTTCCTCTAGAATCATTGGAATGTGCAAGCATGGAGTGTGCATGGCTTCCTCCTTTGTTTGTGTATCTTCCTCCTTTGTTTGTGCATCTTCCTCTTTTGTTTTTGCATCTTCCTCTTCTTCCATGTGTGAGGATGGAGAGTTCTCTAATTCACTGGAGTATGAACTCCTTTGATTGATTTTCTCACTTTCTTCCATAGAATCTTGCATTTGTATCTCTTGGGAAGGAATTTGCTTGATTCTCATCCAGGTGCTTGATAATCAACTCCATATGTTTCTTTATATTTTTGACACTCATCCTCATATCATGTATGCATTCTTTTATGACAAGCTCAAGAGCTGATGGTTCTTGATATGAATAAGGAGATGATGGTTCTTGATATGAGTAAAAAGAACGCACCATGTGGTAAATAGAAAAGTAAAGAGGAAACAACAGAAAGAATTTTATTTTCATTTTTTTAAAAATATATATATATTTTCAAAAAAAATAAAATAAAGAAAAATAAAAAAAATAAAATAAAATATAAAAAAATAAAAATAAAATAAAAAAATTGAATTATTGAAAAAATAAAAAAGTGAAAATTAAAAAAAAATAAAAAAGGAATAAGGGAAAAAATAAAAATAGAATTTATTAATAAAAGAAAACTAATTGAAAAAGAAGAATTATCTAATCTAAGTAATTAAATAACTGAGACAACACCAAACTTAATTTCAAAAATTAAGAAAAATAAACTAGGTTAAATTAAAAAATTTAAAGAAATAAATCAAACAAAACTAAAGCAAAAATGCCTAATCTAAGCAATCAAACAACTGGTAGTTATCAATCATAGTCAATCCCAAGCAATGACGCCAAAAACTTGATGTGAAATTTAAAGTCCACAAACTAACCGGCAAGTGCACCGGGTCATACCAAGTAATACCTCGGGTGAGTGAGGATCGATCCCATGAGGATTGATGGATTAAGCAATAATTGTTGAGTGATTTACTTAGTCAGGCAAATAGAAAATGATGTTTGAGAGTTCAATAGGATTAAACAGCAAATTCAGAGAATCAGAAAGCAAGCAGTAAATGGATTGTGAAATATATATATGAGAAAACAGTTAAGGTTTCAGAGTTATTTATCTTCTGAATTAACTTTTCTTACCAACTATTTTAATCATGCAAGATTCAATTCATGGCAAAGTGTAAATGACTAAACCCTAATTCCTTAGTAATTTAGTCTCCTCTAACCTAGTTAACCGCCAATTCCTTGGTCACTTAAGTTCAATTCTAGTTTATGTGCCACAGAAACCCTAATTACTCAAATATAAGAGGATTATATGTCACGTATCCCGTTAAGTCCAGATAATTAGTGGTTTAGGAGAAATTGTTTTCAAGCTTTTGTTTAGGTAAATTGCTTTTCCAAGGTTTACAAGAACTCAAATAGAATAAGGGTTATTCTTCCAATCTACCCAAATCCTTAAGATGAAGAATGAAAACAAATTCTTGAAATTGAAATCAAAACAGTAATTAAAATAGAAGAGTAATAGTATCAATCCATACAATAAATAGAGTTCCTAACCTTAATAGTGGAGGTTTAGTTGCTCATGGCTCAGAGAGAACACTAGGATTCCAAAAACTGTAAAAGTGCGCCAAAGAGAAGAGAGCCCGAAGGGCTGAATCTTTTCCCTTTTATATCTAATCCTAATTAATGTAAAATATATTTTCCAAAACTAAATAATATCCTTTCCTATTTGAAATTAAAATAAAAGTTTTTAACCAAAATTAAATGGAATCTTCAAGCTAGCCTTTGAGGAAATGTGGGACCAGCATTTCCCTTTGAACTGGCACCTAACTTCAAGATATTGAAGTTAGGCGTGGCCTTGGCAACACGCTTTGGAGTGTAATTGCTTCATCCGGCGCCTAACTTGGGATTCTCCAAGTTAGTTGCCAATATGGCCGTAAAGATTGGAAAAGAAGTGTATATTATTATATATCATTGGAAAGCTCTCAATGTTAGCTTTCGAATGCCACTGAAACCTCGTCCATTGGATCTCTGTAGCTCAAGTTATGTTTGTTAGAGTGCAAGGAGGTCAGGGTTGACAACATCATCCACTTTCTTCCTCTTCTTCTATAAAACTCAGTCAAATCCATCTGAATGCTACCTGAAATAAACATAATTACACACAACTCAAAGTAGCTTTCATAGTGGCTAAAAATTATTTAAATCTTGATTAAACTTAATAATTAAAATGCAAATTCACTAGGAAAAGATAGGATAGATGCTCACGCATCATCAGACCAGGCTTCTCCTCCTCCAACTCTCTTTATCTCTTTAAGTCTCTCTACTTCAACTTGAACAACATCAAGAGAGCTTTGAGTAGCCCTAAGAGAAGTCTTTTTCAACTCTTTGGCCAAAGAAGCTCAAATTCCCGCTATCCGAATGCCATTTCGGGCCATAAGATTGAGATGGCTTTAAATAGCCACATAATCCATGCTGATGTGACTATGAGAGAGAATATCCCTCTCACTCTAGGCAATCCTGTTAAATCCTTTATCATAAATGCTAATCTCTTTGACATTTTTTTGCCTTTTAGGAGGGGGCTCTAAAGATGAAGGAGAAAGAGGGATAGCGACACTTTCTAGAGGGAAGTCAGGAGGAATCACCCAAATTGAAGGAGTGGGAATAATCTTCTGAGCTGAAGGACCCGAATCCGACTTCTTCGGCAAAGGTCGGGCAAAAGCACCCCCAACTTCTTTTTCCTAAATACCACGAGCTACAACAATTTTACTAGTTTGGCAGAGTTGTTTCATCGTTGCAGATTTGGGAGCCATTTGTTCTGCAAAGCAAAAATAAAAAGGACACCTTAGTTAAACAAATTACAATAAAGAATCATAAAGCTAAAGGTTCGAAAGCTACCTAGCTCAGACCAAAGCAGTCTGGGGTCCCCTAAGAAATTTTTAGTATCCAAGTGAAGAGTCTGACCCCAACACTCTTCCGACACGTCTACCATAAACTTCTCAAGCTTGTCTAGGGTATCTACACTATACTTGGCTATCACCGGCTTTTCTTGCCAATACAATGGAAAGGAAGGTTCATCATTCTCATCTAGATAGAAAGGTTGGACACCCTCTACAGCTCGGACTTTGAAGAAATAGTTTTTGAAGTCATGGAATGTTTCATCAAAAATGGAAAAAACTTTTCTACCTTGAACAGTGCGAAAGGAAAGCCAAGACGACTTCCCTTTCGAAGACCTGAGTTTGGTCAAGACAGAAAGGTGAAAAAAGACCTTGAGAGAAGGTCGGACATCGGGCTCCTGGCACAAAAATTGGAACATTTTGAGGAAAGCCCAAGAATTCGGGTGAAGCTGGGTAGGAGCAACATTACAAGTCCAGAGGATGTTCATTTCAAAGTCAGAAAAAGGAAGTTTAATGCCTAATTTTGTAAAGAAGCAATCATATGCATAGAAAAAGAGGCGTTCTGAGTTGTCTAAAGGAGGGAAACACACTCTCTCCTCAGGATATGGCACTTCTAACTCATAATTCCGCTCATCTTCCTGACTTTTACACATCCTATGGTATTTACGGAATACATCTACGTACTCTTTGTCAACTACAGGAACAGGAAGAAAGACAATACTATCTACCCAAGATAACAAATAAGGCGGGACCTTTGATGACATTTTGACAATCACAAACCAAGACATAAAAGCTACACTTACAAATACAAAATAAACAAGTCATCAGTAAAGAGCTCGGCCAAAGTAAAATGAAGTCGGACAAAAGCAACAAAATACAAAATGCGATTTCAAAAATATTTTTTGGAACAAAAAGCATAAAAATGGCATCCCTCCTGCACTACCGGCAATGACACCATTGAGGGAAACACAAATACATTCAACAAGTCACAAACGATAACAAGTTTCTCCGAATTCCAAAAACACAATCAAACGTTCGTAACCAGTAATAGCTGGCGGCAAAAACAGTTTAAGGCGATAAAAACGGTTCAAAAGGAAAACGGGTTTTTTAGCAACAAACAAGGCAACAACAGTTAAACAATCCATGAAAGAAATCCCAAATCACAAGTATCGACAACAAAAAAGTAAAACCACAGTATCAACGCTACTATTCAGGGACCATTCAGAACAGTTGCATGACAACAGAGTAAAGATTACTAGCAAAAGTAAATAAGACACCAACCCTTGATAAGATTCGAAAAAAGGAGGGACACGTCAAGCAACAAATCACAGATGATCTTCTTCGCCAAAGAACTCTTCCAAACAAATCAAGATAAAAATAAATCTTGAAAAATGGAAAACGGTTTTAAAGTAAACAAGAGAGACTCTTTGTGATGAAGGGAGCAAATAAAGCACTTTTAAAAATGAGATAAAAGAAGAAGAGGAGCGTGCAAACGTTTTATAAAGAAGAAAGGGGCAAAAAAATAATTCCATACCCCTTTTTAAAGCTATGCACGGATTCCAAAGAAACTACCACGCAAAGCTCGCCCCCCTCCCCATTTAATGCTGTAACATTCAAAAAATTTGAAACATGTCGAGTACCTGACCTCGTGAAAGCAGAGGGTACCCGACGACGAAGCTAAGGTCTCAAATTGCTTGAGTCCGACCTCTTGAAAGCTCAGACTCAAGCAGGGGAACTGTTCATACCCTGACCCAAAACATAAAGCCAGACCCAATAAGAAAGAAAGGTCCACCTAAAAAGGATGACCTTCACCACATATTGAAACTCTTTTAAGAGGTCGGACACGGTGAAAGAGATCGACTAAACTCTTACAAGTAACTGCCTCCCCGAATCTCTCCTACTATCTCTATCTTCCTAAAAGATAGATCCTAACAAACTCCCAAGATAAAGGGACTCGGATATCCACCATTAAAGGTGGAACTATTCCAACAAAGGTGGTTAACAACTCTACTATAAATACACTGACACTCCTTAGGTATATTCATGTTTTAATCTACTAAAAAGCCATTGCTAACTTAAGCATCGGATTCTCTTGTAGGTACCACTCCTAACTCCTCATGAGGAATTCGGATGGCGGCACCTCAATACTAGAACAAGTCAGATGCTGCCTCAGAAGGAGTCTAGACCTCACGTCCAGATCCAAATTATTATTTTAGTCAATTCTCGGAACAATTTTATAAATATTAATTTAGTATTTTGTAAATTTAAAATGAAAATGAAATGAAAATTACTATTAGAATTGCTCTTATTACCAATAATGTAAAGGTGATTTTTGTTTTAATATGCATACATTACTTAATATTAATATTAATTTTTTAATTCAAGACGCACAAACTAAAACAATCAAGTCATTGTATGTATTTAAACTCAAATTTCTTCGTAAGAATAAGTATAGTAGTTTTTTTAATTTAATAAGTTGGCACTTCAACGGAAACTATTTTTTAAGCCACACTACTAATCCAGGTAGCAGTTGGACAATGACATTCATGCTGAGTGAATATCCTGTGAAATCTCGACCGTTGATTGGAACCTTTTTCAGTTATTCCAAGCTTCATCTGTACCCTTGCATATAACTGTTAGAAGGTCAAGAGTTGCTAGAATTTTATCATGCTTCTCAACTTATGCATACATATGTCGGCATGTGCGTGTTCTTGAAGATTTCAAGGAATATTCTTCATTCCTTTTGCCATTTTTTTTAAATAATTAGCGTAGGCAGCTAATTGGATTATATTTATAAAATTTGATTATTCACTAATGATCAAATTAAATTATCATTATTGGACATTATTGTAACCAATAAAACATGGGATGAGAACTGACAAATTTCGCCAATTTGTATGCTACTTTGGCTCTTGGTAATGTGTAAATTGATAACTATAGAGTTTCATCGTTCTTTATAATTATTCTTTTGCCAAGAATAAGAAAACGATATAATACTTGTGAAAACAAAACACTTCACGGTCTTATCCAAATAATTTAAATGGCAACAGAGTCATATTCAAATTTCGCATACTTATATAAGATTAAATCAAATTTGATATATTGTATGTACAAGCATTTTATATTGCAATTTGATTTAATATAATTATGCACTTCTATAGGCGAGATGAGAGATTTGAGAGACACTAATTAGATGGAGGAAGGTGTAATAGGAATGGCCATGGGATAGTAGGTTAGTACTATTCAATCTCGTTTTTGTACACTACAAAAAATTTAGTTTACGATAACGATTTTTGTAACACCCCAATTTTTAATAAATTATGATTACTGCCAAACATTTAGATATTACTTGTCGTAAGGATTTACTTGATGACTTTTAGATTTGAATTTCATAAGCAAATGTTAATATAAGTCTTTATCAGTTCAGCGTGATTAACTTATTAATCATAAAAAATCATTTAGTTGTTCGCAAGGTTAGTTCTTAAAGCTATGCCACAGATAAATACATGGTAACAGAAAATGCCATATATACATATATACAAATATACACATGAGTTAAACTTGGAGATACATGTCATCTATCAAAAGCCGAGCACTACACCAAATCAATCCCAACCCTCACAGGGATTTTCTAAATAGGAACCAAATTACTAAGAGGTCCTATCCCTCTAAAAGCACTACAAAAGCGAGAGCAAAGTAATACTACTGATCATCAAAAGGCAGTAGAAGATCCGTCGTGCCTAACTCTGGAGTGACTTCTGAATATCCTCCTGGAAGGCGGTCGAAAATTCCTAGGGAGGTGGCTCCTCGTCGGACTCAGTGTCCTCCTCCGACTCATCATTTCAGACGGAAAAATCATCCAAAGGGTCGGTCTCCATGGCTGCTGCCACGAACTACAGAAGGTCATCGGACTCGATGGGCTAAGTTTAAGGTGCGGAAATAGGAAGGTGTTGCGCAAGGTCCAAGTCGGTCTCATATGCGTGCGGAGAATCCGGGTGAGGGATATCGTGGCGTGGTCCTACTAAGAAAAGAGGGCGAGAAGAGGGGAATGATCTCCAACTAGGTGTAACTCGGATAATGTGAACGCGTACGGCATGCCAAAGTCAAAGAGAGGGCGCTGTACAGAAACGTGAAACTCAGGCTCATGTGAAACATAAAGGCGGGTCCATAGCGTGCCCCATATATATGAAGACTCCGTCCCGCGTCGAGTCCTCATAGGTCAGGATAAGACGAAACTCATAGAACTCCTCTGCCGACCCCATCTGGGGAGGGGAAAAGAAAGAAAAGAAGGATGAGAACCTAGAGTTCTCAGCAAGGTAAAAAGAGAACCTAAGGTCTTTGTCTCTAAGTTGTCGTGAAACAGAAAAAGAACAAACACAGAAACATAGGGCACAAATATACGTACAATAAGTAAATAGTATAAACAATTAGGAGATGGCAATAAATAATTCATAGGAAGTTCATATGCGCAAACAAGATGATGCATGCATGTTCCTAGCGCAGGGCATGAGCTCATGCATCGGTTGTCTACTCGCAACCCGACGTTACTTGGGGCGAACCCCGAATACGGTTTCTTTACCGTGTCATTCAGGCACAATTATCATCATTGGCGAACCTATGTCAGTTAGAATATCTTGGCATCATGGTAATAAACAGGCTATCAGTTAGGCGAACATTTCCGCAGTAGCAACCTGAAGCTATCAGTTAGGCGAGCACTTTCGCATTAGCAATTCGGCACAAGGCCCATTCAATATACAATTCTCAACTTGTTGTTTCATTCATTATTTCTCATTTTCTTTTCTTTTCATTATATCTCCATATCACCAATTACATACACGCACTTCCACATCGCCAATTTATTATATGTACCTCCGCATCACAATTTAATTAAACAACCCTCCGCATCACCATTTAACATTAATTCTTTTAGGAAAAGTCTATCCCTTTCTTTTCATTTAATTAAGGTTATGTAAGCTGCAAAATATGGACATACTGAACGGGCGAAAATTTGTCGATTAACAATTTAATATAGAAATAACATTGCGAGTACAGTTCTTTACCAACAAAAATTCTGCTTATCAATTTAAAAGGGGTTGTCACAAAATTTGAATAAAATACAGGGAGTAGGAATTTCAGGTCGTCTCCCAACGAGTTGACAAAAGAGTGCTATTTTATCAGTCAGGAATTTTTCGAGAAATTTTAAGAGTTGGAGAACAGAAAAATAAATGATTGTAATTTAAAGCAATGAAAATTAGCAAGAGAATTTATATAATCAAAATAAAAAACCTTGACCGGGAGAAGATTAATTGGAAGTTCTATCCTTGTTGAATTTTTCCAAGTGTAATAATAAGAGGTTGTTGTTTTCACTTAGTTAACCCTTACCGAATAAAAGAAAGTCAAGTGATTAAGCTAACTCTTACCCGCAAGTCCTAATCCTCTCCTATGGAAGGATTAGCGTTAGTAAATAGAGAGTTAGTCAACAACTTCCAATTAAGATTGACACTTGGGTATTCCAACTCAAGGGTCTCCTTTTAATCAACCCCCAAATCAAGTTGGGAGTCTACTCCATTGACATGAATACAACCTTCACAGATATATAAAGAGAATAGAAAGAAGACATGATAAATTAAATAAAATAGGAACTGAAAATTAATTAAAGGTAAAAGTAATTCTTTGCATTAATAAATTCTAAAATCATAAACATCCTTATCTGAACAGGGTTAATAGGTAATCGAAAGAGTAAAGGGATAAGAAAACAAACTAGAATAGTGGCAACTTCAATGGAGGTAGTAACTCTTCTCAATATCCAAAGCAAAAGCATCAAAAGCATAAAAACTGGAATCTATGAATATGAAGAAAACCTAGAGGAAGTAGTGATTTCTCTCTAAGATTCAAAAGCTAAAAACTAAAACTATGTGAATGAGAATGTGTGTTGAGTCTTTGCTTGTCCCCTGGCTCTAGTCTGTGTTTCTGGGCCAAAAACTGGGTCCAAACTCAGTCCAAAATTGCCCCTAGCGTTTTCTGCAATTTCTGCAGGTTGCGCACGTCACGCGTACGCGTCGCCATGCAAACTCCAATTCACGCGCACGCGTGAGCCATGCGTGCGCGTCGCTTCTCGCTTGTTATCTTCTTTATTTCTTGTGCTCCTTCCTTTTTTGCATGCTTCCTTCCTATCCTCTAAGCCATTCTTGCCCTATAAAGCCTGAAAACACTTAACGCACAGATTATGGCATCAAATGGTAATAAAGGATAATTAAATTTGACAGTTTAAAGGCCTAGGAAACATGTTTTCAACTATATCACAAAATTAGGAAGGATTTGTAAAACCATGCAATTTATATGAATAAGTGAGCAGAGAGTTGATAAAAACCACTCAAATTAGCACAAGATAAACCATAAAATAGTGGTTTATCAATCTCCCCACACTTAAACATTAGCATGTCCTCATGCTAAGCTCAAGGAGACAAAAGGAATGAATGGGGGAAAGTAAGACTCATGAGATGCAACCTATGTATGCAACTATATGCTAAGATGTTTATGTCTACTTGGTTAAAAGTAAATAGGTTCTCCAAGACAAACATAAATCAAATTCCACTAATTCAAATCACACAATAGAGGACAAGTAAACTTGTAAGAAGATAGCTTCTGAAAGCAGGGAACGTAGAGTCAAGCATTGAACCCTCACTGGTGTGTATATGCACTCTAATCGCTCAAGTGTCTAAGATTAATTCATTCTACTCTTCTCTAGTCATGCTTTCTAGACTTTGTTCTTCATCTAACCAATTAACAGAAATTTAGTATACCAATGCAAACATCATGAGGTCTTTTCAAGGTTGTAATGGGGCTAAGGTAAGGGTGAGGACATATGTATGGCCAAGTGAGCTATAATATGAATCTTTGACTAACCTAAGCTCTCATCTAACACACACACACTCTATGTAATTCTAAAATCATGCCTAGCTACCCAAAATTCCCATTTTTTTCACATACTCATACACCAAATTTTCTTTAATTTCACCACATATGCATTGATCTTTTATTAAACTTAGCATTGGGGTAATTTTTGTTCCCTTTATTATTTATTTATTTATATTGTAATTTAATTAAATTTTTTTTAAATGAAACTTGAAAGCAAATATAACATATCAATGCATATGGGTTTTTAATTTTTCTGGTCTCACATGAGTAGGTACCTAAATTTTCAATATTCAGATAAAGTAAAAACATAATACATTCCCATTAACCCAGGTTTCCACAATTCCCCACACTTAGTTAACACACTATCTTAAGCTAACCAAAGATTCAAATCAGGTAATTAATTGTTTTTCTGCTTAAGGCTAGTGATGTGGTAATATAAAGAACAAATGAGAATTAAAAGGCTCAAAGTGGCTAACAAAGGTAAATGGAATGGTAGGCTATTTGGGATAAGTGAGCTAATAATAATTGATGGCCTCAATTATATGTAGGCATGTAAATACACTAAACAATGGACATATAGAATGGAACAAAGCATAGATTACAATCATAGAGAAGGAAACACACAAGAATAAAATATTATGGTTAAATAATGTAACCATATAATTAAGCTCAAATCTCACAAGTTGTGTGTTCTTAGCTATAATTCATGTTCCAAATTACAATCATCAAATAGGTTTAACACAAAAATTTTCAATTCAAATTAGTGAAATATTATAAAAAGGGGTCTTGAAAAGGAACTTAGTACTTTAACCAAGCAAAATATACATGCAAACAATTATTATCATGCAATCTATCCTATCTAACAGAAGAAAAGAGTCAAATGTTGGTGTTAAGAGAGAGAAGTTACCTCTGGAAGTCAAGGATTGACCTCCCCACACTTAAGGCTTGACACGGTCTTCCGTGCCATCAGTAAGGAGCAGAGTAGGGCTAGAAGCATCGCCTCCGCTGTCTGGTTTGACATGGCTCCTTGTGCTACTGGATGAAGGGGAGTCCGAGGTGTCCTTCTGTTCTGGAGGTGGGTGTGTACCAACTATGAGTTCCTTCAGATAGTTGTATCGGCGCTTGTTACGGTGCTCCATTTGCTCCATCCGCCGGTCTTGCTAGTCGAACCTCTCAAGGATCTGAAGGAACATCTGATGGATGGATGGTGCTTGTGGTGTGGATGATGATGGAGGAGGAAAAGGAGGAGTATCCAAAGATGGGTTTGCAGGCCGGCTCGTAGAAGGAACTGGTGGCCTGATGTACTTTCCATGTGGGACATACTGGTTGGTTCTAGGGATTATGACCTTTGTGTCTCCTGTTCGATAGAACACACCTGATGCAGAGACTAAATCTGAAACCAAGGTGGGAAAAGGCAAGTTACCCGCAATCTGTACATGTCGCATTGCTTGCCGGATGTGTCGGGGCAGGTTGAGGGGTTGCTCTGTCAGGATGCACCAGATGAGGACAGCCATGTCCGCTATGAAGGTGAAATCATGAGTGCTCGAAAAGGTATAGTGGGACATAATCTGTGCCCACACGCGAGCCTCCAAGGTAAGTGATTGGACCGATGCTCTTGGATTTTGATCGATGCGGCCCATAGATCCAGGTACTGCCAGGTTGGGCTATAACTCCAAGGACGCGATTCCAGTCAAACTGATACATCTGGCGCTTAAAAGAGGCTTCTTGATATGCATCCAATTCCTCTTGACTAGGCGGTAGATCCAATGCTCGATGTATGGCACTCTCGGAGACATGGACTTGGTGTTGACGAACATAGACAGTCTGCAGGGTAGGCGAGTAGAAGTTGGAGTAGAATTCAACTACCCATGATAAGTTGGCCTCTCGCGGCTGCCTCCTCAAAAATCCCCACTGTCTCCTCTCGATTCGGGGCTCCACAAAATCAACAAAGTGTGTTGGAACAATGAGTAGGTTCTCATTGTTGTAGTTCCGCTCGGCTAGGATGGGGAACATCTGTTTGCAGTAACGGTTAGTGAACCGTGTTGAGTCCCGTGCGGGAAAGACTTTCTCTGATTCATCAACTTTAATGATCCTCTTCACCTGCTTTGTTGGTGGCTTTACGCTTGTAGATGGAAGCACCTTAGCCGGTGCCCTCTTGGTTCCTCTCCTTACTGGTGTCTTGTCAGTGGCCTTCTCTTTTCCTTTCTTGGTACACATGCATAAGGAAGAAAGAAAGAGGAAGAATGTGAAATAAAGGTAGCTAAAACCGGAAGGGAGAAAATTCCAAGTGATAATGAATGCCAAAAAGAAGATAGTAGCTTAAATACATGGTAGCTACAACATGTAGGTAAGACATCAATTACGAGCAAATAGGCAATTCATACTAATCATATGCAAGAGGGTAAAAGCATGCAGTAATAGGCATGGGAAGCATAACTCAAGCATCAATAATTAAACGTACTAAATAAAAGAGCACTTAGATGATGACAATTGTGAATGATAATCCCAATACATGTGGAGTACAAGTGTTGTAAAGAAGGGGCATTAAAGTATAAGAGTAAAACAAAATAGAATTCAAAATGCCATAATAGCTTTTTCACAAACACTTGGTGTGCAAGTCAAAATAGGAATGAAAATAATATAATCCAAATGTATATGAGAGCCAAAATTAAATGTCAATTGTCAAATCACTCCTCATAATATTCACAAGCTTAAGAATAAAAAGGTAACACCCAAATAAAACTCCAATACCAACATAAGAACGCATGAAAAAGAAAGAAAAAGAAACCATGGATAATTAAGCTAAAAGAAAAATTGAGAAGAAAGAAAAGTAAGTAAATGCAATAATGAAAGAGTAGATGGGAGGAAGAAAAGAACTTGATGTGGAAGATGAAGAGGGAAAGAAGAAAGTAGTAGATAGTAAGAAAGAATAAGGAAGGAAAGAGAAAGAAGAGAGAAGAAATAATTAGGATTGGAAAAGAATTAGGATTGGGGGAGGGGAGAATTGAAATCAAGCGGTGAATGGGTTTAATTGGGCGTCGCATGCGACGCGTATGCGTAGTGCACGCGTATGCGTGGGTCGCGCTAAGTCCAAGCGACGCGTAGGCATCAGGGACGCGTACGCGTGATATGGGTTGTGCGAATGGCATGAAGGCAGTCTCGTGCACGCACAACTCTCTGTTTGGTACGCACGAGAGCCAAAAATGCACATGACGCGTGCACGTCAAGGTCGCGCACGCGTGGATGTCCATTATGGGAAAACGACGCGCACGCGTCAGAGACGCGTATGCATGGTAGGGCTTGTGCACCCAACACAGTTCCAGCCCCACACCAACTTAACTCTCTGGCCAAACACCATTTACATTAATTTCAGGGTCACGCGTACGCGTCAGGGACGCGCACGCGTGGGCTGGTGAAATCGCAAGCGACGCGCACGCATGAGGGACGCGTACGCGTGGTCTTACTTGTGTGCAAGGCACGTGTCCAGCACCAGTCCTACCCAACTCTCTGTTCAGTTCCTGGGTGTTGCGTATTCATGCATGACGCGTACGCGTCAGCGACGCTTGCGCGTCACGCACCTTTTTTTTATTATGCAGAATGCAAATTGCAGAATGCAGAATGCAGAATGCATATGAGTATGCAGAAATTATAAATGACTACTATGAAAAACAAAAAAAAAATAAAACTAGGAATGAAAAAAGAACGATTATACCATGGTGGGTTGTCTTCCACCTACCACTTTGCTTTTACGTCCTTAAGTTGGACGGTTTGCAAGCTCAGTCTGTTTCTGTTGGTGGGTCCTCCAAGAGAAAGACCTCTAGCTCCTTATTGTCCTTCATCTTCTTACCATGATTCAGCTTTAAGCGATGTCCATTGACCTTGATAAATTTGGAACTTGAAGGATGACTCAGATGGAAGACTCCGTATGGCTCTGCTTTCTCTACTCTATAGGGGCATTCCCATCTTGATCTCAGCTTTCCTGGCATGAGCCTCAGGCTTGAGTTGTAAAGAAGAACTAGCTCCCCAGGTCTAAACTCTCATCTCTTGATATGCCTGTCATGCACAGCCTTCACCTTCTCTTTGTATAGTCTGGAGTTATCATATGCTTCGAGTCGAAGGGTCTCCAGTTCTGCTAGTTGCAGCTTCCTTTCAGCACCAGCTTTCTCAAATCCCATGTTGCATTCCCTTACAGTCCAGAAAGCCTTGTGTTCCACCTCCACTGGGAGGTGACAAGCCTTTCCGTACACTTAACGGAAGGGGCTCATTCCTATGGGTGTCTTGTATGCTGTCCGATAAGCCCAAAGCGCATCTACAAGTCTGGTGCTCCAGTCCTTCCTGTGAGGCTTGACTATCTTCTCCAGGATGCGCTTTATCTCTCTGTTAGACACCTCTGCTTGCCTATTGGTTTGAGGATGGTAAGCTGTGGCTACCTTATGAACGATGCCATGTTTTTTAAGTAGGCCTGTTAATCTCCTGTTACAAAAGTGAGTGCCTTGATCACTCACGATTGCTCGTGGTGATCCAAAGCGACAGATAATATGATTTTTAACAAAGAAGACAACAACACTAGCATCATCAATGCGGGTAGGAATTGCTTCCACCCATTTAGAAACATAATCTACAATTAACAATATGTATAAGAAACCACTAGAGTTTGGGAACGGACCCATGAAATCAATGCCCCAAACATAAAAAATTTCACAGAATAGCATAAGCTGTTAGGGCATCTCATCCCTCTTGGATATATTTCCAAATCTTTGGCACAGAGAACAAGATTTACAGAAGGCAGTAGCATCCTTAAAAAGAGTGGGCTACCAGAATCCACAGTCTAAAATTTTTTTGGCTGTTCTTTGAGGACCAAAATGTCTACCACTCTCAGAAGAGTGGCAGGCCTCTAAAATTGACTGGAATTCTGATTGAGGCACACACCTTCTAATTATCTGGTCAGTACCATACCTCCATAAATATGGGTCATCCCATATATAATATTTGGACTCGCTTTTCAGCTTATCCCTATGGTGCTTACTAAAATTAGGAGGGAAGGTATGACTGACTAGATAATTAGCTATAGGTGCATACCAAGGAAATACTTCAGATATTGCGTGCAAGCTATCAAATGAAAAAGCATCATTGATAGGAGTGGAGTCATCCTTAATGTGCTCAAGACAACTCAAGTGGTCTGCCACTAAATTCTGGGAACCACTCCTATCCTTAATTTCTAAATCAAATTCTTGCAGCAACAATATCGAACGTATTAACCTTGGTTTGGACTCTTTTTTAGCTAATAAATATTTTAGAGCTGCATGATCTGAGTATACTACCACTTTAGTACCGAGTAAATAGGCTCAGAATTTATCCAGAGCAAAAACAATAAGCCAGAAGCTCCTTTTCAGTGGTAGTATAATTAGACTGAGCAGCGTCTAAGGTATTAGAAGCATAAGCAATTACGAAAGGATCCTTACCTTCGTGCTGAGCCAGCGCCGCTCCTACTGGATGGTTGGAGGCGTCACACATAATCTTAAAA
This sequence comes from Arachis ipaensis, assembly GCF_000816755.2. Taxonomy (NCBI): domain Eukaryota; kingdom Viridiplantae; phylum Streptophyta; class Magnoliopsida; order Fabales; family Fabaceae; genus Arachis; species Arachis ipaensis. The sequence continues at coordinate 45,070,731 of NC_029789.2, read as the reverse complement.
GGTTGGCTCCAGTCTGGTCCTCTCACAATCGGAGCTTGAGTCAAGGCAATCTTCAGCTTGTCGAACGCATTCATGCAGTCCTCACTCAGCTCGAACTCAACATCCTTCTGCAGCAGTCTGGATAAAGGCAATGCTACCTTATTGAAGTCCTTGATAAATCTCCAGTAGAAACCTGCATGACCAAGGAACGAATAGACTTCCCTCACAGAGGAGGGGTAAGGTAAACTAGAAATCACATCTACCTTTGCTGGATCTACAGAAATACCAGTATTAAAAACAACGTGTCCTAGAACAATACCTTGTTTTACCATAAAATGACATTTTTCAAAATTTAATACAAGGTTTGAACTAACACACCTGTCTAATACTCTAGCTAAACTATCTAAGCAAAGGCTAAATAAATCACCATACACACTAAAGTCATCCATGAAAACCTCCATACAGTTCTCAATAAGATCTGAGAAAATACTCATCATGCATCTTTGGAAAGTAGCCGGTGCATTACATAAGTCAAAAGGCATCCTCTTGTATGCATACGTTCCAAAGGGACATGTAAAAGTAGTTTTCTCCTGATCCTCAGGAGCTATATGAATATGAAAATAGCCAGTGTAACCATCTAAAAAGCAGTAGTGTGATTTACCTGACAGGCGATCAAGCATCTGATCGATAAAGGGCAAGGGATAGTGATCCTTGCGAATAGCCTAGTTGAGGCGCCTATAATCAATGCACACCCTCCAGGAATTCTCCACTTTAGTTGTCAGGAGCTCTCCATGCTCATTCTTTACTGTTGTGACTCCAGACTTCTTGGGCACCACTTGTACTGGGCCAACCCACTCACTGTCTGAGATGGGATAGATGATATCAGCTTCGAGCAGTCTGGTCACTTCCTTCTTGACAACTTCTAAGATGGTGGGATTCAGCTGCCTTTGAGGTTGACGGACAGGCCTTGCTCTCTCTTCTAAAAATATTCTGTGCTCACAAACTTGAGGGCTGATGCCTACTATATCCGTCAAGCTCCACCCAATTGCTTTCTTGTGTCTTCTCAGCACACTAAGTAGCTGCTCCTCCTGTTGGGAAGTGAATTCCCTTGCAATGATAACTGGAAGCTTCTGATGATCCTTAAGGTAAGCATACTTGAGGTGGAGTGGAAGCAGCTTTAACTCCATTTTCTGCTCATGGCTAGGCACTTGATCATCTGGAGCTAGTGAAGGTGGCAATGTGTCTTCATCTTGTCCAGGGGGATTCCCCACACTTGCACCTTAATCCATGTGCCTCTCTTCTACTTCCTTTTGGTGAACTGCAGCTACAGTCTCATCAATGATGTCACACTGGAAGATGGAATGATCTTCCGGAGGATGTTTCATAGCTTCATCCAGGTTAAAGCTCACTGCTCTGCCATCTATCTCAAAGGAGTAAGTTCCTGAGAATGCATCCAACTTGAACTTCGAGGTTTTCAGAAATGGCCTTTCAAGGAGGATGGATGATGGTCTTCCTGAGTCTTTAGGGGGAATCTCTAATATGTAGAAGTCAATTGGGAATGTGAGCCCCTTAATGCTCACCAGCACGTCCTCAGTAATTCCCACCACCAAGATTATATTTTTATCTGCCAAAACAAAACGTGTTGCTGACCTTTTTAAGGGAGAGAGCCTCAAGGCATCATATACAGATAATGGCATAATACTCACACACGCGCCTAAATCACACATCCATTCAGAAAATTTTACACCTTTGATGAACGAATTTTTACTCGATGGTCTAGATTTTCTTCTTATAGAAAGAATTACTTTGTTGTAAGCATAGTTCTAAACCAACAAATAATTCCCACATAAAAAATTTGAGTTGTCACATGTAACAAACCCCAAATGAAAATTAACCGGAGTATTTAAACTCCGGGTTGTCTCACAAGGAGTTGCAATGAAGTGAATGATTATTGGCTATGAAGGGGACAAGGGGTTTTGTTTATAAGAGGCGGAAAATAAATGACAAGAAGAGTAAATTAAGCAAGTAACTAAAGAAAGCAAGTAATAAAGAGAGACATTCATGGCAAGAATTGAGATCATAGGCTTTCTATCCTAGTCATGCAATGATTAATTCATCTTATTTAGTCAATTCTAACAAATAGGGAGAAATTCAAACAAGACTAATCAATCATACCACAATAATAAACAAGAATTTATCTTATTACGTCATCTCCAACATTGGAAGAAGGTATCATATTATCTTCCATGAGAGAAAGTCTAATAAGACTAACTAATCTCAATTCAAAAGTCCTAATCAACTTACTAATTAAATTAGCAAAAGATTAGCGTCAATGGAAACAATATTAGCTAACAACTCTAGATCACCAATATAAGTTGGGTTTTCATGACTCAAGATTGCTTAATTACTCTTTCCAAGCCAAGAATGCTCAAAATCTACTCTAAAGCCCAACCAAGTATTTTATCAAACACTTGGTGGGTACAAAAGAAAAGCATAATCAAAGTGCAAGAATAATAAATCTACCAACTACCAATTGCAAGAAATCAATAATAGTAAGCAAGATCAACATAAAAGAATATGGAAACATAAAATCGCATTAAAGAAAATTAAGATCCAACAATTGTTCATAAACATAAAAATGGCAAAATAAAGGAAATGACAAGTAAAACTAGAAGAATAGAGATGTAATAACAAGAAATTAAAAGGAAGAACTAAATCAAAACAAGAATTATAACTTGGATCCAAGAAGAATTAACTAAAACTACCCTAAAATCTAGAGAGAGGAGAGAGCCTCTCTCTCTAGAATTCTAACCTAAAACATGATGAAAACTAAACTATGACTACTTGGTTCATTCCCCCTTCAATCCTTGGGTTCAATAGCATCATAAATGGGTTGGATTGGGCCCAAAATGAGCTGCAAAATCGCTGGGGGCGATTTCATTAAAGTGGACCCACGGGCAGAATCGGCGCGCACGCGTACATGGCGGGTGTGCGCCCCTGAGCGCGAAGTAACATATGGCAAAATTTATATCATTTTGAAGCCCCGGATGTTATCTTTCCAACGCAACTGAAACTGCCTCATTTGGACCTCTGTAGCTCAAGTTATGGTCGATTGAGTGCGAAGAGGTCGGGCTTGACAGCTTTACGGTTCCTTCATTTCTTTATGAGTTCTCCCAATTTGCATGCTTTTCTCCTCACTTCTTCCATCCAATACTTGCCTTATGAACCTAAAATCACTCAACAAACACATCAAGGCATCGAATGGAATTAAAGTGAGTTAAAATTGGCAAAATTAAGGCCTAAAAAGCATGTTTTCACATTTAAGCACAAATCAAGGGAGAATTGCAAAACCATGCTATTTCATTGAATAAATGTGAGAAAAGGTGATAAAATCCCCCAAAATAAGCACAAGATAAACCAAAAAATTGGGGTTTATCAAATCTCCCCACACTTAAACCAAGCATGTCCTCATGCTAAGAATAAAGAAGGACAAGAAAAGGGTATGAACATTTATTCAATGCAAATAAACTATATGCACCTATCTACATGCATGCAACTAAATGCAAGATGATTCTACCTACTTGGTTAAAAGTAAATCAATCCCCAAAAACACATATGCACAAGTTGGGCTAAGATTATATGATGACTCATGAATCCTACCAATTCAAATATTAAAATGAAGTACAAGTAGACTTGCAAGAAGAAAAGCTCATGAAAGCCGGGAACAACAAACCCTCACCGGATGTGTATCCGCTCTAGTCGCTCAAGTGTATAGAGTCGATCACTCAGTTCTCTTCTACTCATGCTTTCCAAGATTTGTTTTTCTTCTAACAATCAACAATTATTCAATGCATGCATACATTCATCATGAGGACTTATTCATAGGTTGTAATGGGGCTAGGGTCAAGGTAGGGATGCATATGGTCAAGTTAGCTTGAAATTTGAATCTTTGATTAACCTAAACTCTCACCTAATACATGTAACAACCTATAAAATTTAATACAATGCCTAGCTACCCATGATTCCCACTTTTTCCACATACTCATGCATTCTCCTTAATTAACATTTCATATGCATTGATTTTTATTGAACTCTACTTTGGGGCATTTTTGTCCCCTTTTTATTGCTTTTCTTTTTCTTTTTCTTTTTTTTTATATATATTTTTTTTCTATTTTTTTTCTTTTTTTACATTTTTTTCTCATATATATTTTTATTTTTTTTCAAACTAAGATATATACAAAGATATCAATGCATATGGTTTTACATATTTAATGCATAAGCATGTACCCAATTCCCAATATTTTCAACAAAAATAAAAATTATACTTTTACCTCAACCAATGTCCCAAGTTTTCCATACCCAAATGATACACACTCTTACTAGCCTAAGCTAATCAAAGATCCAAATCAAGGACATTTATTATTTTTTACTTAGGGGTAGTGATGTGCTAACATTAAGAACAAAAGGGATTTAATAGGCTCAAATTAGGCTAACAATGGTTGATGAAAGGTAGGCTATTTGGGTAAGTGAGCTAAATAAAATGATGGCCTCAATCATATAAATACATGTATACATGGAACAATGGACATATAGAAACAAACAAATCAAATATCACAATCATAGAAAGAGAACAATGCACACAAGAATGAAAATAAGTGGTTATAACACAATTGGGCTCAAAACTCACATGCTTGTGTTCTTAGCTCAAAAACCATGTTCCAAAATACATTCTTCAAGCAAGTTCAACACAATTTTTTTTTTCAAATTGGTAGGGTGCCCTAAAAACAGTTTCTTGGAAAAGAAATCATCACCGTAACCAAGTAGTCCTAATAAGAAAGAAATGGTGAAATATATACAAATTCTAACTAGCATGCAACCTATCATGCAATGCAACACTAACTAGGAAAGAAAATCAAGAATTGGTGTTGAAAGAAAGAGATTGTTACCCATGGAGATCGGTCGGACGACCTCCCCACACTTAGAAATTTGCACCGTCCTCGGTGCATGCAACGAAGAGCAAAGTGGACGGGTTGCTACAATTGATGAGCTCCTTCAAAAGGTTGTGCGGGTGGACTTGTTTGTTGCCCTATTTAGACACTTTTCCATCCCTTTCCTTCTTGGTGGCCAACCTAAAAGGAAAGAGAAAGAAAGGAAATTAAGCCTATAAGAAGGATATGAAAGCAATTAGAACATAGGCAAGGGCTAATGCCAAATAAGAGTAAGATTCTCACAACATGTTAGCTACGCATGTAAGTGAGAAAGCAATATAGGCAAAGGGCATATCAATTAATACTTGATGCAAGAGAAAAGGCAAAGCATGGGTACATGACATGAAGAGTATGTTGCATCAAGCTTAATCAACTATTGACACAAACAAGATTAGTGATAAGCATGAGAGCATTTGGTTCCATCCTAACTCAATGATGATGAGGTACAAAAACAAGGGATCATGAGTCAGGAAGGACTAAGGCACTAATCTTGTGTGTAGAATAAATATTACAATTAATGCCAAACAAGTCACAAAGCACCAAGAGTAGCCAAGAAATTCTCAACAATTGAGTAAGAGCATTCAACGCCATTATTAAAATAAGAAACTTAGAAAATAAAATAAGAACAAGCTATAAAAATAAAATTAAAATGAAATGAATGATAATATGCAAATTCAATAAAAGAAAATGGAAGAAAAGAAAATTTGTTTTTTTTTTTACCGGCGCGAACGCGTCATGCACGCTTCCGCGCCGATGCACAGTTTGGCTAAAGGACGCGTACGCGCCAGGTGCGCGCACGCGTGGGTTGCAGGCACAGGATAGGCACAAACTGGGCATAACTCTCTGGGACATGTACCAGGAGGGTAGGTGACGCTATCGGCGTGCACGCGCATAGCGTGCATACGCGCGCATTACGCAATTAGCTTCAGGGACGCGTACGCGCCAGGTGCGCGCACGCGCGGGTGGTTTGTGCTTCTGGCATGGTGCTGGCGCAGTGTAGGTGCAACTCTCGGGTCAATGTATGGAGGGGTGAGATTTTTCAATCCACGCGTCCGCGCACATGGCGCGTCCGCGTGGATGGTCGAAAATGCTTGAGGCGCGCGTACGCGCCATGCGCGCGCCCGCGCGGGTAGGTGCTCTGTTTTTCAAAATTTTTCTAAGTTCTTGCACCAAACCAAGCATTCCAAACCTCCAAAAAGCTACCCAAACACCTTAAAACCTTATTTAACATATTATACTACCAAATAAACTCAACAAACAAAACAAAACATGAAATCAAACATATTCTACCAATATTTACAAAAGAGAAAAATGAAAAGAGTTTACCATGGTAGGGTGTCTCCCACCTAGCACTTTTGTTTATTGTCCTTAAGTTGGACTTATGGGGAGCTCCTCTTAAGGTGGCTTGTGCTTGAAGCTATCCTTGAACATCCACCAATGCTTGAGTCTCCAATAAGCTCCATTCTTCAATTTTAATATCTTCAAGTTTTGATGGAGTTCTTCACAAACCATGAGCTCCCAAATTTGATTCTCCTTGTCTGATCCGGGATCCCACACTTTGTTTTGACACCCATCTTCAAATTGATCATCATGATTCCAATTGGGTGGCATGACCTTAGAATTCTCAATTAGGCACCCAAACATTCTCCTAGACCCATGCAATTTGCTTCTACACCAACCATTACTTTTCAACTTTGAGCATGCAACCATCATGAACTTAGAGTGATGTGTCCAACCACTACACAACTCTCTCCTACTCTTGACTCCACAAAGAGCTCTAAGTTGCCCATCCGTCTCAAGCAAACCATATTCAAGTGAGAAATTGAAGCTTAGGGATAAAAATTTTACCCACTCGAATGTTGTATTGGATGGTGACTTAGGAAGAGGTGGTCCTAATGATCTTGCAAATTCCACTCCCTTGTGCTCTTCTTTGACTACCTCCACCTCTTCACAAGCTTCTTCAAATTCAACCTCTTCCTCTTGGTAGCTCTCTTCCAATTCAATCTCTTCTTCATTGCTTACCAAGGGCATGGGAGGTTGTGCATCTTCTTTTTTGATCTCCATGTCAAACCCAATTAGAGAGGATTCAATTGTACATAAGAATTCTTCAATGATTGAATCCATCTCTTGGTCAACCTCTTCAAAGGCTTCAACCACTTCTTCCGGCTCAATTATCTTAACTTCCTCCTCTTGTTGCACTCCTTGCTTCAACTCTTCTTCTTCACCTTGAAGCTCTAAACTCACTACCTCACTAGGCTCCTTAATTGCTTCTCCACATTCGTCAATGGGAGTGCCTTGGTTGCTTAGGCTTAGTCGGGAGGAGGCCATATTGCTAACGGCTTCCACTAGGATAACCATCTTGGCTCCTAGCTCTTTAAACTCCTTTTCATCCTCCTCTTGTCGCCTTAGGATATGAGATTCAAGATCTTTCAATTCATGCATGGGGGCTTCATCGGGAGGTGATGGTGGAAGAGAAGGTTCATTGTTTGGGAGGAAGGTTTCATGATTGGAAGGTGGTTCATTTTGGTAAGGGTATGGAGATGGTGTATATTGAGGTGGATCTTGAGGGTATTGGTGGTGGAATTGGGGTGGTTCTTCATATGGTTCATATGGTTCACAAGGTGGTTGGTATGATGGATAAGGGTTGGGGTCATATGGAGGTGTATGGTGAAAAGGGGCTTGTGAGTAAGGTGGTGAAAAATTATGTTGAGGAGGTGGTTCATAGGCATACGGTGGTGGTTGTTGACAATCACAATAAGGGTCACCACATCCATTAAATTGATATGCATTAGGATTAGAATTATACCCATAAGAAACCGGAGGTTGTTGTTGCCAAGAAGGGTAATCAATCCTTTGAGGCTCCTCCAACCTTTGATTGTTCCATCCTTGATGCATATTGCCATTGTAGCTCCCATTTCCTACAACATAATTTGAGCCAAACTCATAGCCAAAGTAAGGATGAGAATTCATAGTAACAAACAAAAACAAAAACTAATAAAAATAAGCAACAAAGTTCTAAGACTAACAAAAACTAATAAATAAGCAAAAAGTAAACATATTCACAATATTCACAATAGCCAATAATATAACACCATTGCAACTCATCGGCAATGGCGCCATTTTGATGAACAAATTTTTGCTCGAAGGTCTAGATTTTCTTCTTATAGAAAGAATTACCTCGTTGTAAGCATAGTTCTAAACCAACAAACAATTCCCACATAAAAAATTTGAGTTGTCACATGTAACAAACCCCAAATGAAAATTAACCGGAGTATTTAGACTCCGGGTCGTCTCACAAGGAGTTGCAATGAAGTGAATGATTATTGGCTATGAAGGGGACAAGGGGTTTTGTTTATAAGAGGCGGAAAATAAATGACAAGAAGAGTAAATTAAGCAAGTAACTAAAGAAAGCAAGTAATAAAGAGAGACATTCATGGCAAGAATTGAGATCATAGGCTTTCTATCCTAGTCATGCAATGATTAATTCATCTTATTTAGTCAACTCCAACAAATAGGGAGAAAGTCAAACAAGACTAATCAATCATACCACAATAATAAACAAGAATTTATCTTATTACGTCATCTCCAACATTGGAAGAAGGTATCATATTATCTTCCATGAGAGAAAGTCTAATAAGACTAACTAATCTCAATCCAAAAGTCCTAATCAACTTACTAATTAAATTAGCAAAAGATTAGCGTCAATGGAAATAATATTAGCTAACAACTCTAGATCACCAACATAAGTTAGGTTCTCATGACTCAAGATTGCCTAATTACTCTTTCCAAGCCAAGAATGTTCAAAATCTACTCTAAAGCCCAACCAAGCATTTTGTCAAACACTTGGTGGGTACAAAAGGAAAGCATAATCAAAGTGCAAGAATAATAAATCTACCAACTACCAATTGCAAGAAATCAACAATGGTAAGCAAGATCAACATAAAAGAACATGGAAACATAAAATCGCATTAAAGAAAATTAAGATCCAACAATTGTTCATAAACATAAAAATGGCAAAATAAAGGAAATGGCAAGTAAAACTAGAAGAATAGAGATGTAATAACAAGAAATTAAAAGGAAGAACTAAATCAAAACAAGAATTATAACTTGGATCCAAGAAGAATTAACTAAAACTACCCTAAAATCTAGAGAGAGGAGAGAGCCTCTCTCTCTAGAATTCTAACTTAAAACATGATGAAAACTAAACTATGACTACTTGGTTCATTTCCCCTTCAATCCTTGGGTTCAATAGCATCAGAAATGGGTTGGATTGGGCCCAAAATGAGCTGCAAAATTGCTGGGGGTGATTTCATTAAAGTGGACCCATGGGCAGAATCGGCGCGCACGCGTACATGGCGCATGCGCGCCCCTGAGCGCGAAGCAACATATGGCAAAATTTATATCATTTTGAAGCCCTGGATGTTAGCTTTCCAAAGCAACTGAAACTGCCTCATTTGAACCTTTGTAGCTCAAGTTATGATCGATTGAGTGCGAAGAGGTCGGGCTTGACAGCTTTACGGTTTCTTCATTTCTTCATGAGTTCTCCCAATTTGCATGCTTTTCTCCTCACTTCTTCCATCCAATACTTGCCTTATGAACCTAAAATCACTCAACAAACACATCAAGGCATCGAATGGAATTAAAGTGAGTTTAAATTGGCAAAATTAAGGCCTAAAAAGCATGTTTTCACATTTAAGTACAAATCAAGGGAGAATTGCAAAACCATGCTATTTCATTGAATAAATGTGAGAAAAGGTGATAAAATCCCCCAAAATAAGCACAAGATAAACCACAAAATTGGGGTTTATCAACCTTTTATAGTAATAGTAACCATGCATGGACCTGGATCACTACATTTGTCAGGTATAACACCCATTAAAGCAGAAATAGAGCTACCTAGAGGAATAGTTTCTAAATCTTGTATTTTATCTTTATTCATGCATAAATCTTTTAGAAACTTAGCATGCTTAGGTACCTGGCAAATGGCATCAAAAAGGGGAATGGTTACCTCAACCTTTTTGAAGATCTCCACCATCTTGGGGTCGAGCTCCATCTGCTTCCTGGACTTCCTAGTAAGGTGTGAAAATGGGATGGGAATGGCTTCTCTTGTAACTTCAGCTTCTTTTGGTACTCCATTCCCTGGTTGAGCTACTTCTTCTTCAACCATATCCTGTACTTCCTCTTCATCTTCAACATCCTCCACCTCAACAATGTCTTCATCTTGGATATCTTCCTTTGAGCTTGGCTCCTCATGACTCCTCTCTTGCAATGTGGTTCCAGACCTCAAAGTAATGGCATTGATTCCACCCTTGAGGTTGGGTAAAGGTTGAGAAGGTAGTGCACTGGAGCTTGAAGGTTGATTGTTGGGGGTAGAAGGTGGTTCCAGCTGGGAGATGAGAGCTTGTAAAGTGGAGGTAAGACCAGTGATGCTAGAGGTGAGTGTATTCTGAAGGTCTTTCTGTCCTTGTACAATAGAGTGAAGCATCTCATCATTGGTGGAAGAAGGGGGGTAAGTAATCTGAGGGGCCTGCTGTTGATTATTTTGAGGCGCTTGGGACTGCCTTTGGTGAGGTGCTCTGTAAGGATGGTTTTGGTTTTACTGTTGGTAAGGAGGGTTCTGCTGTCTGTTGTTGTTATTGTTCCACCTCTGTTTCCCACTATTGTCTCTGCCTTCTTGGTTGTAGTTGTCCCTCCATCCTTGGTTGGAATTATCTCTCCAGCCTTGGTTGGAGTTATCTTGCCAACCTTGATTGTAGCTTCTACCTTGGTTATAGCCGCCTTGTTGATAGTATCCTTGATTTGGGCGGTCATAGAAATTATGAGTAGCTGCCAAGGTGTTGTCTTCTTGTTGGAGGTGCGGGCACTCATCAGTGTAATGAGTATAACAGGCACATATTCCGAACACTCTCTGAGGAACCAAATGTTGACATTGTTGTTGTGGGGGAGGCTGTTGTTGTTGATTCAGCTGTAGCTGCTTCAGTATGTTGGTCATCTCTCCCAGAGTCTGCGTGAGAGCAGCAGTCTCACTATTAGAGGAAACTTCCGCAATAGCCTTGGGATGGTTGTTCCTGTGCCTGACATTCCGGGTAGACTCAGCTAGATCGGTAATTAGTTGCCATGCTTCTGTCGCCGTCTTGTACTTCTTCAGAGAGCCATTACTCGCAGCATCTAGTGTAGTCTTATCCTGAGGCTTCATGCCTTGTGTGAAGTAGCTGATCAACACCAACTGATCAATCTTGTGGTGAGGACATGAGTCTAGGAGATTCTTGAAGCGTTCCCAGTATTCATAAAGAGCCTCTGATTTGCCTTGGATAATGCAGGAAATTTCTTTCCTCATTCTATCTGTAACTTCAGCTGGGAAGTATTTTTCCAGGAACTCCCTTCTGAGCAGATCCCAATTGGTAACGACTGCTTCAGGTTGAGTGTAGAACCACTCCCTTGCCTTTCCCTCAAGAGAAAACGGGAAGGCATATAGCCAAATAGTAGTTTTATCTGCACAATGATGCCTAGTAGTTGAGCAGGTTGTCTGAAAATCCCTGAGGTGCTTGATAGGCTCTTGAGCAGGTAAGCCATGAAACTTGGGCAGTAAGTTGATTAGCGCAGTCTTCAGTTCTAAATCTGCAGCCAGATTTGGGTGACGCGCTTGATACGGTTGCAGTGTAAAGTTTGGAGCTCCTGCTTCCTGGAGAGTAATCCTTCTGGGCTCTGCCATATTACCTGCACGTAAATCAACAGAATCAGTAGAAGAGGAGCTTGTTTCTTCCTCAGATGGCGCTTCAGATTCGCCTTCAGAAGAGACTGGTGAATTGGTAGTAACCACTTCACCACCCTCTGAGGCTAACCTACGCCGAGCTCGCCTAATACGTGAAATAGTTCTTTCAATTTCAGTATCAAACGCGGCTAAGCTCGGATCAGGCAGTAAGCGCGTCATTCAATGAAAGAAACATACAGCTCATGGTAATAAAATAAAAAAAATGTAAAAATTAAAAATATGTACACCAACCAATAATTTAGCACACAATTGCAACTCCCCGGTAACGGCGCCAAAAATTGAATGGGCAGAAATTTGCCGATTAAGAATTTGATATAGAAATAACGTTGCGAGTACAGTTCTTTACCAACAAAAATTCCGCTTATCAATTTAAAAGGGGTTGTCACAAAATTTGAATAAAAATATAGGGAGTAGGAATCCCAGGTCGTCTCCCAACGAGTTGACAAAAGAGTGCTATTTTATCAGTCAGGAATTTTTCGAGAAATTTTAAAAGTTGGAGAACAGAAAAATAAATGATTGTAACTTAAACCAATGAAAATTAGCAAGAGAATTTATATAATCAAAATAAAAAGCCTTGACCGGGGGAAGATTAATTGGAAGCTCTATCTTAATTGGAAGTGTAATAATAAGAGGTTGTTGTTTTCACTTAGTTAACCCTTACCGAATAAAGGAAAGTCAAGTGATTAAGCTAACTCTTACCCGCAAGTCCTAATCCTCTCCTATGGAAGGATTAGCATTAGTAAATAGAGAGTTAGCCAACAACTTCCAATTAAGATTGACACTTGAGTATTCCAACTCAAGGGTCTCCTTTTAATCAACCCCCAAGTCAAGTTGGGAGTCTACTCCATTGACATGAATACAACCTTCACAGATATATAAAGAGAATAGAAAGAAGACATGATAAATTAAATAAAATAGGAACTGAAAATTAATTAAAGGTAAAAGTAATTCTTTGCATTAATAAATCCCAAAATTGTAAACATCCTTACCTGAACAGGGTTAATAGGTAATCGAAAGAGTAAAGGGATAAGAAAACAAACTAGAATAGTGGCAACTTCAATGGAGGTAGTAACTCTTCTCAATATCCAAAGCAAAAGCATCAAAAGCATAAAAACTAGAATATATGAATATGAAGAAAACCTAGGGGAAGTATGTGAATGAGAATGTGTGTTGAGTCTCTGGTTGTCCCCTGGCTCTAGTCTGTGTTTCTGGGCCGAAAATTGGGTCCAAACTCAGCCCAAAATCGCCCCCAGCATTTTCTGCGATTTCTGCAGGTTGCGCACGTCACGCGTACGCGTCACTGGTCATCTTCGCTCGTCACGCGTACGCATCAGGTATACACACGCATCGCCGTGCAAACTCGAATTCACGCACACGCGTGAGCCATGCGTGCGCGTCGCTTCTCGCTGGTTATCTCCTTTATTTCTTGTGCTCCTTCCTTTTTGCATGTTTCTTTCTCATCCTCTAAGCCATTCCTACCCTATAAAGCCTGAAAACACTTAACGCACAGATCACGACATCGAATGGTAATAAAGAATAATTAAATTTGACAGTTTAAAGGCCCAGAAAACATGTTTTCAACTATATCACAAAATTAGGAAGGATTTGTAAAACCATGCCAATTATATGAATAAGTGAGCAGATCGTTGAAAAAAACACTCAAATTAGCACAAGATAAACCATAAAATAGTGGTTTATCACATACCCTTTGGATCAAAATCAAAGTTTTATTGTATTTGGATTAGAATTGGATTTGATAACAAACTTAATAAAAATCTGCTGCTGTATTTAAGAAGATTCAGAAAAATACAACAGGCAGCTCTATTTTTAAAAAATCTATGATAAATTCAATTCTAATCCCTTACTTCTAGATTTTGGTGAGGATACGCTCAACACCCCTAAGTTTTAGTACACACAAGTTTCAGGTCCATATTACCTCGTTCGGTTAATTAAATGTCAATTGGAAGAGTTGCCCTGTTTCTTTAAATTGGTTCTAAATTTCCTACGAACAGCGCAGCTTCCAAGAGATATAACTAACTCTACAAAATAGCTATGGACATGAAATCTGTACTCACTTAAAATAAAAATTCAGATATTTAAAATTCCTTTGAAAGCAACTCAAAATGTCAAATAAAACAAAAGTTCTAGTAGCCGGAAGTTGATATTGCAGAACCAGAAAATTCTACAGCAACCACTAAATTTCAAAAATTCACATCTTCCAAATCACGTGGCCAAATTCTCTGAAATTTTTATGGAGAAATCTTGAATTCTTGAGATTTGATAGAAAAATAATTTAGATAAAAAATCATTCCTAGATTGCTCCTAGTTTTTATTTTAAGTTGCTGCCAAATATGCAGAAAATTCTGCACTGAGTAATTTAACAACCTTAGATACCATATCCCACATTTAAACTTATAACCCTTCCAAAATCACACATCTAACCTCTCTTCAGTTATTCAAAGATGCTTTTACAACCAACACAATCCAAGAATCCAAGTTCAATAAATTTCACAATTTCAAGTAGTTAATCATAATCAAACTTTCACTTTTTAGCACTATATCAAACATAACAATTCATATACTCTGATCATCATTTAAACACATAATAAAGCTATATTCATCATCAGTCAAGCATATGATAATTCATCAATTCTCATCGGCAGGCACAACCATAAGAATAACAATCTAACTGTCCTATCCCTTACTTGGTGGTGTCGAAAATCGAAGGGCTTTGCTCTTAAGCTCACTTGCTTGGCTACAACACCTAATGAATCATAATTTAATTTCATTCATCATCATCATTATGGCCTTGAGGTTGAACCCTTGATCACAGGAAGAGGAAAGATGAAGCACCCACCTCCTCAAGCTAGATGGTTCGGTAGTTCAGAGAAGTTAGAGAAAATGCCCTTGAGCTACACAAACTGGAAGGAAAAACAAGGTTGTGATGCTTTGTCATGGTGAAAACGGAGTTGAACAGAGAAGAAGAAACTGAAGCTAGCTTACCTAGTGAAGAATTCTAAAACAGCAAAGGTTGATAGAGGAAGGTGTGAACTATATTGCTTCAAGCTCCTATGGAGGTCGAAAGAGTTGGAGAATGTTGCATGTAAACCCCGCAAAATTAGCGAATAATTAATCAATAAATTAAATTTTAATAAAAAAATTAGAAATTTTAATTTTATAGTAAAATAGGATAGAGCTAATTAAAACAAGAATTTTGACATTAATTTTAAAGAAGTTGGCCTAAGATTGCGCCGAACGGGCTAAACTGGTTGGACCGGGCCCATATTGGGCCCAAGGCCCAACCCAAATCCACTAAATGAAAAGAGCTTCAGCTCTTGTCCCTTCTCTCAAAGGGAAACACGCTGGAATTGGCAAGCAAAGGGGTGAAGGGTTAGGGTGAGAAGAGGAGAAAGAAACCTAATTACCTCCACCTTCAATTGCTTATATCTTTCAATCTGGAGCTCCGATTGACGAGCCGTTTACTGCCATGTGTTTGTCTCGTAGTCATCTCATTTCTATCTAAACAAAGTGGTAAGAACCTTTGTGATTTGTGCCCAGTTTCCTTTCCCTCTTCTGTTTCACATTTTTGTGTGTATATAGAGTGATTTTGATGGTTTTGGTGGTTTAGGTGCAATCTAACATTGGATAATTATTAGATTATACTCCAATCATCAATGGGTAAGGTAAGGAAACTCTAAACCATTATGGTTTGTCCAATTTTGTGTACCCTAGTGCTAATTTAGTAAATTGTGTAAACTAGATTAAAATTATGTTAATTAGAGTTTGAATTGGTGAATTGGAGCTCTTGGAACAACTCTTGGCGGTTGAATTTTGGAAGTGGAATGATGCACGGAAACTTGTCTCTCAACAATTTTCCCTCGGCAAGTATACCGAATTGTCGTCAAGTAAAAACTCACAATAGAGTGAGGTCGAATCCCACAAGGATTGATTGGTCAAGCAACTTTAATCAGAGGAATGTTCTAGTTGAGCTAAGCAGAAATTGAGTTGATATTTGCAGAAACATAAATGGCGGGAAAGTAAATGACAGAAAGTATAAATGCTGGAAATAAAGAGCAAAATGTAAATGGCGGAAAGTAAATTGCAGAATCTTAAATGGGGATTTGGGGAAATGAACATAAAAGTAAATGGCAGAAAGTAAAAAAGAATGGGTAAGATCAGAAATGGGGGATTCATCGGGCTCAGGAGATGTTGTATTCTCCGGATCAAGTTCATTCTCATCTCTTCCTCAATCAATGCATTCATTGATCTCCTTGGCAATCTTAAGTGATTGGATTCCAATTCCTTGGCAACCCAATCTCTCAGATCTTGATCAATAGCCAATTCCTTGGTCTAATTGCTCATGAGAAGAGATGAAGTATGGTCACTGATTATACCACATGTATTCCCAAATCAAAGTATTGGTAGGATTATATGTCACCATATCCATCCAAACCCAATTTGGTCTAACATCAGAAAGCATTTCTAGCATGATCTCTTCATTCCTCTTGCAAGGTCCAAAGAGATCGAAGTATGAATAGCTTCTTTTCCAAGACAACTACCCAATAGAATGAAGATTGAAAGCTTTCTAGTAAAATCAAGAGAAAAGAAAGAAGAAGAATAATGAAAACTATTATTGATCCATCAAATTACAACAGAGCTCCCTAACCCAATGAAAGGGGTTTAGTTGTTCATGGCTCTGGAAATGGAAAGCATAAATGAAAAGTACATTTCCCAAAAATATAAAACTAGAAGTTGCAGAGAAAAATATACAGAGTGTAGTTCTCCAAATTGCCAAAAGCTCTCTACTAGTTCAAAACTACTCCTATATATACTACTCTTCTGATCTTCTAGTTGGCTCTTCAAGTCTTGGATATGGGCCTTTGGATCTTTTAGTTGAAGCAGTTACAGTCTTCAGTGGGCTCAGCTTTGCTTGCAGAAAAAGTGTGAGTTAGGCATGGACGTTAGTTAGGACGTTAGTGGTGTTAACGTTAAGTGAAAATGTGGGTTCGAGAACGTTAGTGATGATTACCTTTTTCACTAACGTTCCAAGCCAAAAGATGGTCCACGTTAACTTCAATGTTAGTGGCATTAACGTGACCACTAACGTTGCCTCTTGGTCCTTCGCAAACGTTATTGGCATTCACCTTTTCCAATAATGTTGCTTATTGCCCCTTTTCCCCACGTTAGAGTTCACGTTAGTATAACTAACGTGACCCTTAACGTGGGCATGCCTAAGCTTCGAGAGCATTAGTGACACTTACCTTTGTCACTAACGCTCCAAACGCCCCTCCTTCCCACGTTAGAGTTCACATTAATTAGATTAACATGACCACTAACGTGGTGGTGATTTCCATCTCCAACGTTAGTGACAAAGGTGAGTGTCACTAACGTTGGTCCATCAATTCTTCTTCCACGTTAGCTTCCACGTTAATGCAATTAACGTGGCAACTAACGTGGGCAATAGTGGCTTAATCCAACGTTAGTGACAAAGGTGAGTGTAACTAACGTTGGCGATTCCTTGTTCCTTCCACGTTAGAGTTCTCGTTAATGTACTTAACGTGACTCTTAACGTGGCCAAGTGTGGCCTTTTTCCAACGTTAGTGGTATTCACTTTTCTCATTAACATTGCAAGCTTATGCCCATTCCACGTTAGTGGTCACGTTAATTAGACTAACGTGGCTACTAACGTGGTTCTTCCTTGCTTCCTTTGTCCTGAAATCAAGCAGTTAAGTGCATCAAAGCTCTATTCCAAGTCATGAGATCATGCATTATCTAATTTGTCATTTAATTCATGCATAATTCTCATGAAATCATGTAAAGTTCACAATATTTGCTTGAATCAAGATGTAAGTGAATATCTACCCAAAACTTACTTATTTACTAGGAGAATGCATGAAACTACCCTAAAACAGTAAAGAAAAGGTCAGTGAAACTGGCCAAAATGCCCTGGCATCATGGAACTTGTGAGTTTGCCTTGTGGGGTTGTCTTAGGTAATACGTGAAAATCGGCCAAGGTATGGTTTAGGTTTTGCGTATTTAATATATAATGTTATGTGAAAACTTAGGCTAGGTGACCATAGGATAGGTTGGAACATATGAGTATATTTAATGCTTAGTGACTTTGATGAGAATTGTGATATGGATTTGGTGCTTGCTGAATAAGTGTTAATTGATAAATTGTGAGCTTAATGCTGGTTGGATAAGAGTTTAATGATGAGTTGATATTGATGTGTGTTGTATATATATTATGAATAGGGATATGTTTATATTGTTGATTATTTGAGATGTTGATGCATGATATGGGTGAATCGAGGAATGGTAAGGACAAGGAGATTGTTGTGGTATTGATGTAGATATGTTATATTGATGATTATAAGTATAATTAGTTGAGTTGGAGTGAATTTTTAAAAGAAAGTGGAGGTTTTAAGGTTTGTGTAAAAATTGGTTTTTGGCCGAACTTTAGTAAGCCATAACTTGGCTTCCAGACCCCCAAATGATTTCAAACTTATTTTGTATGAAAATTAGG
>NC_029789.2:45037513-45052440 GCF_000816755.2 Arachis ipaensis | reverse complement strand
AAAGAATTTTTAACAAAAAAGTTATGCGCGTCGGAATTTTGGGATTAAAAATGAAATTCTACAGCTTTTTCAAACTTAGCAAATTTTTTGAAAAAATGTGCGCTCACGCATACGCATGGCTCACGTGTATGCGTTCAGCTGCTTACGACGCGACCAACTCTTTCGTGTTGGGATCCACGCGTACGCGTGGCCCCTGTTTCAACCAAAAAAATGGATTTTGTGTTTTTAAGTCAAATTTCAAACTTCTAAACCTCTATTTTCACTCTGTTAGCCCCAGATCATAAAAGTAACTCTAGTAGTAAGTTGAAGATAGGAAATAGAGGTAACTTGGGAATGAAGTAAAGTTTAAAAGTGATAAGTTATATGAGGAGAATGTGTATGTATGACGGCTATATGACGCCATGGCTATGACGAATGATTATGTAATGAATACGAAAAGTTATGAATATTATGCGGCTTATGAATTTAATGTTATATGAGATACGAGTTCCCTTGGGTACAGAACTGTGGCTTGCCACCACGCGTTCCAGGTTGAGACTCGATACTCTCTTGACCCTATGTCGTAAGGGAGATCGGACACGTATAAATTTCTGGAAATAGATATCCCCCATTGAGTAAGATATATATGAATGTATGAATGTATGAATTATGAATGGAATGAGAAAAAGCTATGCATAGACTAATGGAGATGCGCAACGAGGGACAGTCCAAGGGTTTCAAACTTGTCGGGTTGGCTTGACAACCGATAGATGAGTCTCATCAGCCATAGGATGGGCATACATCATGTGCATTCTGTTTGTTTTGTTTGCTATGCATACTTGGGAATGCCTAACTGAATATATATTATGCTAATTGTTATATTTGCTACTTGCACTACCTGCCTTCTACTTGTGCTTGAAATTGTCTGTTTGTCTGTCTTTGCTAAATCATTGGTGATGGAGGAGCTGAGCAAAGATGGACAGGTTTGGTGTTAAAGTTAAGTTCAAGCTGAGTTTAGAATTCCCTAGACACCTATCCTTTTTATGGTTTCTGTTTAGTAACTTAAGCTTTATAATTTGAGTGTCGGCATTCTAGGATTGCCTCTGGCATTCCCAAGACCTTATATATTATGTGCGTGGCACCTTTACCATACTGAGAACCTCTGGTTCTCACCCCGTACTGTGTTGTTATTTTCAAATGCAGGTCGAGCGGCACCTCGCTAGGCGTCTGGACTACTGAAGCGGAGTAGTTTCTGGGTTCTTTTATTATTTAGTTTATGTATATATGTACTTAGTTTTCTCTCTGAATAACTTGTCTATTTTGTTCCTCTTAGAGGTTTAAGGAGAGTTAAGGTTTTATCTTTGTATTTTGGGTTGATGGGAGATGTATACATGTATGTAAATATTCTCCGGCCAGCCTTGGCTTCGCAGCCTGAGTTAGGAGCTAGTTACTTGTATCCTTGACTCTCTATTCTCTCTTTTTGTCTATTTACACCTATGATCTTTAGGTTTCTTAGCACGCAAGTAATCTCGTTTTCTGAGCGTTGCGCTTTTTATTTTGCGAATTTGTTTTACCTATTTTCCAAGGCTCCTCATATATTATTCTCTTTCCAATACTATTATGTATATATTTTATTTTAAAGGTCATAATATCACACCACCTTGGGTTTACGGCTTAAGCGTAAAGCTTGGTGTGATAGGGTGTTACATTGCATGCTGACCGTGTTCTTCTGCTGGGTCACTCTCGGTCTTCTCTCTTTCTCCCTTCTTTGAAAAGAAATTATAATCAAACTTTATACAAACTCACTTTTTATAAAAATCAAGTTTGTAAAATCAATTTTATACAAACTCTCATTTATAAACTTTAATCCAAACACATGCTAAATAGCATTACTTTACTAAAGTGTTGGGTTTAATTTTATTTTCACATGCAGAATACTCCTCCTTCAATTTCGGGGTAAACATGTAACTTTTGAAAATGTATTTGAATTTGAATAGTTGTAAGCATCTAACCAATTTTTCACCACCAAATCCTCCCCCTCCCCCTCCCAAAACTCCCCAAGACACACGCCACACACATGGACACCTCCTTCATCCATTCTTTTTTGGCATTTAGCAATTATTACTACCAACCTGCATTTATGACATTGTTTGATAGTCATTCAATGAGGATTTATTACACTAACTCTTCCTCTCCATACCGTAAAACACCCTCGTTTTGAAAATAGATCTTACACTTATAAGAAGAATTGCCGCAAGCAACAGAGTAATTGTTTGCATCTAATCAATTGTTTAATAGAGGCTTGAGCACGACTTCCTCAAAAGATATCGAAGCCTAGAAGCACGATCTCATGGGAAGATCGAAGTTCAAGCAGGGGCACTGTTCATACCCTGACCGAGCTGTGAGGTCCGGATTGGACTAAAGCGCCATAACCAACCTCTTTAAAGGTTGGTCGACCAAACGAGCTCTTCGCAAAGAGCTCGGGCAAAACGAAGGCCCAAGAAGGCCCAAAAAGGATGCCGCCCACTAGAAGGCGGGTAGCCAAAGATAGGTGATCTCACCCACAAAATATAAGATAAGATAACAAGCTTATCTCAAGGAAGGTCACTCAACACTGCTATAAATACACTGGAGTACCCAGGTATAACTCATACTCTAATTCTACAAAAAAAGCCTGCCTAAAGCCCGTACTGACTTAAGCATCGGAGTCTCATGCAGGTACCACCCCCCTCCAGTGAACAAGGACCAGCAGCGCCTCCTACTCCAACAAGTCGGACACAGCAGCCCTTACCAAGCCAAAAGGCCTCCTCCGAGGTCGACTCCCTAGTTTCAGGTAACCCGCGAAACATTGGCGCCGTTGCCGGGGACCTGGAAGTCATCTCATCATCATGGCAAACAACCTTACCAATGACCATAACTCCGGATTAGAAGAAGGAACACCAGCCAAAAACACGGATGGTATACCAGCCTCCCCAAAGGAAGCACACCAGTCCAAGAGAAGACAAATAACTTCAGAACACAGAAATCTTGGACGCCATCCGTGAACAGCAGGATCGCCTCAAACAGCTCGAACAAGAAGCCGAGCGTCAATGAGAAGCTGAGCGAGATATTCGGAGAGAAACAAGACGACGTCGAGAACTGGAAGACAAGCTCCTAAAACTCGAAGCCGAATTGAAAACCAAAACCACTCGATCCAACCATGAAAACGGCCCCCACAAGGATCAAGATCTGTTCACAAAAGAAATCATGAAAGCTAAAGTCCCAAAGGACTTCAAAGCTCCTGACATGACCCTGTATGATGGTACATCCGATCCAAGCCACCACCTCAGCAACTTCAGAAGTCGGATGTACCTCACAGATGCCTCAGACGCAACCCGTTGCAAGGCCTTCTCGACCACCCTGACAAAAACGGCAATAAAATGGTTTGACAGCTTGCCTCCGAGATCGATCACAAGCTTTGAAGACCTCGCCAAAAAATTCCTAGCTAGGTTCTCCATACAAAAGGATAAAGCTAAACACGCCCCAAGCCTGCCAGGGATTAAACAAGGAGATCAGGAAAGCCTCCGCAACTACATAGAAAGATTCAACAAAGCATGCCTTGACATACAGAATCTCCTTACAGAGGCGGCCATTATGGGACTCATCAACGGCCTACGAGAAGGACCCTTTAGCCACTCCATATCCAAGAAGCATCTAACATCTCTAAACGAGGTACAAGAACGGGCTGAGAAGTATATCAATATGGAGGAGAACTTCTGATTAGGAGAAACCTCCAATACTGGATTCTTTTACACACCTCAGGATAAGGATAAGGAGTCCAGAAAAAAGGAAGACCAATTCGCAGAGAAGCCCAGGAAATACCACAACTATACCCCTCTTCGGGTATCCCTTGCAGATGTCTACTGAGAAATATGCAACACAGAAAAGATCCCACCGCCTCTCCCAATCAAGCACAAAAGGGGAGGAAATCGGACCGAGTACTGCGAATACCACCGGGTGTACGGACACCCCACTAATGAGTGCTACGACTTGAAGAACGTCACAGAAAAATAAGCCCGAGAAGGAAAGTTAGACCGATTCCTAGCCAACAGAACGGACGAGCCAAAAAAGAGAAGCAGGGATGAAGAAGAGGGACGAGCTGAACGACCTCTTCACACCCTACAAAGGCACGTTCATATGATCAACGGAGGATTCACAGGAGGAGAAATCTCCAAATCATCCCGGAAAAGACATCCTAAAGATGTATACCATCTCGGGGATGGGGATAGGTCACCCAACCTCTCCCCCATCGCCTTCACCAAAGAAGATGCCGCGGGCATCATACTCGCCGATATCAATCTCCACCGAACGCTGGTTGACCAAGGAAGCTCTGTAGATATCCTATTCAAATCCGCCTTCGACAAACTCGGACTGCAAGAAAAAGAACTCAAAGCATATTCCAACCGCCTGTTTGGATTGGGAGATTCCCCAATCCAACCACTCGGGTACATCCCACTGCACACGACCTTTGAAAAAGGAATGAAGTCCAGAACACTGAGTATAGACTACATTGTAGTCGACGTGAACTCCGCATACAACGCCCTCATAGGTCGAACCACACTAAATCAGCTCACGGCGGTAGTCTCCACCCCACACCTATGCATGAAGTTTCCAACTCCAGAAGGGATAGCCACCATCAAAGGAGATCAAAAGCTCGCACAGTGCTGCTATAATGAAAGCCTGAACCTAAAAGGCAACCCCAGTGAAAAAGAATCCAATACCATTGAACTCAGGAGAGCCCGGGCTCGAGAAGAACTTCGTTCGCAACCAATAAGAGAGACAGAGGAGGTCCAAATTGGAGACACCAGAGACAAAACAACAAACATCGGTGCAAACCTAAAAGAAGACCTAAAGGAGCTACTAATAAAGCTCCTAAAGGACAACTCCGACTTCTTCGCTTGGAAGGCCGCAGACATGCCCGGCATAGATCCCAGATTATTGTGCCACAAACTAGCGGTATACCCTGGATCCCGACCAGTGCAACAAAAGCGTAGAAAGCTCGGGCTAGAAAGGTCACAAGTCGTAGAAAAACAGGTACAAGCCTTGCCGGAGGCAGGTTTCGTAAGCGAAGTGAAGTACTCCCTATGGCTGGCCAACATCGTACTGGTCAAAAAGCCAAATGAAAAATGGCGAATGTGTGTAGACTACACCGATCTCAAAAAAGCCTGCCCCAAAGATCTCTACCCCCTCCCGAACATCGACACCTTAGTCGATGCCTCGTCAAGGTACAAATACCTCTCCTTCATGGATGCCTACTCGGGATACAACCAGATCCCAATGCATCAACCTGACCAAGAAAAAACCTCGTTCTTAACCCTAAAGGCAAACTACTGCTACGTAGTCATGCCATTTGGACTCAAGAATGCGGGGCTACATACCAGAGGTTGATGAACAAAGTATTTGCCAACCACATCGAGAAGCTGATGGAAGTCTACGTAGATGACATGCTGGTAAAAAGCAAAGGGAAGAAAAGCTGCTACCCGACCTCACTGAAGTGTTTGGCACCATAAGAAAGCACGGGATGAGACTAAATCCCACAAAGTGCACTTTTGCGATGGAAGTTGGAAAATTCCTAGGGTTCATGCTCACCCAGAGAGGGATTGAAGCAAACCTAGATAAATGCCAGGCTATACTCAACATGAAAAGCCCGACCTGCATTAAGGAGGTATAACAGCTAAACGAAAGGCTAGTGGCCCTATCTAGGTTCCTAGCCGGATCGGCCATAAGATCTCTCCCTTTCTATGCAACCCCAAGGAAAGGAAAGAAGTTCGAATGGACTCCAGAATGCGAACAAGCCTTCCAAGACTTCAAAACTTTCTTGGGGCAACCACCTATCCTGACTCGACCTCGACAAGGAGAAGAACTTATCCTATACCTCGCCGTGGGAAATCGGGCGATAGCCTCGGCCCTAGTCAGAGAGGACGAGAACGAACAACAACCCATCTACTTTATCAGTAAGGCTTTACAAGGGGCTGAACTAAACTATCAAAAGATAGAAAAGTTCGCCTACGCCCTTATACTTACTTCCCGACGGCTTC
The DNA here is from genome assembly GCF_000816755.2 of Arachis ipaensis. NCBI lineage: Eukaryota > Viridiplantae > Streptophyta > Magnoliopsida > Fabales > Fabaceae > Arachis > Arachis ipaensis. The sequence continues at coordinate 45,046,384 of NC_029789.2, read as the reverse complement.
GACTATACTTTCAAGCTCACACCATTAGACTACAAACCAACCAACCCATGAAAGGGATCCTTCAGAAAACAGACGTGGCCGGAAGAATCCTACAATTGGCAGTAGAACTGTTCGAGTTCGATCTCAAATACGAAGCTCGAACAGCCATCAAATCCCAATACCTGGCCGACTTTGTCGCAGAGTACACCGACGCCCTAGGGACCCCATCGAGTTGAACGTCTACGTCGACGGCTCATCAAACAAAGCCGGGAGTGGAGCCGGCGTCATCCTGGAAAGCAACCAAGGGACACAACTCGAACTCTCCTTAAGGTTCAATTTTTCCGCCTCAAATAATTAAGCCGAGTATGAAGCCTTACTACCTGGTTTGAAGCTGGCTAGGGAAGTCAGAGCACAAAAACTTACCATCTTTAGTGATTCACAAGTATTCACCTCACAAATAGAAGGAAGCTACCAGGAAAAAGATCTCACCAGGAAAAAATTTCTAGACAAGACCCGATAACAGCTCAGAAAATTCATGCGATACGAGATCCGACATATACCCCGGGAACAAAATGCCCGAGCCAATGCACTTTCAAAACTAGCCAGCACCAAACCAGGAGACAACAATAGAAGCCTCATCCAAGAAACACTACAAAATCCATCAACCTCAGAAGAAGAGAAGGTCTTGAGTATATCGGACCAGGACCAAGGGTGGATGACTCCCATAATCAGCTACCTCAAGTCCTTAACACTCCCTACAGATAAAAAGGAGGCAAAAAAACTCATGTGAGAGGCACAGTATTACACCCTAGTGCACAACGTCCTATACAGGAGAGGGATCTCAACACCCCTCCTAAAATGCGTCCCGACCTCCTCCACAAAGGAAGTCCTAGAAGAAATCCACAGTGGCATGTGCGGCAACCACCTCAGGGCGCAAGCTCTCTCCAAAAAGGTACTCCGAGCTGGTTTTTTCTGGCCGACCTTGCAAAAGGAAGCAATAGAGTTCGTTAAGACATGCCCCCCATGCCAGAAGCACTCCAACTTTCATATCGCCCCACCCGAGGGGCTCATCTGTGTTACTTCACCCTGGCCGTTCGCGAAGTGGGGGCTCGACCTCCTCGGACCATTCCCCCAGGGATCAGGACAAGTCAACTTCCTCTTTGTACGAATAGACTACATCACAAAGTGGACTGAGGCAGAGCCATTGGCCGCCGCCACCGCTCAAAGAAGTCGGAAGTTTCTATACAGAAACATCGTCACAAGATTTGGGGTCCCATGCTCCATCACCACGGACAATGGTACTCAATTCACCGACACGGGCTTTAGAAACCTGGCAGCTGATCGAAAAATCAAGCACCAGTTAACCTCGGTGGAACACCCACAAGCCAACGGACAGGCGGAAGCCACCAACAAAGTTATATTGGCAGGGTTAAAACGCAGACTTCAGGACGCAAAAGGAGCCTGGGCTGAATAGCTCCCACAAGTCCTATGGGTATACCGAGCAACACCATACTCCACCACCAGAAAATCACCCTTCCGATTTGCTTACATAATGGAGGCAATAATTTCCGTAGAGGTAGAGGAAAGAACCCCTAGAGTGATCTTCTATAATAAAGATACCAACTCCCAAGCACAAAGGGAAGAACTCAACCTACTTCCAGAAGTCCGAGAAAGAGCTCGGATTAGAGAGGAAGCACTAAAGCGTCAAATGGCTTCAAGGTACAACCGGAAGGTAATCCAACGAAGCTTCACCACCGACGACCTCATTCTAATCCGAAATGATATCGGAACAGGTCAATCAGGAGAAGGGAAGCTAGCAGCCAACTGGAAAGGGCCATATCGAGTCACAGAAGTACTAGAAAAAGCTTACTATATGGTGGCCGACCTCCAAGGGCGGTAGCTCCTGAGGTCATGGCATGCCTGCAACCTAAGGAGGTACTACAGCTAGAAGAAAGGGCTCAGGCCAAGGGGCGCTCTTTTTCCCTAAAGGGATTTTTAATGAGGCACCAGGCCAAGACCTAAAAGCTGCCCGACTACTAGGGAAAGCCCTCATATGTACATACTCTTATCTATATTTTTCATTTTTTTACTTGAATAAAAATTTGAGATTCCCTAAAAAATTTTCCTAGCAAGACACATTAATTTACGCTCGAAATGCAAAATTCATCGCCTGACCAAGGTAAGGTCGGCAAGGTGAAGCGTCGAAAGTCAAAGTTAATGCAAGTGGTTATAAAAAGTAACTCGTACAAAGCGGCTTGAGGAGGTCGAACTAAAAATGGGATTGCTAAAAATAACTTGAAAAGGCCCGACAGAGAAGTCGGACTAATGAAAGGATCACTAAAAAGGGAACAACACCACGCAAAGGCCAAAGAAGGTTGAAAAACCTAGGCCTGAAGTGCTCAACCATAAGGTACAAGTCCAAAAAAAAAGGGGACACTACTTAAAAGGGCGAGAGCGCGACCTCGATACAGGACTAAAAAGGTTCTATATGAGAACGCTACCTAAAAAGTTGTTGGAAACCGACTAAAAAGCCCGGAAAGCAAGCCATAAAGGACGACGTCGCCAAAACAGAAAGTTGTCAACACAACTATAACAAGGCACGATCCCAAACATCTACATCCTGGGGTATAAAAGCACCTCGCCAAAAGTCAAATCGGTGCATCACCAGAAGAACTGAAACACAAAAATAAAAACAATAAAGGCTCAAGGGCTGCCCGAAGGTAACCCATGAGTTAAAAGTGTTTTTGATTAAAGACAAAAGTTGCTAAAAAGTAACTAGGTGAAGTGTCAGAAAATTCATCCCAAAAGAGTTACAAAACCAAAGTTCAAAAGGTCCACAGGTCGGACCACATCAACACATAATAAAAGAGATATGAAAAAGAGAACTATAAAGGATCCAGCTTCGCCCCAGTGGCAGCATCTTTAGGAGAAGGAGGAATAACCAAGATCGGAGTAGCTCCAACAACTCCATCCGGGCCATTCAAGATTTCCACGTCGGGCTCAGGACCAGGAGGGATGACCTCGGCGGAAGGAACTGCGGACGACCCAGCAGGAGGGGCTGCAGAAGCCTTGGCTGTTGACACTAAAGGAGGAGCCTCATCATCATCGTCAGGAGCAAGCACAATTTTCCCATCCTCCACAATGTTGTCCATGTTGAATAGGGAGAGGTCGACATCGAGAGCAAGAATTCAGACCTAGGCCTTCAAATTTTCATAGAACGCAGTCATACCATTAACCACATGACCCTAGAGCTCAGCATAGTCATCCTAAGCAGACCGAAGCCTCTCCCTAGTCTCCAACAACTCGCCATAGGCCCAAGTATAACTCTCCTTAGCCTTTTTGGCTATATCTTCAGCCAAGTTAGCGGCCGCCTCTGCAGTAGTGGCCCTAGCCTTCTCCTTCTCCACTGTAAGCTCCAATCCAACACTATTGGCCTCCCACTCTCGCCTCAAACTCTCCACCCTATCATAATTGGCCTTAGCCTCCTCAAGAAAAGCCTTGGTAGCACGCACAGGAGACTCTTTAACAACCCGAGACAAGGCAGCACTAATATTAGCCATCCGGATGCTATTGCTTGATATAAAGTCAAGATGGTGAATGATCGACACATCATCCGTAGGAACCTTTCCATAAGGGGCAATAAGTTCTGAAGTGAAAGCCACACCATCAAAGTCTTTATCATCCAAATTCTAAGTCCCGGCAGTCCTCGGCTTCTTGGGAGGAGGACCAGATGAAGTAGGGGAGGAGGCAGCACCAGAAGTCACCAAAGGAGGCTTAGTAGGAACCGTCCGAACTCGAGGGGTCAGGATGACCTTCCTCGGACCCTGAGGGTCGGACTCCGGATTCTTCAGAGGAACCTGACTAGAACCATCCCCTGACGTCTTATTCTGAATATTTTGCGCAGCCACTATTTTCTTGGTCTTCTTGAGGAACTTCATTGAATGAGAATTGGCCACCATCTCTGAAAAAGAATAAAGGAACCATAGAAACAGTTACGCAATAAGCAAATAAAGTAACAAGAGAAGATCGCCTTATAAAGAAGTCAGGAGCTACCTAGCTCAGAACGAAAGAGGGCGAGATCTCCTAAAAACCTCTTCGTGTCCAGATGGGGAGGCTCCCCCCAATGCTCCTTTAAGACACCTACAAAGGCCCTCTCTACATCATCTAGACTCTCCCATGAATACTTAAGAACTACAGGATTCTTCTGCCACCAAAGAGGGAAGGACGGCTCTTCGTTCTCATCTAAGAAGAAGGGATGGACACCTTCAACAGCTCAGACTTAGAAATAAAAGTTCTTAAAATCCCAAAAAGAGTTATCAAACATAGAAAAAACTTTCTTTCCCTGGGTAGCCCGGAAAGAAATCCAAGAAGCCTTCTTCTTGGCCGCCCCCTCAACACAAACAGGTAAAGGAAAATAGATAGGGTAGGTCGGACACCCAGCTCTTAGCACAACAACTGGAAAATCTTCATAAAAGCCCAACAGTTCGGGTGAAGCTGCGACGGGGCCACATTGCAGTTCCATAAAACTTCAGTCTCAAATGTGGTAAAAGGAAGGGTAATACCTAGTTGGGAAAAGAAATAGTCATAGGCATAGAAGAAGGGACGCTCTGCCCGATCTAAGGGTGGAAAACTAACCCTCTCCTTGGGGTCGGGCGACACCAGCTCGTAGTTCTTTTCATCATCCCTACTACTACAGATCCTATGAAATTTCCTAAGTTTCTCACAATACTCCAGGCCGGCCACAGTAACACACATCAACATTATAGAATCTAACTAGTCAGCTATACCAGGGGGGATCTTTGTAGACATCTCAACGATATTTCTACGTGAAGACATAGAAAACTACACCTACACCAAGAAAATGGAAGAATGGTCACCACCAAGTAACTCGGACAGAATCAGAATGCAAAAGCAACCAACAGCCAACAAAAACACAACAACGAAAAGGGCACCCCAAGGCTCGAAGATCACTATTAAACCCCAGGGACACCCTTTTGGAGGCAATGCAAATACAGAAAGGAAGAAACACCAAGGAAAGTCAATGGAAATCAAAACCTTAACCCTTCCAGCAAACAAAAACGCGAAAAGCCCAAGACCAGAAAGCTTCAACCTTTTCAAACAAAAGCTCAGCAAGATGAAAACTTTTTTGCAAAAGGAAAAGCATGCAGTAGTAAAGAACAAAGAAGAACTACAATTAAAACACATAAACTGCGAAAGGGTGCAAAGCAAAGCACCAACCTGCAAGGAGAAAGAAAACAGCGGCAGCAAGCGTACATAATCACAAGCGAACTACACCAACGCTTCGAAGCCTCAGAAAACGAAGGAAAAAGCTTAGGGCAAAAGATATCGAAGCCTAGAAGCACGATCTCATGGGAAGATCGAAGCTCAAGCAGGGGCACTGTTCATACCCTGACCGAGCTGTGAGGTCCGGATCGGTTTAAAGCGCCATAACCGACCTCTTTAAAGGTTGGTCGACCAAACGAACTCTTCGCAAAGAGCTCGGGCAAAACGAAGGCCCAAGAAGGCCCAAAAAGGACGCCGCCCACTAGAAGGCGGTTAGCCAAAGATAGGTGATCTCACCCACAAAAGATAAGATAAAATAACAAACTTATCTCAAGAAAGGTCACTCAACACTGCTATAAATACACTGGAGCACCAAGGTATAACTCATACTCCAATTCTACAAAAAAAAAAGCCTGCCTAAAGCCCGTATGCATCGGAGTCTCTTTTAGGTACCACCCCCCTCTGGTGAACAAGGACCAGCAGTGCCTCCTACTCCAACAAGTCGAACACGACACCCCGACTAACCCAGAAGACCTCCTCCGAGGTCGACCCCCCAGTTTCAAGTAACTCCCGGAACACTGAGTCAATAGGCTAATGTGTTCTATACATTGGCATGATGATAATTTGTACTATACAACTTATTTTGGATTTAAGAAATTCTTGTAATATGAGCGATAAAAATAATAAACAAAATTAGCTATTAGCTACATAGAATGTACCTAGGATTGTATGCATTGGTAAATCAGAGCACTTGTGATTCCTAATTCAAGATTTCTAAAAACCTCTTTGTAAATCATGTTGTCGGTCTCCCTAACTCTATCATCATCATTGACATAGAAGTATCTTTAGACCTTTTTTATTTGTAACCCTTGAAATGGTAACATACAATTGTCCATGGGTGAAAACAGACTTTTTTAATATCAACCCAACTTTCGATAACGATTGACCTTGACTTTTATTAATAGTCATTACATAAGATACCATGATAGGAAATTGTCTGTGTTGGAATTTGAATGGCATCCTATGGTCGGATGGGCTTAAAGTCATCCTTGGAATGAACACCTTTTGACCTGCATTTTTTCCTAAGATGCTTTTGGCTTCTAATATGTGTTTTCTAAGCTTTGTGAGAACCATCCGGGTCCCATTGCATAAACCTGTAGAGTGATCGATATTTTGTAGTAACATGACAGGAGTACCTACCTTAAGTGTTAAGTCATTGTTTGGCACCCCAGAGCACCTAATTATGTTTAGGAGTTTAAGAATGTGGACAGAAGCTAATATGTCATTATTGTTCTCCGTAGGGCATACTTTATCACTACTGAAATATATTTGTGCTTCAGTTAGGTTTAAACTCATCATGTACCTATTGATTTCATCAACCAACTCCAATGTAGGAGCGATAATAGCTCGATCTTCAACTTGCATGTCACAGTTCATTTTGCCCATCATTTCTGGGTAAATTTCTCTACAAATAGCAACAATAGGATAATCCCACTCTTTTATCAGGATGTCATTTGGAATTTTAACATTGTCCTCTCCATCCATACACATCTCCCATCTCCAATGCTTAAAATCCAATCTGTGAACTCCTTTAGTTCTCTACAACTTTGATTGCCATTTGCCCCTTGTAGGTGCATGTTCTTGGTAAGTGACATCAACTTATAGCTATTCCAAATGTATGATGAATTAATTATTGTATTTACAATCTTCTGTCTAGTCCCTTTGGGTATCACGGGTAATATTTGTCTAAAATCTCCTCCAAACATAATTGTCTTCCCTCTAAATGGTTGTTCCTCACTTCTTGAGTTGTTAAACCTCAAAATATCTTGCATTGTCCTATCAAGAGTTTCTATACAATATCTGTTTACTATGGGAGCTTCATCCCATATTATTAGCTTCGTCTTAATCAGCAAATCAGCTAATGGACTTTCTTATTTTATGATTCATGTTGAGATTTAAGGGATTGCAAAACGTGCATGAGCTGTCCTTCCACCAGGTAGTAGCAAAGATGGTACTCCGCTTGATGCTACAGTTAATACTATTTAACCTTTAGATCTTAACCCAGATGCTAAAGTCTTCCATACAAATGTCTTTCTTGTACCACCATATCCGTATACGAAGAAAACTCCACCTTCCTTTTTGTTAACAGTATCCATATCTTGTTCGTATACACCTTTTTTCCCATCAATTAGATGTGACAATTGAATGTTGTGTTCATCTGAGAGTCTACGTCTATCATAACAAAGCTCATCATATATTAGCCGATTCACTCTTATTGTCATCAAATCAGTTGAACATGCATCCAAACCGGGATATGGCATAGATTGAAAATATTTAAGACTCTTATTGTGACTTTTCAACTTGTTCTCAATGTCTATAAGGGTGAAATTACAACACCCTCACTATCAGAATATCACGCTTCCGGCTGCGCCATCTCTGATAAATCAGACATTACGACGACTCTAAATATATTTAATACTAAGATAGGAGCCCGGATAAAACTTAAAATCACATAACCTTTCAAAACACTTTTAGTTAAAAACATATATATATATATATATATAGCGGATCAAGGAGGGAAAAAGGGAAGAAGGCGAGAAAGTAAAAGTTAGTAACAATGCAGTATGATATGCAAGAACAAGGAAGTAGATATGAAATTAGATGCGACGGTAGTCCGCACGCATATGCAAGTTAGTATGATGTTAGGTGCGGCGATAGTCCGCACGCATATGTGATGAGCGGATAATTTATACGCTTTTTGGCATTATTTTTAGTATGTTTTTAGTAGAATCTAGTTACTTTTAGGGATGTTTTTATTAGTTTTTATGTTAAATTCACATTACTGGACTTTACTATGAGTTTGTGTGTTTTTCTGTGATTTCAGGTATTTTCTGGCTGAAATTGAGGGACTTGAGCAAAAATCAGATTCAAAGGTAGAAGAAGGACTGCTGATGCTGTTGGATTCTGACCTCCCTTCACTCAAAGTAGATTTTCTGGAGCTACAGAACTCAAAATGGTGCGCTTCCAATTGCGTTGGAAAGTAGACATCTAGGGCTTTTCAGCAATATATAATAGTCTATAATTTGGCCGAGTTTAGATGACGCAAAAGGGCGTTGAACGTCAGTTCTACGCTGCAGTCTAGAGTTAAACGCCAGAAACACGTCACAAGCCAGAGTTGAACGCCAGAAACACGTTATAAACTGGCGTTCAACTCCAAGAATGACCTCTCCACGTGTAAACTTCAAGCTCAGCACAAGCACACACCAAGTGGGCCCCGGAAGTGGATTTATGCATCAATTACTTACTTCTGTAAACCCTAGTAACTAGTTTAGTATAAATAGGACTTTTTACTATTGTATTAGATATTTTGGATCATCTTGGGACGTCTAGTTCTTAGATCATGGGGGCTGGCCATTCGGTCATGCCCGAACCTTTCACTTATGTATTTTCAATGGTAGAGTTTCTGCACTCCAGAGATTAAGGTGTGGAGCTCTGCTGTTCCTCATGATTTAATGCAAAGTACTACTGTTTTATATTCAATTCAACTTATTCCGCTTCTAAGATATCCATTCGCACCCAAGAACATGATGAATGTGATGATTATGTGAC
>NC_029789.2:45034664-45037477 GCF_000816755.2 Arachis ipaensis | reverse complement strand
AATCCTATTCCAGTATGATCGAGAACCTCCAGATGATTAGCCGTGCCGTGACAGAGCATTTGGACCTTTTTCACAGAGATGATGGGATGTAGCCATTGACAACGGTGATGCCCTATATAAAGCTTGCCATGGAAAGGAGTAGGACTGGTTGGATGAAGACAGCAGGAAAGCAGAGGTTCAGAAGAACGAAAGCATCTCTATACGCTTATCTGAAATTCTCACCAATGAATTACATAAGTATTTCTATCTTTATTTTCTGTTTATTTATTATTATCATTCGAAAATACTATAACCATTTGATATCCGCCTGACTGAGCTTTACAAGATGACCATAGCTTGCTTCATACCAACAATCTCCGTGGGATCGACCCTTACTCACGTAAGGTTTTATTACTTGGACGACCCAGTGCACTTGCTGGTTAGTTGTGCGAAGTTGTGAAGTTATGTTTGGACCATGGTATTGTGCACCAGTTTGTTGGCGCCATCGCCAGGGAGAGAACGAACAACAAATTTTACAACCAGGGATCACAATTTTGCATACCAAGTTTTTGGCGTCGTTGCCGGGGATTGTTCGAGTTTGGACAACTGACGGTTCATCTTGTTGCTCAGATTAGGTAATTTTCTTCTTGTTTTATTTTCAAAAATTTTTCAAAAAAATCTTTCAAAAATTTCTCATCTGTTTTCGAAAATTATTCTAAAATTTTTTAAGAATGAATTCTAGTGTTTCATGAAGCATGTTGAAGCCTGACTGGCTGTAAAGCCATGTCTAAATTCATTTGGACTAGGGGCTTCCAACCCAACATTATCAAGAGCAAGCTAGTTGTTGCTAATCTACCTGCTGCTGTTCCTGATCCACCTGATTTACATGCTAAAGCTTGACTGGCTATTAAGCCATGCCTAACCCTCAGATTGGAGCTTTAGACTAAGAGTACAAGATTCCTGGAATTCATATTAAAAATTTTGGAATCCTTATTTTTCTTTTTCACATTAATTTTCGAAAAATCCAAAAATTTTATAAAATTATAAAAATAAAAAATATTTTGTGTTTCTTGTTTGAGTCTTGAGTCAGATTTTAAGTTTGGTGTCAATTGCATGTTCATCTTGCATTTTTTGAAAAAATTATACATTCATAGTGTTCTTCATGATCTTCAAGTTGTTCTTGGCCAGTCTTCTTGTTTGATCTTCATATTTTCTTGTTGTGTGTCTTTTCTTGTTTTTCATATGCATTCTTGCATTCATAGTGTCTGAACATGAAAGATTTCTAAGTTTGGTGTCTTGCATGTTTCTTTGCATTGAAAATTTTTCAACAATATGTTCTTGATGTTCATCATGATCTTCAAAGTGTTCTTGGTGTTCATCTTGACATTCATAGCATTCTTGCATGCATTCATTGTTTTGATCCAAAATTTTCATGCATTGCATCATTTTCATGTTTTTCTCTTTCATCATTAAAAATTCAAAAATCAAAAAAATATCTTTCCCTTTTTCACTCATAAATTTCAAAAATTTGGATTGACTTTTTTAAAACTTTTTAAAATTTAGTTGTTTCTTATGAGTCAAATCAAATTTTCAATTTAAAAATCGTATCTTTTTCAAAATCTTTTTCAAAAATCAAATCTTTTTCATTTTTCTTATTTATTTTCGAAAATTTTAAAAATATTTTTCAAAAATCTTTTCTTAATTTTATCTTATAATTTTCGAAAATATTCTCATTAATTAATGTTTTGATTCAAAAATTTCAAGTTTGTTACTTGCTTGTCAAGAAAGATTCAAACTTTAAGTTCTAGAATCATATCTTGTGATTTCTTGTGAGTCAAGTCATTAATTATGATTTTAAAAATCAAATCTTTTTCAAAACTACCTAACTAACTCTCTCTCTTTAATTTTCGAAAATATCTCTCTCTTTTTCAAAAATTCTTTTTAATTAACTAATTGTTTCAATTTTTTATTTTAACCTGATTTCATTCCTAATTTTCGAAAATCACTAACCCCTTTTCAAAATTTTATTTTCGAAAATCCTCTTTCTCTCTCATCTCCTTCTATTTATTTATTCATCTACTAACACTTCATCTCTCACAAATTCGAACCCCCTCTTCCATCTGTGTTCGAATTTTCTCTACTTCCCTTCTTTACATTACATTCTTTTCTTCTTCTACTCACACAGGGGAACCTCTATACCTGGGCAAAAAGGATCCCTATTATTATTATTTTTCTATTTCCTCTTTTTCATATGAGCAAGAGCAAGGACAAGAACATTCTTGTTGAAGCAGACCCTAAACCTGAAAGGACTCTGAAGAGGAAACTAAGAGAAGCTAAAATACAACAACCCAGAGATAACCTTACAGAAATTTTTGAACAGGAAGAGGAGATGGCAGCCGAAAATAATAATAATGCAAGGAGGATGCTTGGTGACTTTACTGCACCTAATTCCAATTTACATGGAAGAAGCATCTCCATCCCTACCATTGGAGCAAACAATTTTGAGCTGAAACCTCAATTAGTTTCTCTAATGCAACAAAACTGCAAGTTTCATGGACTTCCATCTGAAGATCCTTTTCAGTTTTTAACTGAATTCTTGCAGATCTGTGATACTGTTAAGACTAATGGAGTAGATCCTGAAGTCTACAGAACTGAATGCATTGGGTCAACTAAGATTGCCTCAGAAGAAACAGGATCCTGGAAAGTTCCTGATACCTTGTATCATAGGCACCATGACCTTTGAAAAGGCTCTATGTGACCTGGGGTCAGGAATAAACCTCATGCCACTCTCTGTAATGGAGAAACTGGGAATCTTTGAGGTACAAGCTGCTAAA
>NC_029789.2:45005935-45033829 GCF_000816755.2 Arachis ipaensis | reverse complement strand
TATATTGATGTGGTGACAATGCTTCTTATTTTCTGAATGAATGCTTGAACAGTGCATATGTATTTTGAAGTTGTTGTTTAAGAATGTTAAATATGTTGGCTCTTGAAAGAATGATGACAGGAGACATGTTATTTGATAATCTAAAAAATCATAAAAATGATTCTTGAAGCAAGAAAAAGCAGTGAATACAAAAGCTTGCAGAAAAAAAAATATAGCAAAAAAAATATAGAAAAAAAAAGAGAAAAAGCAAGCAGAAAAAGCCAAAAGCTCTTAAAACCAAGAGGCAAGAGCAAAAAGCCAATAACCCTTAAAACCAAAAGGCAAATATATTTTCTTCTTTTTATCCTATTTGATTTTCAATTGCTTGGGGACAAGCAACAATTTAAGTTTGGTGTTGTGATGAGCGGATAATTGATCATCTTGGGACGTCTAGTTCTTAGATCATGGGGGCTGGCCATTTGGTCATGCCCGAACCTTTCACTTATGTATTTTCAATGGTAGAGTTTCTGCACTCCATAGATTAAGGTGTGGAGCTCTGCTGTTCCTCATGATTTAATGCAAAGTACTACTGTTTTATATTCAATTCAACTTATTCCGCTTCTAAGATATCCATTCGCACCCAAGAACATGATGAATGTGATGATTATGTGACGCTCATCATCATTCTCACTTATGAACGAATGCCTGACAAACACTTCCGTTCTACATGCAAATAAGCTAGAATGAGTATCTCTTAGATATCTAATACAGAGGACCGAGTCCGAGATATTAGAATCTTCATAGTATAAGTTAGAACCCATGGATGGCCACTCCTGAGATCCAGAAAGTATAAACCTTGTCTGTGGTATTCCAAGTAGGATCTGGGAAGGGATGGCTTTGACGAACTTCAAACTCGCGAGTGCTGGGCGTAGTGACAGACGCAAAAGGATAGTAAATCCTATTCCAGTATGATCGAGAACCTCTAGATGATTAGCCGTGCCGTGACAGAGCATTTGGACCTTTTTCACAGAGATGATGGGATGTAGCCATTGACAACGGTGATGCCCTATATAAAGCTTGCCATGGAAAGGAGTAGGACTGGTTGGATGAAGACAGCAGGAAAGCAGAGGTTCAGAGGAACAAAAGCATCTCTATACGCTTATCTGAAATTCTCTCCAATGAATTACATAAGTATTTCTATCTTTATTTTCTATTTATTTATTATTATCATTCGAAAATACTATAACCATTTGATATCCGCCTGACTGAGATTTACAAGATGACCATAGCTTGTTTTATACCAACAATCTCCGTGGGATCTATCCTTACTCACGTAAGGTTTTATTACTTGGACGACCCAGTGCACTTGCTGGTTAGTTGTGCGATGTTGTGATGTTTGGACCATGGTATTGTGCACCAGTTTGTTGGCGCCATTGCCAGGGAGAAAACGAACAACAAATTTTACAACCAGGGATCACAATTTCGCATACCAATATGCAAATGCAGATGCAGGAAATGTAAAATGAAGAACACAAAATTGAAGAACTATATAAAACTTTTATTGAAGGATTGAGATTGAAAAAGAAAGAAGAGGGAAGAAGAAGAGCTGGAGAGCTTACAAGGGATCTCTCAAAGCTTCTCTCTCTAACTTCTCTCTATGTTATGTAAAACTGAAGGGTGCCTCACAATGAGAACGAGGCCTCCTTTTATAGTTGAAGATTCTACTGTTTCTATAGTACAGGTGAATATAACCGGTACTATTTCTATAGTATAAGTTGATTATTTTGATTTTTTCTGATTACATATATTTAGAGATTAAAGACTAATCTTCTTCGAGGTCAATTCCAGAGCAGTAATCTTCATTTTGATTATAACCGTTTGAGGATTCTGCTAATGAAGTAGGATTTTCTTTGTGTTTTTTATCTTCTTCTATTATCTGCATGATTTGCTGAAGATGTTTTGCCAAGGTTTCTTTTGATTGAGCTCCTGCGAGGGCTGCAGCGATTTGAGCTTTCTGATTGAGAAACGAAGCCGTTTCTGGATCTGAAATCTTCTGACTATATGGATTGGTTTTGAACCATTCTCTGACCTTTTCTGGATAGGCCATTGATGAATCAAATTGAGACTACCATTTTACATAACTATGCCTTTGTAGGATTGGAAGTGATTTGCAGTGGCCTGATTTTGCATATTTGTATTGCCAGGAAAATACCCATGCTAGTGAAAATATTGAGAAAAATTTTATTACAGGAATACATATTTCCTGACTGCTAAATTTTGATTGAAAAAGTTTATACCCTTCATCTGTTGGTGAGGGTAGAATTTCTGGGATTGGCCCAAAGAAGTCCCACCATTGGTAGAACCAATTTGAAAAAACATAATTAATTTTTCTTTTAAAATAGATTAACCTTGAATGTTTGTACTGAGTATTTTAAAACCAAAATACTTTAGTCCAGGCTTCCATGTAGTCCCAATAATTAAAACCTATTGGGTCATAATTTTGAAAAAAATTTTGAATTTTGTTTAGATTGTTCCCAAATTGTTTTGGGGACAAAATTCTGAGGATTTGGATAGTTGAATTGGTTATAAATTCAGGATTGGTTTTGTCCTTATAATGTTTAATAGATACTGAGTCAGTATCTATTAAGATGAATTCGTAAAATTGGCGGGTTTTGTTGGGTGCCAAAGGCCTGAAGTGGAATCCAGTAGGAAAAATCTTTAGGATGACTTTGTTTGGCGATCTATCCCAAAATTCAGGCTCCATATGGATAATGTTTGAGGTTTTATTTGTGGACATGTAATTGGTTTGGGCTTTTTGTGTTTTGGTAGTGGTTGAGGATGTTTGGGGCGTCTGGACAATAGCCTTTTCTTTTGGTATTTGTATGACTATTTTTTGATTGACCATTTGGGATATCAGTTGAGTTAAGTCAATTTCTTCATCTGACTCACTGCAAATGTCAGCCCAAGATTTTTTGTTGAGTTTAGTGAGACCCTAGTCTTGTAAGGCCAAGAGGGTTTCGATTGGGAAGACATAGTCTGCCTTAGTTTGTTTGGCTTGGTTGTTTGTTGGTTCAATGGATTGTTAGGTGGGTTATTGGGTAGATGACCCAGATTGTTGAGTAGGTTGTTGGGTAGATGACTTCGTTGGGGTGCTAGACCCAAATCTTCTGATTGGCCCAGGTAAGGCTAGGTAAATGCCTCTGCCTCTTACTGAGGCTAAAGTTACCTTTTTAGGCATCGTCTCTTTGCTTGTCTCCCTGCAAATATTCACGTGTGAGAAAGTCAGGGAGAGAGTTTGAGTTGCCCTTGATGTGCTCAATATCAAAATAAAAAATACTTAATATAGCTTGCCACCTGGCAAACACTTGTTTTGATGCAAGATTTTTAACATCATTTTGTAAAACTTCTTTAGCCGATTTGCAATCAACTCGGACTAAAAATTTTTGATTGAGTAAGTCAGACTGAAATTTTGTGATGCATAAAACAATGGCTAAAATTTCCTTTTTGATTGTGGAATAGTTTTGTTGAGTGCTATTCCAATGTTTGGATGTAAATGCAATGATACATTTTTTATCATTCAATTTTTATTTTAGGATACCCCCATATCCTAAATCTGATGCATCTGTTTCCACTATCTTGAATGCATGAGGAACAGGTAGGTAAAGACAAGGAAGATTGCGGACTTTGGTTTTAAGAAATCTGATAATATCAGAATGTTTGTCTGTCCATGGTGGAGGATTTTTCTTAAGCCTATCATGGAGAGGCTTAATGAGAATGTTAAGATTTGGGATGAAATCCGATACATAATTGAGACATCCTAGGAACCTCTGGAGCTGAGGTTTATCAAGGATATAATCTAAAAACTTTTCTGCAAACAAAATCAATCTTTCAATTGGAGTTATAGTTCCTTGGAAAATCATATGACCAAGAAAACGGATTTTTGTTTGGAAGAGAACAATTTTTGACTTAGAGACAGCAAGACCATTTTTTTGGATGATGTACATAAAAGTTTTAACATGCTTCAAATGTTCATCTAAAGTTTGGGAAAAGATTAAAACATCATCAAAATAAACGATTGCAAAGTTTGAGTATGGGTTAAAAATATCGTTCATGATTTTTTGAAATTCAGATGGGGCATTTTTCAGACCAAAAGGCATTACATTCCATTCATATTGGCCAAATGGAACTGTAAATGCTGTTTTATATCGGTCTGATTCTGTGATTTGGATCTGCCTAAAACCAGATTTCATATCAAATTTTGAAAAAATGTTTGCAGAGTTTAATCTATTAAGCAAATCCTTTTTGTTTGAGATAGGATAAAGAATCCATTGCAAAGCTTGGTTCAAAGGTTTGTAATTGATGACAAGTCTAGGAGTTTCTCGTTCTATTTCAGCTTGCTTATTAACATAAAAAGCAGAGCAGGACCAAGGACTCTTGCTAGGATAAATTAAACCTTTATCCAAAAGATCTTTAATTTCTTTTTGACAATGCTACAAAAGCTGCTCATTCATCTGAATAGGGCGAGCTTTTGTAGGGATTTTTGATTCCTTGAAATCTTTTTCATAGGGAAGATCAACAATGTGTTCTTTCCTATTCCAGAAGGCATGAGGCAAATCAGAACAGATAGACTTTTCAATTTAATTTGAAAGATTTTTTATCTTATCTTGAATCTTTGGTTGAGAAAGCTGTGATTCAAGGGTTTTGAAAGAGATTTCTTCTTTTAAAAAGCAAATCTGTTTGGTTTTGGATTCAATTAGGTTTAGAGATCTCTGCTTTGGTGAGTCTAGGAACTCAAAGAAAGTTACTTGTCTTCCCACAAAAAAGGTTAGTCCAGGAAAATCTGCCAGATAAGGAAACAAAAGGATTATGAAAGGTGTCCCCAAGACTACATCATTTTTTATATTCTTTGCTATGATAAATTTGGTGGGAATTCGAAGATTACCCTTTTCAACAAAAACATCGGTTAGTTTGAAATTGATACTTAGCCTTTCACCCGTTATTGAGCTAAGGCGTTCAGTAGACTTTTCAAAATATTTTGTGGGGATCAGACCTTCCTTAATAAAGTTTGAATCTGCACCTGAGTCAAAGAGTGCGATGGTGTCGAAAACAAAATCTTTAACGATAATTTGGATATGAACACGATGCTTCATAAAAGAGAATACATTTATTATTCTCAAAATTTCTTTTCCCTCGTTGTCGTTAGAAATTTTATTTTCTTGTTCCTTAGAACACTCAATTTGGTTTAAAAGAGAATCAAGTTCTTCATCACCAGATTCTTCTTCTTGCATTAATTGCGAGAGAATGAGTTGATGATTGTCTTAATTTCTTTTGATTTCCTGGATTTCCCTTTTAAGATTGTTAACCTCAGTCTGAAGGTCTTGAATGGTTATAGGACGAATAACTTGTTTTTCTAATTTTTTGAAAATGGGTTTGAATCATATTTATTGCTAAGGACTAAATTTTTTGGTTTTTTCTCTTTTTGTAAAGATCTTTTTTATTTCAAAAGAAAATTTTTCTTTTGTTCTGGATCACCAATAGCCTCTATAGCATCAAACAAGAGATCTTGGTCTTTGGATAAAACACCAATCTGCTTGACATCGGAATCTGAGGATGATTCAATATCATCTACTTGGATATTGTTGATATCATCCGAGGATTCCCGTCCTGAGTCGTCATCAGAAATTTCAATTAAAAGATTGTTAATCTGATCCTCAATCTGAGAATCAAGGTTCAGATTATTAATCTTTCTTTTTAACTTACAATATTTGCTAATATGTCCTGGTTTCTTACATGTATAGCAAATAATGGGGTTTTTTGTGGGTAGTTTTGGAAATTCTTTTGGAAACCTTTTTCATTTTTAGGGTTTTGAAAAATTTTTCTGGATCTTCTGAAATTCTTTTCAAGATTGGGTTTAAAAACTTTTCGATTGGATGGTCTTTTAGATTTCCTTGGATGACAAGTAGGAAGAGAAAATTGTTCACAAAAAGTTTCCAGATCAATACGATTTTGGGTTTTCTCACGAGCAAGTTGCCTTTGGATTTTATCATCTTGACATATCTTCAGAGCAACCTTTTAGATGAGAGAGATGAGTTGACCATAACTTAACTCATCATAGGGTATTATCCCGTCTGGGGTTAAGCTACGAATTTTGTCCCTTACTTTATCTCCCAAGGATTTGGGGAGTCCAGCAAGGAATTTTTCTTTCCAGAAAGGTTGTTGACTGTCTTCTCTGGTATAGACTCTAGTAAGAAAGGTGTCCTTATACCATCAAAAGTCGGACAAAGTTTTGCATCTGAGATTGGAAAGCAATTCAGCAGATCGGTCTTTCCAAAGAGATGGATCACTTATGAAGTGGCTTGCTATGGTAAAGATTAAGGTGTTGACTGCATCAAGGATAGGTTCCCCATCTTCTCCAATGATGGGTTCGTTCTGATCATTGACTTTTATGGCAAAAAAGATTGAGTGTTTTTGGTTATCAGAAAGGTAGTTATCCCACCATCCTTTGAGTTGACCACTGAACCCGGAAACAATAATATTCGCTATTGCTTCCTCAGAAGTTTCATGGGCTGCTTGATAGGCTGTGCCTACCATTGTCATATGCTGAAGCATACTCATGATATTATATTCGGTTTTGCCATCTATGTTCCATTCATAGACATTATTGGCATTGAAGCTAACAAAACCTAGTTCTCTTTCTTTGAGAACTAGATCTGGAGCGGATACTCGATTATAACCATACGTAGAGGGTTTGGTTAAACCCTTCCATTTGGTTAGAGAGTTGGTCATAATAGGGCTGACCTTGAGGGATGATTTGCCAGAATCATCACTTTGCTCGAAGGAAGATTCATTGGACTCATGGCCAAGGGCGTTAATGGCTTTGGATGAGCGAGTTTGAGATTCACCAAAGTTTATAGGAGTTTTAGGGACAGTGGTGAAACGGTTTAAAAGTTGGTCAATCTTTTGAATGACTTCTGAATCACCAGATTATTATTTTAAAATGGAGGTTTTAAGACTTTGCTTTGCCCTGCTACTCATTTTGAAAGGTTTAAAAAGTGATTTCTCAATACTTTTAGAAGTAGAGGCTTCAGAAACATTTTTCAAAGAGATAGTAGATCCTAAAGATGAAAGGTTGTCACCCAAGCATTGTAAAAATCTATTGGTATAATTTGATTGCTCAATGAGATTTTTAATATCTTTAGGGGCGACAGCTTCATCTACATTCTTTGATTTAAAAGGAGAGGCCATAACAGGGTTATATCCTTCC
This sequence comes from Arachis ipaensis, assembly GCF_000816755.2. Lineage (NCBI taxonomy): Eukaryota > Viridiplantae > Streptophyta > Magnoliopsida > Fabales > Fabaceae > Arachis > Arachis ipaensis. The sequence goes on along the minus strand of NC_029789.2, from coordinate 45,026,586 downwards.
GTATTTGAAATAATAAAAGCTCCTTTTGGAGGAAACTCAGATCTAACTAAGTTCCCATCTTTGACTTTCCAAGTTGAAATAATATTTGCTGAAAGCGAGGTTTGTTTAGTTTTGAAAGGATAATCAATATCATTTTTGATGGAATAAGCATGAAACCATTCAAAGAAAGGAATGTGCATTTTAACCTCATTTAGAAAATTGTAATACTTTTTCTTTGAATTATGAGATTTGAGCAGCTGTATAAGTACGAAAATACCATTTTCTGTGGAGATCATACTCCTCAGAGTAAAGGTTTTTACGTAAAGCTTCTCTGTTTATAACAAATTCTGTGCTACTCATGGGTATCATCATCCGAGTGCCTACCCTCGGTTTGATAAACTGTTTGAGAAATATTTGAATTATTTTGTAATCCCGAAATATTAATTTCAGAATGTACGGGTTTTGAGATATTTGAAAACTGAGATTGAGAAATCATGGAAAAAGACCTTCTTGCTGAAGCAAAATCATTGGATGTTCCTGGTTCAGACCTGGAGGAGAAAGAGTTTCGTCTGTCAAAGAAAATCTCTACTTTTTCTGATTCATCCTGTTTTATTTCTCGTAAGAGAGGTGCTTGTCTAGGTTGTATTGGAATATCTCTGTCAATAGACCATGACTGGGGGAGATCAATTTCATCCCACCTTATGAGCCTTGGGATCATGATGTTGGCCTTTGTCATGTCAGTGACAAACAAAGTAGTCTCATGATCTTGGGATTTAAGAAGGACTCTAGAATTACAAGTGTTCATGACCTTGTATTGAATCCTATAAATTAAAGCAGCTGGAATGGATCCTTCTTTCATGTTAAGACCATGAATTTGGATGTTAAGGAAAAGAGAGTCAAGAATGTTAATGTCTAACAAGCTGGCCGTTTTATTTGGGAAACAGTTGAAGTAAACTGGACCATGTCCTAGACTTGTTTCAACTGTTCCGATAAGGAAGTCTTGGAAGTCATTGTGTCTAATATCTCTAAGACACATGAGAATGGAAGCATTCAAACCTTCCCGGATGAGAGGTTTTACAGCCACTTGGACACACCCTATGTGAAGATATCTGTAGTGACGGGCATGTTCTCTGATAGATTGTTTGGTCAAAAGATGGAATTCCTCACCGGACTCTGGTCCCAGAGGAATATTGTTTTCAGCAGTTTTGATGATATAGTCTGATTTTCTTTTGTTGTCGTTAGGGACGTATAATTCATCTTGGGGGATTTTGGGTATTTTCCAATTGTCAATGGCTTGATTGATATCTTCAAAGCAGACTTCTTCTTCAAAGATGTTATGTTTGGGAGAGAGTTCCACAGGACGAGCAACTTTCTCAGTGAGGGGATTGGAGGAAGAATGGGTTGGAGATGTAGAGGAGGAAGATGGAGAAGAAAAGGAAAGACGTCTGGAAAGAGAGCGGAAGAGTTTAGACATATTTTCAAAAAATCTGATATCATTGCCCTCCTTTGGTTTAGAAAGAACATGTATATTATCACTAAACTATTACTCAAATTTTTGAATCTGGAGTTTTTAACTCTTTTTTTAATCCTTTTAATCCATAGCCACCAGGGGTTCTTACATTCGGATCTTATCACTTTCAAGGACATCGTCAGATTAGCCTTACTGCCCAAATGCCAGGGTCTTACTGCTACAGTCCCTTTGAGTGGTAAGATTAAACAGCCTGTACTTCCAGATTTAAAGGATTGTTTTCTTATGTACAGAATTAAGAACATGAACAGTAAATTCCCAGATCCATGAACCTTAGAGATAAAGGCGAGGGAAAACCTAATATCTAAAACAATACAATACATCATATAAACAAAAACAAGAATAAACTCTTTGTTACTTCTTCATCCATATCCTGAAAAGGAAACACCGGTAGGGGAGTGAGAACGTCGTCCTCGAAAGGGTTCTCACTATAGGGTTATAGAATTGTTGTAATAAGATACATAAAATAAATCTGTTTTCAAAGTACAGTGATCATTGTTCGCCTTACGTATCATTTCAAAAACCAAAGGTTTACATTTTCAAAAATCCGAAATCCTTTTTTAAAAGAGAAATCTAATTATTCTTCAAAACCCAAAACCTTTTGTATCAAAAGTTAAAATTTTTTCTAGACAGTGTGAATGACAAAACTATTCCAAGTATAGGTTCATTAAGGCTTTACTGAACCAGTTTGATTTTTCATATTTTACTAAACCAGAAACTCAAACCAATCACGGCCTCCGGCCCATTACATAATCAATCACGGCCTCCGGCTCAAACAACTCAATCAACATCCAACATCACCACAATTCAACCAATTTCATATTACAAACACAAGTAGAGATATTCAAACACAAACAAATCAGTTACATCAAGTATATCAATTAGCAGTTAAACATAATTATTCACATAGGCAAACCAATTACAAGTTGCACATCCAATAATGTCACACAGATGCATATGATGAATGTATATCCTATTAGTTCGTGATATCACTTGTCAGTCCATAAATGCCAACCCAACACATCCTTTCGGATATCGCTTTTCTGCCACTCCCGCAGATATAGTGTCGGGCACACTCTATTAACCCACGGATATAGCGCCGAGCACACTGCATGCGTAACCTAAGGATATAGTGCCTGACATACTCTTGCAGCAGAAAAGGTTATTAATCATAATTCATTACCAGGGATATAATGCCATGTACACTATCGTACTTAACCCAAGGATATAGTGCCTGGCACACTTTCCACAATCAATCAAGCTCAAAATCTTATTTCAAAATTCATTCTTACCCACGGATATCGTGCCGGGCACACTTGCAATACCCAACAAGTCCATCGACCCTTCCCATGTTCCAAAACTCATCATCAGTTTCCAATTCCTCAAATCATTTTCCTTTAAAACCAAAAATTCATTTCTTTGGTAACATTTTTCGAAACTCCAAACAACTTCAAATCTTATTAATTGTAAATATCTTCCAAAAGTCATCAAAATCATTCATTCTAAATAAGGATTTGGTAATAATGTTTCACAGCAGAGTCTCCAAACTTTAGAGGAGAACAACCTATCCCAATTCCCTAAAAATTTATTGAAAACTCTTAAAATCATAGCTTCTTAGTTTAAGTAAATAAAAATAGAATTTATTATAAAACCGAATCATATAAGTCACAAGTCCCGAACCCATTTCCAAAACTAATTCACTTAAAACGAAACCAATCTCTAAGTCCAACTAAAAACATAAAATCTTTTTATGTTTAAAATCGATATTAGAATATAATACTTTTCTTCAGTAATTTAAAATCAGAAAATAATTATTTTCTAAATAAATCGAACTCAAGACATATAGCTTTCTTAAATAAATTAAACCCGAAAACATAACTATTTTATTAATAGATCAAACGATATAATTTCTAAAATCCAACATTTCTAAATAACCTTTCAAAGAGAGTCTCAGATTTTCATAGAAATTTCAGCAGCACCTCCCCTAAAACTTGGAATTTTCCACCCTTTTCGCGTCCCTACCAAACCATTCCACAACTCTTTCCAATGGGTTCAAGACCAAATCAGTTCAAAATTAAACTGAGTCCAACAATTCATATCTCAAGGAAACCGATTCAAAATTAAATCATTTTCTACAAATCAAGCTCCTTTTTAAAACTCTAGAGAATTAATTTAGCAAACACCAATTTAGCAAAATCAGTCAATAATTAAATCAAACAACAATCATATTCATCCAACACAGCCAGACAATACATAAGACTTATACAATCACTAAAAAGTGTAATTCTCTCATTAATATCCATTTACAACAATTCTAAATTATAAAATCGAGCTTTTAGAAAAGCTCCTACCTCGATTGTCGAAACTCGAAAATTCTAAAACGCGTCACAACTCGTTTTCTCTTGGCCTGTAACTGCGGTAGCCGTAACCTCAACCCCAAACCACTTTCTCGGCAACCACAATGACTCTAATCGCAACTTATAATAATCAAGACTCTACTCTACGTTACCAAGACTTCAGAGTTTATAACCAAACATAACGAAATACTAACGGAGGGGTTTTCGAAACATAAACACTTACTATAAGGACAAAATGAAGGAACCGAAACCCCCGAATCGACCCGGCAGCAGATCCGAAAAATATCCCAAGTGATAGCGGCGACCAAAAGCTCCGGTGACGGCGACTGTAACAATCACACATCGTCAATAATCTTCCCGAAATCCAAAAGGACAGAAACCAAACTTAAAACCCTTACCAGCAGCGGCCATTGGCAACGACATTGGCATTTTCTGGCGGCAGAGGTTCGGCAACAGCTTCGGTGGTTCAACAGCAGCAGTGGTACTCCCCGTCTTCTCTTCCGTTCGCATTTCCTCTTCCTCAGATCAGATTGGTGGTGGACCTCCAGTAGTGGCGATGGAGCACGAAATGGCGGTGGCTGGGCTCGTCAACGACGATGGTGGCGGTGAGGCTCGGTAACGGTGACGCGGTGGTGGCACTGGCTTCCCTCGGCGACGACGGCACGGACAGCAGCATCGGACTTGGCGGCAAGGTGGCGCGATGGCGACGCAACTCCGGCTCTTTCTCTTCTCCCTCACTCCCTCGGCGCTCCCTCTCTTTTCCCCCTTCCCCGATTCTGTTTCTCCCTTTTTCCTTTCTTTCTTTCTTTGTTTCTTTTAGCAGCTGTTGTTGTGTGTGTCGTGTGTGTGTGTGGTTTGTGTGTGTTGTATGTGTGGGTTAGGGTAGCTAGTGTTAGGGTTAGGTAAAAAAATTAAGATTTTGATTTGGGGATTTTAGGTTTAATTAGAGTAAGGTAATTTTAATAAAATTAGGATATAGGGTATCAGTTTGAAATCTAATTAAATACTTAAAATTACTTATTGAATAAGGATTTTAATTTAAATTTAATTAATCAAAACTTGATTTAGTTGGCCTTAATAAAATAATTTCTGAAATTAAAGTCTTTATTGAATAAATAAATTGAAATGACTCATAATGAAATTTTCTAAAAGTTCTGGGTTTTACATTCTACCCACCTTATAAAAAATTTTTTCCTCGAAAATTGATACAAAACAAAAGAGATTTCATAACACTTCACTTTTGAACAAATTTAAGGAAAAGGCAAAAAAAATTCTCAGCATATATATACATACAGTTTTCAAATACTAGGATTTTTAGATGGTATAAAATTATATGGATAGAAGTGTGATTGCAAGTAGAAGTTACAAGGCAGGCTTAATGCAAAAGATGGCATGGTTCAAACATATGATGGTAAAGCAAGGCAGCAAAAGGCTATAAAACAGAATAGGGTTAAAATAACGCGCTTAACATCCGTACACTGATCTCGTACCAACATCATAGCTTCAACTTCCAAACTTCAACCTCAAACATTTCCCAAACCCACGATTCGCGTTACCTATAACTCATATATCGTCTATGATAACCCATTAGTGCTTCCATATACATAAGCCACTAGTATTAAGCCGGCCAAACTTAATACCAGGAAGTATGCAATGATAGACTAACGGCATTAATCAATAGACAGACATTCGCATAAAGCTTTAACTCTTGTTATTCGAATAAGACCTACTACATGACAAATACTCAGAGTATGCAACTGAACCATAGTCAGTCCATTCCTCAGGCTCCACAGGAAGGATTGCTCTGATACCATAGTGTAACACCCTCACTATCAGAATGTCACGCTTCCGGCTGTGCCACTCTGATAGCTCGGACATTACGACGAGTCTAAATATATTTAATTCTAAGATAGGAGCCTGACTAAAACCTAAAATCGCAGAACCTTTCAAAACACTTTTAGTTAAAAACATAAATACATACTTACAAACCATATACAACACTTAACAAGAATATGTATATATAATATTGACTTACAAGCATTACATAATACAAGTCATATCCCTCTTACAAAATGTATAAAGATAAAGGTGAAGGAAAACATAATATCTAAAATAATACAATACATGATATAAACAAAAATAAGAATAACCTCTTTGTGATTTCTTCGTCCATATCTTGAAAATGAAACACCTATAGGGGAGTGAGAACATCGTCCTCGAAAGGATTCCCACAATAGGGTTATAGAATTGTTATAATAAGATACGTAAAATTAATCTGTTTTCATAGTACAGTGATTTTGTTCGCCTTATGTATCGTTTCAAAATCCAAAGGTTTACAATTTCAAAAATCCGAAATCCTTTTTTAAAAGAGAAATCTGTTTATTCTTCAAAACCCAAAACATTTTTGTATCAAAACTTAAAAGTTTTTCTAGACAGTATGAATGACAAAACTATTCCAAGTATAAGTTCATTAAGGCTTTACTGAACCAGTTTGATTTTTCTTACTTTACTAAACCAGAAACTCAAACCAATCACGGCCTCCGGCCCATCATATAACCAATCACGGCCTCCGGCCTAAACTCAATCAACATCCAAAATCACTACAATTCAACCAATTTCATATTACAAACACAAGTAGAAATATTCAAACAAAAACAAATCAGTTGCATCAAGTATATCAATTAGCAATTAAACATAATTATTCACATACGCAAACTAATTACAAGTTGCACGCCCAACAATGTCACATAGATGCATATGATGAATGTCTATCCTATTGGCTCGTGATATCACTTGTCGGTCCATAAATACTAAACCCAATACATCCTTTCGGATGTCGCTTTTCTGCCACTCCCACGGATATAGTGCCTGGCACACTCTATTGACCCACGGATATAGCGCCAAGCACACTTGCATGCGTAACCCAAGGATATAGTGCCTGACATACTCTTGCAGCAGAAAAGGTTATTAATCATAATTCATTACCAGGGATATAATGCCATGTACACTATCGTACTTAACCCAAGGATATAGTGCCTGGCACACTTTCCACAATCAATCAAGCTCAAAATCTTATTTCAAAAATCATTCTTACCCACGGATATCGTGCCGGGCACACTTGCAATACCCAACAAGTCCATCGACCCTTCCCATGTTCCAAAACTCATCATCAGTTTCCAATTCCTCAAATCAATTTCCTTTAAAACCAAAAATTCATTTCTTTGGTAACATTTTCCGAAACTCCAAACAACTTCAAATCTTATTAATTGTAAATATCTTCCAAAAGTCATCAAAATCATTCATTCTAAATAAGGATTTGGTAATAATGTTTCACAGCAGAGTCTCCAAACTTTAGAGAAGAACAACCTATCCCAATTCCCTAAAAATTTATTGAAAACTCTTAAAATCATAGCTTCTTAGTTTAAGTAAATAAAAATAGAATTTATTATAAAACCGAATCATATAAGTCACAAGTCCCAAACCCATTTCCAAAACTAATTCACTTAAAACGAAACCAATCTCTAAGTCCAACTAAAAACATAAACTCTTTTTATATTTAAAATCGATATTAGAATATAATACTTTTCTTCAGTAATTTAAAATCAGAAAATAATTATTTTCTAAATAAATCGAACTCAAGACATATAGTTTTCTTAAATAAATTAAACCCGAAAACATAACTATTTTATTAATAGATCAAACGATATAATTTCTAAAATCCAACTTTTCTAAATAACCTTTCAAACAGAGTCTTAGATGTTCATAGAAATTTCGGCAGCACCTCCCCTAAAATTTGGAATTTGCCACCCTTTTTGCGTCCCTACTAAACCATTCCACAACTCTTTCCAATGGGTTCAAGACCAAATTAGTTCAAAATTAAACTGAGTCCAACAATTCATATATCAAGGAAACCGATTCAAAATTAAATCATTTTCTACAAATCAAGCTCCTTTTTAAAACTCTAGAGAATTAATTTAGCAAACACCAATTTAGCAAAATCAGTCAATAATTAAATCAAACAACAATCATATTCATCCAACACAGCCAGACAATACATAAGACTTATACAATCACTAAAAAGTGTAATTCTCTCATTAATATCCATTTACAACAATTCCAAATTATAAAATCGAGCTTTTAGAAAAGCTCCTATCTCAATTGTCGAAACTCGAAAACTCTAAAACACGTCACAACTCGTTTTCTCTTAGCCTGCAACTGCGGTAGCCGTAACCTCAGCTCCAAACCACTTTTTCGGCAACCACAACGACTCTAATCGCATAAGAATCATGACTCGACTCTATGTTACAAAGACTTCAGAGTTTATAACCAATCATAACGGAATACTAACGCAGAAGTTTTCAAAACATAAACACTTACTGTAAAGACAAAATGAAGGAACCTAAACCCTGAATCAACCCAGCAGCAGATCTGACAACTATCCCAAGTGAAAGCGGTGACCAAAAGCTCAGGTGACGACGACTTTAACAATCCTGTAGCATCAATAATCTTCTCGGAATCCAAAAGGACAGAAACCAAACTTAAAACCCTTACCGGCAGTGTCCATTGGCAGTGGCGTTCTTCGATGGCACAGGCTCGGTAGCAGCTCCGGTGTTCAGTAGCAGCGGCGGTGACTCCCCGTCTTCTCTTCCATTTGCATTTCCTCTTCCTTAGATCAGATTGGTGGCAAACCTCCAACAGCGGGAATGGAGCATGAGATGGTGGCGGCTGGGCTCGTTAACGACGGCAGCGGCGATAAGGCTCGGCGATGGTGACGTGGTGGTGGCGCTAGCTTCCCTCGGCGACGACGGCACGGACAGCAGCAACAGCACGAGTCCTTCTCCCTTTTCGCGTCTCTCTGTCCGATCTCTTTCTCTCTCTCTCTCTCTCTCCTCTGGCGTGGGTGGTTGGCGCGACAGCAAGTTGGGCGGCGGTGAGGCGCAGCTGGTGGCGAGGGGTGGCCGGTTCCGCGGATCGTTGGGGGCCGGCAGTGCGGCAGCTCTCTCTCTCTTCTCCCTCACTCCCTCGGTGCTCCCTCTCCTTTTTCCTTCCCCGATTCTATTCCCCCATTTTCCCTTTCTTTCTTTGTTTCTTGCAACTGCTGCTGCTGTGTGTGTCGTGCGTGTGTGTGGTTTGTGTGTGTTGTATGTGTGGGTTAGGGTAGCTAGGATTAGGGTTAGGTCAAAAATTAGGGTTTTGATTTGGGGATTTTGGGTTTAATTAGAGTAAGGTAATTTTAATAAAATTAGGACATAGGGTATTAGTTTGAAATCTAATTAAATACGTAAAATTACTTCAAAAATATTATTTATTGTATCAAAATACTAATTAATTTAAAATTGAATACTTTAATTAAAAATTATAAGATAATAAGATTAATTTCCTTTATTTCTAAAACTTAAAGTATTGAATTATAAAAAAATCAACTATTTAAATTAAATCATATAAATTTTTTATTATTTCATAACTGCCTTATTATTTCATAACTACTAACGTTATAATTTAAATATATAAAATAACTTAATAACTATAAAATTGAATAAGGATCTTAATTTATTTCAAATTCAATTAATCAAAATTTGATTTAGTTGGCCTTAATAAAATAATTTATGAAATTAAAGTCTTTATTGAATAAATAAATTGAAACTTACTCATAAAGTTTCCAAAAGTTCTGGGTTTTACAGAAATCTTTAAGCTCTTCGTCGGACAAAGAAAGATCTATGCAGGTATGATAAATTCATCAAGTGCATTGCAAAAATGTATAGCTTATCAACTTAGTATATAGAATAATCAAACTAATATTTGTAATTACCTGGGTTGCCAAGAATTCTTCTTTGGCGATGTAATATGTCATTAGAAAGCAACGTCCATGTATTTTCCCATACATATTCAGGTCTTGCCATTGAATTTTAAAATAGCAGTGTTGCAAATAACTTTCGCAAATAATCTCTAGATCCTCAACTCTTCAACTGCTTGCTTCCTCGATTGTATCAATGTATTCCTTGTCATCATCTAATAGACCATGTGCATAACATGCATCCTTGAATGTTTCGTACAAAACATCATCTACAGTTATGATCTCTTTGTAGGAAATAGGACCTCTCACAAATTTTAAGAGTAGTCTTAAATAATAAAGTTTACCAGGCCCTGGTGGCATAAAAATAATCCTACCAATAACTGAGTGTGATTTTCGTGGTGCCCAAACCCTTTCTTGTGCCTTCCAAACAAACTTTATAGGAAACTCTACATAAGTTAGAGAATGTGCTTCTTGGTATTCTTTGTTTGCCTCAAATCATCCCAAAAACATTGACTCCTTCACAGAAGCTTACCTAGAAATTTCATCAAGGTTCTCATGGTCTTTAAACATCACTTGTTGCTTGTTGGGCAAGTTGAATCCGAGCCTAATTATAGATGGGTCTCTATAATGAATATTATATCCAAAAATTCTCTATGATGCCTTACATGGAGAAATGTACCTACAGTCATAATACATGCTAATTTTGTCAACTTCATCCTCCTCGGCATTTACGTTTGTAGTTTTGTAGAAAGTCGTTGTGATGCAAACATTTTCTTTGTTCACATATTTGAATAAATACTTGATTGATCTTGATTGGTTATACCACTCAACATTTATGTGTGCTCCATATCTCAATAGTAAGAATCTATTGTGTGAAACCACATATCTATTGTCAAGGTCAACACCTGTTTTGGTGATTACCTTTTCGTCTATATATTGGATAACCATCATCATCAATTGAGGTTGTCCCAACAAATCTTTTTGGAAAATGTCGGATACATTTTCCATTTTCCATGCAAGGCGAGTCTTTCTTAGGAGAACCACATGGACCATGCATCATGTGCTTTTCTACAGCATCATAATATTCGGGTCTTTATCCTTATCTGGAATTTCTGCTGATATAATTAGATCAATGTCTTCTCTAGTAGGATATTTATCATCACGATGTAAGAATATCAGTATGTGAGCATGAAAAAGTCCACATTTTTTAAACTCAATAGTATATACAACTGCAAAAAAGATTAAAGTAAAAGTGGTTTAGTTAGACCTTATTAATCCTATTTTGAGTATGGTGTTGGAATAATGTCTTAAGAGGCTATGTATAGTTTTTTTTTAAGATGTTTGTTAAAATAATTAAATTTAGATTCAATCCCTATTAAAATTCTGACTTTCACCAAACTTTAAACAAAAGTAATAGTTTTACTATCTTCTACACCTTAACGTATGGATTCTAATACTATAATAAACATGTTCGTTCATGGTGCATCCAAGGGTGATTTAAGTCACAAAATATGTGAATTGAAACATGGCATGATACTAAGTTCCTTCTTATATATGTTCTAATACCTTTTCAGATCTAATCAGCAGTCATTATTTCTCTAAATAAAATTGTTCAAGTAATCAAGCTTTTACATGTACGATATTCGAATCTGCCTACAATATTTCTTGGTATGCCTAAATCACATATGAATGAATAATTTACCTGTAATGACTCTCCCAAAAAATTTTTTTGTCTTGATCTCTTTGATTAATTGATCTAATTTCACTTTAAAAGCTCTACAAACCATGTCTGCTCAGTCTTCTGTATTTAACTCTCTGTTCTTTAAGAAATCTTCAAGCTCTGGTCATTTTGGATTGCATGTAAATGTTATGAATAAGTCTGGGTATCCCACAACTTTGCAAATAGCCATTGCATCTTAACAATTTTGTATCATATACCTAAGACCTCCTATAAATGACGACGGTAAGACAATACGCTTTCCTTGAGACGACGGGGTGGTTTCCCCATTAAGAACTACTTCTTTTAGACCCTTGTACAATTCACATCATAATTTTTCTTGCTCAAGACGTATGAAATTGAGTCTCGCAAACTCAATCATCGAATAGCCATCGACTAAAAACTATTAGAATAGTCTCCTTGAATACAACAATGGTGATCCATCGGCCAATCTTTCTTGTATCCGAAATGAAAAGAATTCTTTTATTGTAACTTCTTTTCTACCTTTGCCACCATTTATAAATCTCTTGTTAAGCAATATATCCTCCTTATAGCCATCCTCACCATATGAAAATAACAATGGATATTGTAATCCCAAGTAAGCAGGATTAAGTTGATTAATTCATTGTAATCTTCTTTCTTTTGTCTCAACAACAATGTCACACTCATTTCTATCCACATCAAAATCTCCTACGATTAGTGCAGCTACCTTATTGGTTGTAGGTAAGTTATATCTTCTACCATCCCTCCTTCTTTAACCCAACAATCTAAGCTTTACATTGCATGTTGAGTCAGCAACCATTGACTCCATAACCATTCGAAATGCCTTTACCAATACATTGTTCTCATCCAGCATATCCTTTAAGTCTTTAATAATGTCTTTGTGTATGCTGTTTTTTTCTTCTCTACTGAAAGCAATTTTTTTGTTAATGAGTAGTATATAATAAAGCTAGGCATGCTTAACTATCCAAAATTAATTTGTTTGATGTCTTGAAACCATCACCTAGTAGATTATATAGGTAAAATTAACTATTAAGAGATATTTCTATTGGCATAGGATACAATATATTCAAATAAAAAATATTTACTTAAACATTTGGATATTTATACCAAAATTAATTTTATCTATTTAATAATTTATTGGCCAAATAATTTTTACAGCATATGTGAAATAATAAAAAAACCTAAATAAGTAAATAAATTTGTTTTTGTGTATATAGGTAAAATTAACTACGAAAAAAGATTATAATTGATAATTATGTATTCTTTAAATATTAGTTATGTACCTCACAATATATGCGATTTTGTATCTCATTTTGGGTTGCGAATTTAGCATTGCTGCCTTCTGGTGGTATAAAGGTACCCATCAGATGATAATTTTTTCAGCACAAAATGAAAGTAGGAAGACCCCGTGAACAATTAATTCTACGATCAATCTTTGCCCTATTGACGTGAATTGAAACATACTATTGTATGTTCTTATGTTTTCACAAAAATGTTTGCTCTTGACACCATTCCCATACAATAAATCGTATAAGACCTTTAGAGCTTGTTGTAGTTGTCGTATTTGAACTTGTCCTTCTCTACAACATGTTATATACTTTGGTGCACTTGTATTATAATGCTTCTTTGATCTTTCATCATACTAGAAAAGAGGATGGCAGTGTTTACACTCGTGGATTACATACCGCATGTGCAAATAATCTGTTGAGATCCAAAAAATAATTATTTATATGTAGTTGCAAGTGTTGAGTTAGAGATGCAGACCCAATAACACTAATTATTCTACAAATAGCTCCTCTAATATACTTTTGTTAACATGGGTTTGATTTGGTTCTGGATCGCATACTATATGTGATGTGGAATCTATTTCTCTAACTATTTTACAAACATTACCCCAAATTAGTATCAAAATGTATAATTTTTCAACCTAGCCAATTGAACTAAAAATACTCTGATCCAACATTACTTTGAGAATTACCTCTAGTGGAGTAAGAAAATTTTCTTTCTTTCTATCTTGTGATTTAATTCTTTTATTTCTTTACCCCCTGTGTTGTTTGCTATGTCATTATAAAACTCTATTGTTCAAGAATTTTAAATAACCCATTAATGATAATCCACAAAATTAAAACATTTCATTGGCTTACCTGTATTTAGACTATTCTCACCGCATGGGTCCCGTGTGTGGATCATGTCTTTGTTGATTATGTTTGGCATCGTGTTCCAAATGAAGTTGTATTATCTATAATTATCGATGAGTTGTTTATATATGTTGATTATGATCCATTCAATCTTGGTCACACACATAGCATTATGACATAGCACTTTTATTTCTCTACTAAACACATTTGATAAAAGTTAATATTACAAATTTGATACAAAGTTGGCTGTGTTTGTGACATGAAACTGTTCTTTAGAAACTTTACCTACAGATCAAAGAAAATATTTCTTTTTTTGTTAAAACAAATGTATCAGTGCTATGCATTTAATAGATTATTATTTCGATACTATTTTATAAACATGTTACCATTAAATATGTTTTACGCTTGTGCATTTTTTTTTTTTGCTCATTTTATAAGACATTTTAAAATCCTTAATCAAATCTATATTATAATTTCTTTGTGATATATCAGCATGTAAATATAAATAGTTCTATTGGGTGACCATAAAGAAATTTAGCATTCATTTAAGTATTATCATGCTTACCAAAAGGAATGACATTCAGTTCTTAAATCTTTTTGCCAGCAAGTTTTGCTGTCCTGACTCTCCTAACATTTTTTTATTGTTCAATATCTAAAAATAGAAACATTCATGATTTTATATCTAAAAAAAACTATAACATGAAATTATATTAAAAAAAAAGGAATTGTGCAATAAAATAGTTTGTTAATTTATTGTCTTTTTCACAATTGCACAATTATAGAATAAAGGTTTAATATGTACATGCATTCTACTAAGAGTCACTGTGTTACTGTAGTCACTTTTATAACGTGTAACTGAAACAATAATTATATAAAATTTAACTCAATTTACTATTTTGAATTAATAAATTTGTTGGTTTGGCTTGGCAATTGACTATCGTAGTAGATATTACATGATAATAGTACGCAAAATGTATATTGAATCACTCGCTAATAATGCATACTATAAGATTTTTTATTACTTTGGGTTGAATTTCACAACATAAAAAATTCTATTTATTAAGAATAGTACATTGAACATACCCTTCATAATTTTTATGATAAATTTTGATATTTTTTAATAGAAAATTCAATTGAGTTTTGATTATGCAAATTTAAATTTTAAAGAATAGCAATTTAATTATCCATTTGTATAATAATTTGTTAATTAGGTTGTACACGAATACACTATGAATAAAGAAGAGCTCAATAGATACTAGGATATTAAGGTATTTTTTTGAATTAACACTTTTCATTTAAATTTGTTATTGTAGTAGTATCGGGTCCCTTAGCTATTGTTCTTGAGAAATGACCGGGTTTTGCCCATTCCTCGAAAGAAGTTTTTATGGGATCTCTATCTACCAAAATCTTTACTTCTAGTTCCGGCGAACGAATAATCATGGAGTCCTCCTCCTTCCGGACAACACATACAAAGAGACCTGCCAATATAAAAAAAGATTAGTGAACTTTTGAGAGATTTTTATATTGAGTTTCTTTCTATTCTATCTCCCATCTATCTATCTATTCCAATTTTTTTCTTTAGTTATTCACTAGAACAATTATGATCCGGAAGTTAATCCCGGGCAAGTGTTCGAATCTATTATGACATAAGATATAGGTGCTCAACGGACCTTTTTAAATCCTCTAAAACTCCTCCTGGACTTTGAATTTCAATTCAATAATTTTTTTGTGCAACCTAGGCTAGGGGATTCAGATTTGAATTTGAAATTCAAAGATGGAATTTATTTTATTTTATGTCTTATTAAATAATTTAATAGAAGAGATTATTATGCACTCTATTTCCAATTACGTGAGTATTCATCAGCATTGCTAGAGGCCATACTGCTATTTCTTTTTAGTTTTTTTGAGTTCTCTTTTTATACCTAGGTTAAATTGAATCCATGAACTCAATCCGGCTATTCCTTTTTTTATTCTTCCAAATAAAATCCCCTAAGTCATGAATGGTTAATTGTCTTATGACTCATAAATTTACTCATAAATCTGATAGAAATCTTTTTTTAACAACTTTTGAAGAGAAAAATGATACATTTTCTCGTTCGCGCTACCAGCGGAGCCCGGGCACACTCCGTTCCTTTGATCAAAGAATAATATTCTTTGAATATTTTTGTGAAATTAAAAAAATAAATAAAAAAAATATTTTCAAAATTCTTCTAATTTTTATGTCTAGGAAACTGGCTTATTTAGTACTTTCTATTTTTTATTACTTTTCTATTTGAATCTTATTTCAAGATTTTTTCTTTTAGTGTCGTTTTTGTTCTATTTTCCTTTCTTTCAGTTAAAAAGAACTCCAAAGTCTACTTTTTTGTAGATCACGGTAAGAGAAAGAGAAATTTCTAATATTTTTTCTATTTACTTTTTCGATATTTTTATCTATCTATCTATCTATCTATCCGAGTAATTAATATTAATTGAATTAAAATATTTTAATTAATATTAAATAAAATAATAGAAATAATAAGAGAAGAGACTGTAAGTGAAAAGTCTTTTTCTCACAGTCATTAATTGCCGGAAATATACCGGAAGCACCGATAGAAAAAGAAAATATTTGATACGTGATGCCATGATTTGATGTATTTTTTTTATATATCATATCCCATTTTATAGAAATGAAAATTGATCTTCTCTTGTGTTAAAAAAAATGACTTGTATTTTGGAGCTTGGAATAAGCTGTAGAAAGGGAATATAAAAATATTCCTATAGAATCTTGAGGAACGAGAGAATTTAATTCCTTGTGGAGAAAAAAGAATTTGCTGAGACGGAAATAAGGATAACAAATTCCTACCAAGATAACTGGAAATTCCAACCAATAAGAACCCCAATGAACCTAAAAAAAGGATAAAGACCCAACAGAAATTACTAGTTTTTCGAGACCCCGCTATAAGTTCTACCCATATACGTTCTGATCGACAACTTATATTAGATCCAGTTCTATTTTATTGGAACTGTTAGAATAAATAAACCAAACCCAAGTAAATTAATTTGACTTGATTCTTCTTTGTTTCCGAAGTAACTCTCATCAACTAGCACTATTATGGTGTAAACCTTTAGGAGTGATTATTCATCAAGTTGCTCCCTTATCTAAAAAATATACTTGATTTGTGTCTATTGTCCGTATCTAAAAGATCTTGTTCTTTTGAACATAAAGAAATAAAGAAGCCATTGCAAGTGCCGGAAATACTAGGCCCACTAAAGGCACAAAAATGGAAGGTAAGTTTATCATAGAATGGGTACCTCAATTTAATATTTGTACCTGCTATATATAATTATTAATTATAGAATATTATTAGTCAGATTAGTAAACAAATAAAAAAAGAGAGCAAATTACTAAAAGAATGAATAAAAAAGATAATAATATATATATATATATGAAGAAATTCGTCCACCCCCAATATATTTTATAGCCTCTCCCATAAAAAAACTTAAGATACCAATTCCATTTGGAATTGCATCAATTACTTGTCTATCAATATAATGATTTATGAACCATGATGTAGAATCTATGTTGAATCACCATTTGACAGGATTACTAGGACTTGGATCTCTTTCTTGGGCCGGGCATCAAGTACATGTATCTTTACCAATTAACTAATTTTTAAATGCTGGAGTAGATCCAAAGGAAATTCCACTTCCTCATGAATTTATCTTGAATCGGGATCTTTTGGCTCAACTTTATCCCAGTTTTGCCGAGGGAGCAACTCCATTTTTCACCTTGAATTGGTCAAAATACACGGATTTTCTTACTTTTCGTGGAGGATTAGATCCAGTAACTAGCGGTTTATGGCTGACTGATATTGCGCACCATCATTTAGCTATTGCGATTCTTTTCCTGATAGCTGGTCACATGTATAGAACCAACTGGGGGGATTGGTCATGGTATAAAAGAGATCTTAGAGGCCCATAAGGGTCCATTTACAGGCCAGGGTCATAAAGGTCTATATGAGATCCTAACAACTTCATGGCATGCTCAATTATTTATTAACTTAGCTATGTTAGGCTCTTTGACTATTGTTGTAACTCACCATATGTATTCTATGCCTCCTTATCCATATCTAGCTACCGACTATGGGACCCAACTATCATTGTTCAGACATCACATGTGGATTGGTGGATTTCTCATAGTTGGTGCTGCTGCGCACGCAGCCATCTTTATGGTAAGTGGAGGTTTTCTTCAAACAACAAGGGACTGGGTCAACTGCTCAATTAAATGATATTGAGCATGTTTCCCATCTCTTCTTGAGAAACAAGCGGGTTATTTCTTTGCAAAATTGTGCTCAATTTCATATGTGACAATTTCGCCAAGATCTCTTTGTTAGTTAGGGGAAGAATCCGCACGAATCGAATTTTTTGAGGAGCATATCGAGAGAGAATTGTCTAATATATATATATATATTATATGATACATTTTGATGTATTTTTTAATAGTAAATTCAATTGAATGTTCATTATGTGAATGCAAATTAAACTTTTAAGGAGTAACAATTTGGTTATCCATTTTTAAATTAATTTGCTAATTGGATTGTCCACAAATACACCATAAAAGAATAAGAGCCCAATAGATGTTAGAGTATTATGATATTTTCTTGAAGTAATATTTTTTATTCAAATTTACTGTTTTATTATTTTCTAGTTTCTATATTCTCATCTATTGTGAAAAGTTTTGTTGAAGTAAATAAAAACAAAATAATTATATATACAGGGATTTAATAAATATATTTCAATTCGTAAATTAAAAAAAGATAATCCAAATAGTAAATAAATATTGTCTATTAATGTATAAAAAGTAATTTTTTTTAATAGTTAATTTACCTTTATACAACAACAAATTTATTTGCTTATTTGGTTTTTTTATTAGTTTAAATATGCTGTAAAAAACTATTTGATAAATAAATTAACTAATAGATGCAACTTAAAATACATCATTCTAAATTTCACGTACTTATTTTTTCAGATTATTAATATTTATATGATACAAAGTTCTTAACAACTTAATTTATTTAACGTGTAAATAAATTTGTTATTTATATTTACATTTGCTATTTGAATTTTTCATAATTAAAAGCTCTATTTATTAAGAAATAATACATAGAACTTATTTGATATATATTCTTTTATGATAAATTTTGATATTTTTTAATAGAACAATCAATTGATTATTCATTATATGCAAATTAAAAATTAAAATAACAATTTATTTATTCATTTGTAGAATAATTTGATAATTATGTTATACACAAATACACACCATAGATAAAAAAGAGCTCAATAGAAGCTAGAGTATTAAGGAATTTTCTTGAAGTAATGTTTTTTTATTTAAATTTATTGTTTGATTGTTTTCTATATTATAGATTCTCATAACTCATTATATAAGTCATTATATAAAAACTTAATAAAAATTGTTAACGTGATTCACCTTCTATGTAAATACTTTGACAACTAGCAATGTCCTCTAATGTCCATATTATTTGCTTTATATACTACTGGATCTAATCTCTCCATATTGTAACAGCGTCCAAAATCATGGTAGTTATATTTTTTATGATAGAAATTTCTGAACCTGTAAAATTGCTTCAAACTAATCATTATAGAGAAGCAAGTTTATACTTATTATGAAATACAAATTATTATTGCTATACTCACTTGTTATATATTTTTATCACTCAATTTTATGCATAACTGCAAATGTAAGCAATATACAAAAAATTCAAAGAACATACCATATGAAGTCATATGTATTTTGGATTGCCTTTTCCCAGCGAGTTTTAGTGCCCTTTCTCTCCTACAACTCTTTGTCTCCTCTGGCAAAGACAAAAATTATCTAAAACAAATATATACAAAGGTCATAGTAAATAAATCATACAACAGCATAAGTTCAATCCACCATAAGTCTATTTAGTATCAGATTGTAGAATACATATACTCAAGGAATAGGTTGGAGAATTACTATGTGTTAAACATACTGCCATGTTACTTAAGAAATGCATAGTCTATTTTAGTTATTGTATTTATTTCTGGATTTCTACCTTTATTCTGTGGAATACTCCTCCAATCTTGTGATGATGTACTTTTTTCAAGCGGAGAAACATACTTGGTCAAGCTTTCAGCTATTTTTAAATGTGGAGTTGGTGTAGCGTCAACTATTGTATATTGCTGGTGCTCCTTGTTATGTTGGCCAGATATCATCGTTCTCGTTGAATTGATTATTGTGGTTGAACTTACATTTTTTTGTTTGAAAAGAATAATTTTAGTTAGAACGTTTTCCACATACGTCATACTGTTGTTGATGTCCTTTTAGCTTAGTTAAAATTATAGTTACTTAATGCTCCAGAAGTTAGCTCCAGCTAATGATTTTGTTCTCCATTTGGTCCGTCGTTTATCGTCGCAAATTTGTTTATGCAGTTGTGTGCATTGTTTGATAACTCATCCACCTCTCTTATTCTTACAATTTCTCCCTTCTACATTTGCATAAATTTGTTTTCAGAACATAATATTTCCTAATTTTTTTATATAAGTATATGAAATTATTTTGACTTTAAACTAATTGAGATAATTGTCTCTCCTGCTAATTGAAGTAAGGATTTTCTCAAAAGAATGTATTGTGAGCTTGAGAAACATATTTAAGGAATTACTCTATGAGTTGTATTGCTTATAAGTACAGAATTTTGATTGATGCTTTGTAGAAGTAGTCTGATTGTGGCTTCATTATCTGTGCTCATTGTTGTTATCCATTGTCTCTTTCTCTTTACATTTAAATAGTCTCTTCTTTATTTTCTTATCATGGCAGCAGTTGCTCTGTTCATTCTTCACTTGAAGGTTCTTGTCACAACCCAAATAGTTTTTTCAATATGCTATTATTGAGTCTGTTGTAACAAATTCTTCCCTAACATGTAATGCAAATCCATAATAGAAATTGCAGATAGTCTTTTTTATCAAAGTCGCTTGATAAATAACTTAGACATTTCTTGTAGTTTTCACTGTTTCTATTTTATTCATCTTCTTTTTAACTTTATTGGACATGTTTTTTTGTTCTATAATTTATATATTTTATTTAATACTTTACTTTTAAATCAATTTTATC
>NC_029789.2:44977677-45005925 GCF_000816755.2 Arachis ipaensis | reverse complement strand
CATGACATCATTCTTAACTTCACAGAATAATTCTTAAATTTTAAATCTTAGACCCTATACCCTATACCTTAAACTCTAAACCCTAAATTCTAAACTCTTAGACCCTTCTAGTAATTTTGATGGTTTGTCTTTTAGTCTTGTTCTCTAAAACTTGATTAGATATGTTTTGTTGCTCTATAGTTTATACACTTTATTTACTACTTTACTTTTAAATGTAGTTACGTTGTATTATCATTCCTTAACTTTTTCCAAACATTTGGTGTTATGGTTTCGTAACCCTAGACATGATTACATGTTCTAATTTGTAAAAATTGTACTTATTTTGGGTATAAATTTTCTAACATGCTCATTTCAAACAAAATCATAATTATAAAATTAGTCATAATTAAAAAAATTATTATGTTTTATTAATTTATATATATACTCAAAATTCTCAGTTTTTACCTTGTAAACATAATTAGTATTATCATATCATTGTTATTATGAAAAATTTCTTCTAAAAATTTAATATTTTATTCATTTTTATTATGTTACTTCAATTATTTTCTCGTACATAAACTGCATATGGTAAAGTTCTTACCTTATAATCAACCATAATAATAGCTATTAAACTCTGTTAAATTGTAAAATATTTTTATTTTTGATAAAATTATATGACTAAAAAAATAGAGTTGATGAAAAACTTTTTCTAAATTTACCTATAAGATAAAGAAAAATGAATTGTATTTTTTTGGGCCTCAACTTTTAGCATGATCATTTTAACAAAATCATCTATATAAGTGGAGACATTTTCAACTCTGATATCATATTAGCTATCTATATGTGTACAATGCAAAATTTGAAATTCATTATTATTCAATATAGTTCGTTACTTAAATTTGAATTGGATTCGGATTCAATCCTCTCCTAAATCAAATGTTCATTATATCTCTGTTTTCACTATTTTTTGCAGCTCAAAGCAAGCTTTAGTATGTCATGTTCTTAAATCATAATTTTTCTTCTTGTGGTTAACATCTAGATTCACTATAATAATTTTGGCAGATAGTAGCAAAAATTTTGCGGTGGTTTTCTAAAATCGCCACAAAATGAATAATTGCAGTGGTTTTATGTCTTGCCTTACTAAACCTAAATCAAGAAACTCTAAGAGTATATAAACATGTAAAACTGCGATCTAAATCATTAAATTAAGGGAATCAACGTAACTCTTGTAATAATAGATCAAAATTTCTCTTCAACATCATATTGACCTGGTGAAAAATACTCTATCAAGAATCTATGAGATTCACATTTTATAGGATCTGATATTTTATCTCCACACCATGAATTTTTGTTCAAATTAAAGCACCTTTTCTTAATATGTATATCATCTTCTCTTTGCTGGTCTTCTAAAGTTTCATTGTCTTCTTTTGGAACCTTATTAAGTTCAAAATGCATGGATCTATCAATTTCAACAGAGAATATATCATCTAAATTATTTTCTGAATCAGACTCTTCCTCATCTAGACTG
Organism: Arachis ipaensis; assembly: GCF_000816755.2. Taxonomy (NCBI): domain Eukaryota; kingdom Viridiplantae; phylum Streptophyta; class Magnoliopsida; order Fabales; family Fabaceae; genus Arachis; species Arachis ipaensis. The sequence continues at coordinate 45,004,418 of NC_029789.2, read as the reverse complement.
TCGGGAACTATTTATCCAGAATATTCAGATAATATTGAAAATATTAATATGCATACAACTAAATAAGTATACCCAGAAGAAACTGAGAACTCCCAAGTCATTAGATACTGACTGTTCTGAGTGTTACCTGAAACTGAAGGTCGATCTCGGAGGAGATTTGCTGTTGTGGCCGGAGCTGTCGTGTCTGACTTGCTGATCCTTGAGATGTTGCTAATCCTTGATCACCGGAGGGTGGTGGTACCTGCAAGAGACTCCGATACTTAAGTTAGCACGAGCTTTAAGCAGGTTTTTTGTGTAGAATCAGAGAGTGAGTTATACCTGGGTGCTCTAGTGTATTTATAGTAGTGTGGGGTGACCTCCCTTGAGATAAGTTAGTTATCTTATCTTATCTTTGGCCAGTGATGGGGGAAAATCGTCGGTGAAGAATTTCACAAAAATAGTCGCGTTGCAAGTATAGATCTAAACCGACAATTAAACCTCAATCAAATTAAATTTGTTTGTCACTAAAGCAAACCCAATAAAAATCAACCGAAGTATTAAACCTCGGGTCATCTCTCAAGGAATTGCAGGAAAGTGTACTTATAATTGGTTATGGGATTTTATCGTTTTGGATTTTGAAATAAGGAACAAGTAATATAAATAACAAGGACATAAAATAATAATTAAGAAAGTCTTAGCAAGGATTGATAATTGAAATTCCTATCCCCATTATCATAGTCACTTGTGATGGTAATTGCTTTTTGCTATCACTTAGTTAACCTCTAACAATTGAAGGTAAGTCAAGTAAGAAAATCAACATGAACCCTCAAGTCCTAGACAACTCCTAAGGAAAGACTAGAGTTAGTGGAATTCAAGTCAACTAGCAACTTTCAATCACCAACCAACAAGAGACTTTGACAATTCAAGAGTCTCTAATTACTCAATCTTAGCTAAGAGCATAAAAAGCTAGTTTAAAATCCAACCAAGCGTTTCATCAAACACTTGATGGGCGCAAAGTAAAAGCATAGAAAAAACAATAGAAAATGTAAAATCTAAAACCAACAATTGCAAGCATCAATGATAACAAATAAAGGAAGAAGCAATAAACATGAAATACCTCAAATTGCATTAAAAGGGAAATCAAATCTAACATGAGAATTCATAAACTAAAATAGCAACATAAAGAGATCAACAAGAGAAATAGATAAACTAAAGCACTAGAACAAATAAAAGTAGAAGAGAAACTAAATTGCAATAACATAAAATTCAGAATTTGAGAAGAACTAAACCTAAAAATCCTAAAACCTAGAGAGAGGAGAGAGCCTCTCTCTCTCTCTAGAAAACTACATCTCTACCCTAAAATTATGTGAATGAAAGTTGTCCCCCTGATTCCCTCACTTAGCAGCCTCTAATATGTGTTTTTGGACATGGAACAAGGCCAAAAACAGCCCAGAAATCACCCCAGCATTTTCTGATATGTGCAACACGTGGCTCTGTCACGCGTACGCATCGTCCACGCGTACGCATCGCTGAACTTTCGCAAGGTCACGCGTATGCGTCATCCACGCGTGCACGTCACCTAACTAGATGGAAACTATGGTAATATACATATCATTTTGAAGCCTCGGATGTTAGCTTTTCAACGCAACTAGAACCACCTCATTCGGACCTCTGTAACTCAAGTTATGATCGATTTAGTATAAAGAGGTCAGGCTTGACAGTTTAGCAATTCCTTCAATTTTTTGTATTCCTTCCACTTTTGCATGCTTCCTTTCCATCCTCTAAGCCATTTCTGCCCTATAAACCCTGAAAACACTTAAGAAACATATCATGGCATCGAATGGTAATAAGAGAGGATTAAACATAGCAAATTTAAGGCCAAAGAAGCATGTTTTCAATCACAGCACAAAATTACGAAGGAAAATGTAAAACATGCGAATTCTATGAATAAGTGTAAGAATAGTGGATAAAATCCACTCAATTAAGCACAAGATAAACCCTAAAAATGGGGTTTATCAATCTCCCCACACTTAAACATTAGCATGTCCTCATGCTAAGCTCAAGAGAACCAAAAGAGTGAAGAGGAATGGTAGAAAGTATGAAATGCAACCTATCTATATGAATGCAACTACATGCAAAAATGCTTTTACCTACTTTGTTAAAAATAAACAAATTATCCAAGACACACATAAATCAGATTCCACTAATTTAAATCACACAATAAGAGACAAGTAAACTTGTAAGAAGATAGCTCATGAAAGCCGGGAACATAGAATTAAGCATTGAACCCTCACTGGAAGTGTATATGCACTCTAATCTCTCAGGTGTCTAAGGTTAATTCACTCTAATCTCCTCTAGTCATGCTTTCTAAAACTTTGTTCTTTATCTAACCAATCAACAAATATTTAATGTACAAATGCAAACATCATGAGGACTTTTTAAGGTTGTAATGGGGCTAAGGTAAGGGTGAGGATACATGTATGGCCAAGTGAGTTATACTTTGAATCTTTGACTAACCTAAATTCTCACCTAACACACACACATGTACTCTATATAATTCTAAAATAATGCCTAGCTACCCAAAAATCTCACTTTTGTATATTTCACATACTCATGCATCAATTTTTAATTCCATCACATGTGCATTGATCTTTTTATTGAACTTAGTATTGGGGTGATTTTATCCCCTATTCATTTATTTCTTTTCTTTTCTCTTTTTTTTCTCTTTTTTTGTCATAAATGAAAACATAATATATCAATGCATATGGTTTTTTTCTGATTTCACATGAGTAAGCACCCAAATTTTCAATATTTGTCAGTAAAAACACAACACATTTTCATCAACCCAAGTTCTCACATTTTTCCACACTTAGTTGACACACACTATCTTAAGCTGACCAAAGATTCAAATCGGGTAATTAATTGTTTTTCTGCTTAAGTCTAGTGATGTGGTAATATAAAGAACAAATGGGGATTAAAAAGGCTCAAAGTGGCAAATAAAAGAATGAAATGGTGGGCTATTTGGGATAAGTGAGCTAATAACAAATGATGGCCTCAATCATATGTATGCATGAATATACACTAAACAATGGACATATAGAATGGAACAAACCATAGATTGCAATCATAGAGAAGAAAACACACAAGAATAAAAATCATGGTTAAATAATGTAACCATATAATTAAGGTCAAAATCTCACAGGTATCGACCAATTTGGCCGAACTCTTTGGGAAGAGGTCGGTATCGACCAATCCTTTATAAGAGGTCAGTCATTTCTGTCTTCATTTAACCTGGTTCGCCTAGCTCAACCTATGGTATGAACAGTGCCCCTGCTCAAGCTTCGATCTTCCCATGAGGTCGTGCTTTCCAGCTTTGATCCCTTAGGGAAGTCGTGTTCTAGCATTGATTTTATTTCGAGTTGCTCCTCCTCGCGTGATTCTTGGCGCTTTGCTTTTTGCTTTAATGCAAAGCGTTTTAACCTCCTTGGGAATGTGCATTCGCTTTTAATGCCCATTGATTAGGCTTTTATTTTGTTTTGCTGTTCCGTTCCCTCGCTTTATTTTGAAATTGGAAAAAGCTTTGAACCTTAGTTTTCAGTTTCCTTGCTTTCATCCGTTTCATTTTGCTCAGTGAAGAAAGGCATCAATTTATTCTGCTTTCTGAAAAAAGCCTCTTTCCTTCGTTCTCTTCCCTCGATTTTCACTGTTCTTTGGAAAGATCACCATTTTCCCAAGCTTTTCTTTTTTGAAGCTTCGAAGCTTTTGTTGGGCCATTCGCTTTTCGTCGCGCCTCCGTCGTCATTTCTTATTTTGCAGGATGGTGCTTATACCCTTTCTTGTTCTACCTGATTTATTTGTCATTGTTCTTATTGCTTTTACTCTTGCATGCTTTCCCTTCGCACAAAGCTTGGTCTTTGTTGACTTTTAGTAGAAAAAGCTTGAAACTTTCTTTGGCAATTCTTGCGAGGTCTGGTTTCTTTGATAATTATGGTCTTTTTGTCTTTGCTGTTTGTATGAAGAAATGCTAGTACTTAGGTTGAACTCCTCGTATTTTGTTTGAGAAGGTTAGGGCTGGTGATAAACCACTATTTTATGGTTTATCTTGTGCTAATTTGAGTGGTTTTTATTAACTTTTTACTCACTTATTCATATAAATTGCATGGTTTTACATTTTCCTTCCTAATTTTGTTCTATAATTGGAAACTTGCTTCCCAAATTACCAAAAATTAATTTTCCTTTACCATTCAATGCCTTGATATGTGTGTTAAGTGATTTCAGGATTTATAGGACAGGAATGGCTTAGAGGATGGAAAGAAAGCATGCAAAAGTGAAAGGAATACAAGAAGTTGAAGGAGTTGCTAAGCTGTCCAGCCTGACCTCTTCGCACTCAATCAACCATAACTTTAGTCACAGAGATTCAAATGAAGTGGTTCTAGTTGCGTTAGAAAACTAACATCCGGGGCTTCGCAACGATATATAATTTGCCATAGCTTCCCCGAAGATAGGTGACGCGCATGCGTGGATCACGCACACGCATGACCTAGAGAAAACTCAATCCACGCGTACGCGTGACTCTGCCGCGTGCTGGACGTATCAAAAATCACTGGGGGCGATTTCTGGGCTGTTTCTGACCCAGTTTTCAGCTCAGAAAACACAGATTAGAGGCTATAAAGTGGGGGAATACATTCATTCATTCACACAACTCCATAATTCATAATTTTAGGTTTTAGATGTAGTTTTCTAGAGAGAGAGGCTCTCTCCTCTCTCTTAGGATTTAGGATTTAGGATTTCTCTTAATTTTATGATTTCTTCTTCTTAATTCTAAGTTCAATGTTCCTTTAATTTGATTTCTCTTCTAATTTAATTTTTTTCTTCTCAATTTTATTATTTATTTAATTGCTTTCAATTTTATTTCCATTATCATATCTCTTTTCTATTCCAAACTCCCAACAACAAAGATGGTATGCATGATGACAGAGTATACTTCCAACTTGACATGGAGGTTGATTAAGAGGATACACTTGAGTTGGAATGCTCAAGTGATTAGTTAAATTGAAAGTTGTTGGCTAATTCTCTATTTACTAACGCTAGACCTTCCCAAGGGAGAGGACTAGGATTTGCAAATAAGAGTTAGCTCAATCACTTGACTTTCCTTTATTTAGTAAGGGTTAACTAAGTGAAAACAACAATCTTTTGATACTACACTTGAGAAAATCCAACAAGGATAGAACTTCCAATTAATCTTCCCCCGGTCAAGGCTTTTTATTTAATTATATAAATCTCTTTTAATTTATATTGCCTTAATTCACAATCCTTTACTTTTCTGTTATTCAACTCTTAAAATTTCTCAGAAAATTCATAACCAATAATAACTACACCTCCCTGCAATTCCTTGAGAGATGACCCGAGGTTTAAATACTTTGGTTATAAATTTTATTGGGTTTGCTTTAGTGACAACCAAAACTTTTGTATGAAAGGATTCTTTGTTGGTTTAGAAACTATACTTACAACGGGAATTTATCTGTGAATTTCTTTACTAGCAAGAATCTAATCGTCAAAATGGCACCATTGCCGGGAAATTGTAAACGTGTGCCTTATTATTGGTTATTGTAAATATTTGCTTTTTCGTTTCTTTGTTAGTGTTTCTAGTTTTAGGAGTTTATTTTCATTAATTTTTATTAGTTTTTGTTTTTATTTCTTTTGCTACTATGAATTCTCACCCCTTTGGCTTTAAGTTTGGTTCCAATGTTGTTGTAAGGAATGGAAACTATAATAAAAATAGGAATCAAGGTTGGAAAAATCAAAGATGGGAGGAGCCACAAGGATTTGATCAACCCTCTTGGCAACAACCCCCTCCAATGCGCTATAACCAACAACCATTCTGTGATGTATACCAAGACAATAGTTATGGTGGACCCTTTTGTGACAAACCACCTCCACCAAATTACTATGTTTAAGAGTCATTCCAAGGTGCGTACCAAGATGATAGATATGGTGGACCCCCTTGTAGTTACCAACAAGCCCCATCATATGCCTATGAACCACCTCCTCAACATAGCTTTGAACTACCATACTCACAAGCCACCTACAACCATTCACCTCCATGTGACCCTAACCTTTATCCACCCCAATTCCAATCCAATTACCCCCAAGAACCACCACTTCCATATGCACCATGTCCATATCCATCGACCCAAGAATCACAGGCTCGCCTCAAGGAAACAGTGGATCAATTTCATGCAACCCTTCATCAACTGGAACAAGCGATAAATCAATTAGCTTCCCGACGTTTGGACACTCAAGGAACACCCATGGCTTTATGTAGAGAATCTAATGAAGAACGTAGCATGAAGGAGACACTAGAAACTCCGGTGGATAGTGAGCAGCATGACTTTGTATTGGAACAATTGGAGGAAGCCGTAATCGTTAAAGAGGAAGAAGTGGTCGAAGACTTAGGAGATGTGGAACATCCACGGGAAAGCCTAGTCATAGAGCCCCCTTCTAAAGAGTTTGAATTTGATGTTGAGGAGGGTGTAAAACCTCCAAGGCATATCATGGTTGAAGACTTCGAAGGGCATGAGCAAGAGATGGATTCAATCATTGATGAATTCTTATCTACATTTGAATCCTCTCCCATTGGACTTGACATAGAAATTAAAGAAGAAGAAGCACAACCTCCCGTGCCCTTGGTGAACAATGAAGAAGAGATCGAATTGGAAGAAAGCTACAGAAGAACAAAACTCTCGCGCGATCTAGAATTTTCACAATAAATTCGCGTTGTAAGTATAGCTTCTAGACCGACAAGAATTCCTTTCTTACAAAAGTTTTGTTTGTCACTTAAGCAAACCCAATAAAATTGATAACCGAGTATTTAAACCTCGGGTCGTCTTCTCAAGGAATTGCAGGGAGGTATAACTTATTATTAGCTATGAAAAAGGTAGAATTTTGGGTTTTTAATGTATAAGATAAAAAGCAAGAATAGTAAATGGCAAGAAAGTAAATTGTAAGGAATTAATTTAAATAAATAATAAAACTCTTGGCAAGGTATAAGAACTGGAAGTCCTATCCTTATCAATTGTGATGAGAATTGGATTTTAATCCCACTTAGTTAACCTTTACTAAAGCAAAGGGAAGTCAAGTGGACTAATTAGTTTGATCCTCAAGTCCTAGTCAATCCCTATGGGAAGACTAGCTTTAGAGCGATCTAGATCAATTAGTAATCTGCCAATTTCAACCACTGCTTTATTTGATAACTTAAGCATCACCAATTACTTAACCAGAGCCAAAAGGGAAGAGAATCTACTCGAATGAAAATAATTTGGATAAATCGAAAGCATTCATAGCATAAATAAAACAATCTTAGAACTGAAATACCTCAAATTATATTAAATAGAATATTCAAATCTAACATAGAAAAGTTCATAAATTAAATTGGAAAAATAAATAAAAGGAACATTGAACCTGTGATGAAGAAGAAATAATCCTAAATCCTAAAACTAAATCCTAAGAGAGAGGAGAAAATCTCTCTCTCTAAAAACTACATCTAATCCTAAAATTATGAATTATGAGCTGATGATTACGAATGAATGGATTTCCTCACTTTATTGTCTCTAATCTGTGTTTTCTGGGTCGAAAATTGGGTCGAAAACAACCCAGAAATCGCTGGAGAAGAAATCTGCCACGCTGATTTTTGTCACTGTAACGCGTCCACGTGGAGCGCGCGTTCACGTCGCCTAGCCTCAGGGCAACTATAGCATATTATATATCAAATCGAAGCCCCGGACGTTATCTTTTCAACGCAACTGGAACCGCAGTTTGGACCTCTGTAGCTCAAGTTATGACAGTTTTAGTACGAGAGGGTCAGGCTGACAGCTTTGCAGTTCCTTCAACTTCTTGTATTCCTTCCACTTGTGCATGCTTCCTTTCCATCCTCCAAGTCATTCCTGCCCTGTAATCTCTGAAAACACTTAATACACATATCAGGCATCGAATGGTATAAAGAGAGAATTGATATTAATGAAATTAAGGTCAAAGGAGCATGTTTTCAATCATAGCACAAAATCGGGAAGGAAAATATAAAACATGCAAATAGTATGAATAAGTGGGTAAAGAGTTGATAAAAGTCACTCAATTGAGCACAAGATAAACCATAAAATAGTGGTTTATCAACCTCCCCACACTTAAACATTAGCATGTCCTCATGCTAAGCTCAAGAGAAGCTATAAAGGAGTGAAGAGGAATGATAGAATGTATGAAATGCAACCTATCTATGTGAATGCAACTACATGCAAAAATGTTTCTACCTACTTGGTTAAAAATAAATAAGTTCTCCAAGACAAAAATAATTCAGACTTCACTAATTCAAATCATACAATAAAAAGCAAGTAAACTTGTAAGAAGATAGCTCATGAAAGCAGGGAACATAGAATTAAGCACTGAACCCTTATTGGTAGTGTATATCACTCAAGTGTCTAGGGTTAATCACTCTACTCTTCTCTAGTCATGCTTTCTAAACTTTGTTCTTCATCTAACCAATCAACAAAAATTTAATGTAACAATGCAAACATCATGATGTCTTTTCAAGGTTGTAATGGGGCTAAGGTAAGGGTGAGGGTATATATATATGGCTAAGTGAGCTATAAATTGAATCTTTAATTAACCTAAACCTTCACCTAACATACATATACTCTATATAATTCTAATTCATGCCTAGCTACCCAAAATTCCCACTTTTGCATCACATACTCATGTATCAACTTTTCTTTTTAATTTATCACATGTGCATTGATCTTTTATTATTAAACTTAGCATTGGGGTAATTTTGTCCCCTTATTTATTTACTTATTTATTGAATTTTTTTTTTTTGGATTTTTTTTAACATGAAAATAAACATAGCTTATCAATGTACATGGATTTTTAATTTTTTTATAGTTTCACATGAGTAGGTACACAAATTCCCATTATTTTATCATGGTAGAAACATAACACATTCCCTTATTAACCCATGTTCACACAGTTTCCCCACAATTAATTGTTACACAATCCCTATCTTAAGCTAACCAAAGATTCAATTGGGATATTTAATTATTTTTCTGCTTAAGGCTAGTGATGTGGTAAAATACAGAACAAATGGGGGTTTACAAGGCTCAAAGTGGCTGACAAGGATGATTTAAAGGGTAGGCTTATTTGGGATAAGTGAGCTAAACAAGTAATGGCCTCAATCATATGCAAGCATGTAAATACACTAAATATTGGACATATAGAATGGAACAAAGCAAAGATTGCAATCATAGAGAAGAAAACACACAAGAATAAAAATTGATGGTTAAATAATGTAACCATATAAATAAGCTCAAAATCTCACAGGTTGTGTGTTCTTAGCTTTTTAAACTATGTTCCAAATACAACTTCAAACAAGTTTTAATAGAAAAGATTTTAATTTAAATTAGTGAAATACTATAAAAATTTCTTGAAAAATAAAATATTACTTCAACCAAGTGGTAACTAAATGCATAAAATCAAACAAACATGCAATTAAATATGCAAATGCAGCAATTAACAAAGAAAATAAAATATTGGTGTTGAGAAGAAAATAACTAACCCATGGAGATCGGTATCGACCTCCCCACACTTAAAGATTGCACCGTCCTTGGTGCATGCTAAGATGTGCAAGTGGACGGGTTGCTTCAACTGACGCTTTTCTCATCAAGGAATGTGCGTAGGAACTTGTTTGTCTCTCCCATGTAAACGTCTTCCGATTCTCTTCCTGGTGGCCATCCTGAAATAAAAAGGGAAGAAAAGTAACCCAAAACAAAGATAAAAAAACAAATAAAACATGGGTTGGTTAATGCCAAATAATGAGGGTCTCAATTACATGGTAGCTACAACATGCAAGTGAGAAAATAATAGAAGCACATGGCATACCAGTGGTGCAAAATTTTGCAACAATGAGGGAGAGTGTGGGTAAGGAGAGGTAATGTAAATTCATGTTAATGCAAAATTAATATAGGTATAAAAGATTGGCATTGATTTAAATAATATTACCTAACCAGAATAAAACAAGTCTCTAAACACCTAAAAATAATTCAAGAGAAGATGCAATAGTGAAATAAGAAATTTCAACACCAAAGGAAAAATAATGAATTTAGAAAAGAAAATAAAAATATGCACAAAATTAAAATATAATGAATGAAAGTATGCAAATAAATTAAATAAAATAGAATGGAGGTGAAAAAGGATGAGAAGTTAAAAAGATGAAGAAGAAGAAAGGAAGAAAAGGAAGAAGAAAGAAAGAAGAAGGGAAAAGAAAAAATTAGGATTAGGGAAGAAAAGACAAGATTTTTGGCACTGATCTGGATAAGCTGTGCGCCACATGTGACGCGGACGCGTGAGTGACGCGGTCGCGTGGTGTGCAATAATTATCAGGTGACGCGGACGCGTGGGTCATGCGATCGCGTGGCCTGATTTGTGCGATTGGCGCGAGTGCATCCTCGCGTTCGCGCAACTCTCTGTTTAAATGCATATTGCCAAAAATCTGGGTGACGCGATCGCGTGTTCTTTTAAAAATGATGCGAACGCGTGGGGCACGCATTCGTGTGGTAGGGCTTGTGCTTCTAGCATGGTTCTAGCCCCACTCCATCATTACTTTCTACCATACACCTCTTTACGTTGATTTCACAGGGCCACGCGTTCGCGTGGGTGACGCGGACGCGTAGGAGGCATTTTTCCCACATGACGTGGATGTGTCAGCGACGCAGTCGGGTGGATCAATTTGTGCCAAAGGCATGCCTCCAGCCACGCTCTCGCGTCTCTATCCAATTCTCTTTTCTTCAAAATGCACTGGTGACGTGGACGCGTCAGCGACACTGCCGCGTCGTGTGCGTATTTTTTTTTAATGCAAAATGCAGAATGCAGTATGCAGATTCTGATGCAGATGTTATGAATAATTCCAGGTTCAATAAAATAAAATAAAACTCAAAAACAAATAAAACTAAATAAAAATGAAAAAGGAACGATCATACCATGGTGGGTTGTCTCCCAACTAGCACTTTTAGTTAGAGTCCTTAAGTTGGACATTTGGTGAGTCCTTTGTTATGGTGGCTTATGCTTGAACTCATCTAGGAATCTCCACCAATGTTTGTAATTCCAATGGCCTCTGGGATCCCAAACTACGCGCAGAAAGCCTTCAAGCAGGTTAAAGCAAGTGACAAGGCCCCAAGAGTGTTGATTTCTAGACTGAATTCTAGGGTCCCAAACCTTGCTTTTGCACCCGTCTTCTTGTTGATCATTATGATTCCATCCGGGTGGCAAGCAATCTAAATTCTCACTAAAGTGGCCAAACAACTTCCTAGACCCATTCAATTTAGTATTCTTCCAACCATGATAATTCAACTGTGAGCTACCTACCATAATGAACCTAGGATTGTGTTGCCAACCACTAACCATCTCTCTCTTACTCTTAAAGCCACAAAGAGCTCTAAGTTGACCATCTGTCTCAAGTAAACCATATTCAAGTGGAATGAGAAAGCTAAGAGATATGAATTTTACCCACTTGAATGTTGACATGCCTTGGAGGTTGTACACCCTCCTCAACATCAAATGCAACCGTCTTGAAAGGAGGCTCTATGTCTTGACTTTCCCATGGAGGTTCAGCATCTCCCAAGTCTTCAACCATTTCTTCCTTTGTAACTATTATGGCTTCCTCCACTTGTTCCAATACAAAGCCATGTTCCTCATTGTCCACCGAAGTTTCTAGTATCTCCTTCATGCTACGCTCTTCTTTTGATTCTCCACATGCATCCATGGGAATACTTTGAGTGCTCAAATATTGGGAAGCTAATCGATTTATTAACTCACCTAAGGCAGCCGCGAAATTTAGCACACTCTTATTCATCTTTTCTTGCCCTTGAAGAATAACACTAAGGGTGCTGTTATCTAATAGAGGTTGGGGTGGATAGGAGGGTTCATTATTTTGGAGAAAGGGTTCATGGTAGGAAGGTGGTTCTTCTTGATAAGGATATGGGGATGGTGAATATTGAGGTGGTGGTTCTGGGTCTGGTTCATATGGTGGTTGGTATGGTGGATATAGGTTAGGGTCATATGGTGGTGTTTGGTGGTAAGGGGCTTGTGAGTATGGTGGTCCAGAGTTGTGTTGAGGAGATGGTTCATAAGCATATGGCGGGACTTGTTGGTAACTACAAGGGGGTCCACCATAATCATCATCTTGGTATGCATCACAGAATGGTTGTTGGTTATAGTGCATTGGAGGGGGTTGTTGCCAAGAGGGTTGATCAAATCCTTCTGGCTCCTCCCATCTTTGATTCTTCCAACCTTGATACCTATTTTCATTATAGTTTCCATTTCTTACAACAACACTGGAACCAAACTTGAAACCAGAGGGGTGAGAATTCATAATAGCAAATAAAAATTAAAAACAAATTTAAATTAAAAGGTTATTGAAATTTAAATTTTGAATTTGAAAATTAAATTTTGAATTTTGAATTTTAAATTTTAAATTTTTTATTTTGAATTTTAAAATTTGAAATTTGATATTTAAATTTTTAAATTTTGATTTTTGACTTTTGAATTTTAAATTTTGAAATTTAAATATTGAAATTTGAAATTTGATTTTGAAATAAGATAAGATAAGATTTTGAAAAAGATATGATTTTTGAAAAAGATTTGAATTTCGAAATTTAAAACTAAGATAAGATAAAAATTTTAAAATAGAAATCTAAATTGTTTTTTATGCAAATTTTGAAAATTCAATTAAAATAAAGAGAAAAGATATTTTTGAATTAAATGAGGAAAGAGAAAAACAATAAAATAACACCAAACTTAAAATTGTTAGATCAAAACGAAGAAAACAACCACGAACAACTTGAAGGTCAAGATGAACACGAAGAACAACTTGAAGATCAAGATGAACACCAAGAACAAATTTTTGAAATTTTTTTTAATAATTAAATAAAAACCAATAACCTCTTAATTTACGAAAAAGCAAAAATAAAAACAAAAATAAAAATAAATAAACAAGCAAAAGAAAATATTTACATTAACCAATAATAAGGCACACGTTTGCAATTCCCCGGCAACGGCGCCATTTTGAAGAACGAAACTCTCGCGCGATCTAGAATTTTCACAATAAATTCGCGTTGTAAGTATAGCTTCTAGACCGACAAGAATTTCTTTCTTACAAAAGTTTTGTTTGTCACTTAAGCAAACCCAATAAAATTAATAACCGAGTATTTAAATCTCGGGTCGTCTTCTCAAGGAATTGCAGAGAGGTATGACTTATTATTAGCTATGAAAAAGGTAGAATTTTGGGTTTTTAATGTATAAGATAAAAAGCAAGAATAGTAAATGGCAAGAAAGTAAATTGTAAGGAATTAATTTAAATAAATAATAAAACTCTTGGCAAGGTATAAGAACTGGAAGTCCTATCCTTATCAATTGTGATGAGAATTGGATTTTAATTCCACTTAGTTAACCTTTACTAAAGCAAAGGGAAGTCAAGTGGACTAATTAGTTTGATCCTCAAGTCCTAGTCAATCCCTGTGGGAAGACTAGCTTTAGAGCGATCTAGATCAATTAGTAATATGAGAATTTCAACCACTGCTTTATTTGATAACTCAAGCGTCACCAATTACTTAACCAGAGCCAAAAGGAAAGAGAATCTACTCGAATGAAAATACTTTGGATAAATCGAAAGCATTCATAGCATAAATAAAACAATCTTATAACTGAAATACCTCAAATTATATTAAATAGAATATTCAAATCTAACATGGAAAAGTTCATAAATTAAATTGGAAAAATAAATAAAAGGAACATTGAACCTGTGATGAAGAAGAAATAATCCTAAATCCTAAAACTAAATCCTAAGAGAGAGGAGAGAACCTCTCTCTCTAAAAACTACATCTAATCCTAAAATTATGAATTATGAGCTGATGATTATGAATGAATGGATTCCTCCACTTTATAGCCTCTAATATGTGTTTTCTGGGCCGAAAACTGGGTCGAAAACAGCCCAGAAATCGCTGGGGAAGAAATCTGCCACGCTGATTTTCGTCACTGCAACGCGTCCGCGTGGAGCACGCATTTGCGTCACCTAGCATCAAGGCAACTATGGGATATTATATATCAAATCGAAGCTCCGGACGTTAGCTTTCCAACACAACTAGAACTGCATCGTTTGGACCTCTGTAGCTCAAGTTATGACAGTTTTAGTGCGAGAGGGTCAGGCTGACAGCTTTGCAGTTCCTTCAACTTCTTGTATTCCTTCCACTTTTGCATGCTTCCTTTCCATCCTCCAAGCCATTCCTGCCCTGTAATCTCTGAAAACACTTAATACACATATCATGACATCGAATGGTATAAAGGGAGAATTGATATTAATGAAATTAAGGTCAAAGGAGCATGTTTTCAATCATAGCACAAAATCGGGAAGGAAAATATAAAACATGCAAATAGTATGAATAAGTGGGTAAAGAGTTGATAAAAATCACTCAATTGAGCGCAAGATAAACCATAAAATAGTGGTTTATCAGCTACCAAGAGGAAGAGGTTGAAATTGAAGAAGCTTGCAAGGAGGTGGAAGTTGTCAAGGAAGAGCTCAAGGGAATGGAGCTGGAAATCACCTTGCCAAATTGTTGGAGACCTCTCCCCCAAAGCCATCACCGTCCATTTCTTCATTCAAGTGGGTAAATCTTTCATCTCTAAGCTTAATTAGCCCACTTGAATATGATTTGCTTGAGACGGATGGGCAACTTAGAGCTCTTTGTGGCTATAAGAGTAAGAGGGAGATGGTTAGTGGTAAGAGTTGTCATGCAAGGTTCAATATGGTTGCATGCTCCAAATTGAAGTATAAGGGTTGATATAATTCTCAATTGAATGGGTCTAGGAAATTGTTTGGATGTCTCAGTGAGAATTCTGATTGTTCACCACCCAAGTGGAAAAATGATGATCAACAAGAAGACGGGTGCAAAAGCAAGGTTTGGGACCCCGAAATTCATTCTAACAATCAACACTACTGGGGCCTTGTCACTTGCTTTAACTTTCTTGAAGGATTTATGCAACTAGTGTGGGATCCCGGAGGATATTGGAATTACAAACATTAGTGGGGATTCCTGGATGAGTTCAAGCACAAGCCACCATAACAGGGAGCTCATCAAATGTCCAACTTAAGGACTTTAACTAAAAGTGCTAGGTGGGAGACAACCCACCATGGTATGATCGTTCTTTTTCAGTCTTAGTTTTATTTTATTTTATTTTTCTTAGTGTTCATTCACAGTGCCTGCATCAGCATTTGCATTCTGTATTCTGCATACTGCATAAAAAAAGAGAGAAAAGCACGTTCCACGCGTGCGTGTGAATCACGCACACGCGTCACATGCGACGCTAAACCTTACAGAAAGTCACGCGGGGGCTGTGCAGGAAGGGTGCCTTGCGCACGAGCCAACCCACGCGTACGCGTGGGCGACGCGTGCGTGTCACCCGTATTTTAGTCACCCCACGCGTAAGCGTCAGCGACGCGTACGCGTGGATCGCCAGATCGACATCAATGGGTGATTTGGCCGAGAGTTGTGTTGCCTTGGTGCTGGTATTGTGCGTTTAGCACAACCAACTGTCATGCATACGCGTGACCGACGCTTACGCGTCACTAGGATTCTTGCTCAACCACGCGAAGCGTGGATGACGCTTACGCGTCGCCTCTTCTTTTGCACACCCACGCGTACGCGTGGGCGATGCTTACGCGTCGTTTCGCATATTCCATTCTTCTCCTTTTCTTCTCTCCTTTCTCCTTCTTTCTTCTTTCTTTCTTACTTTCTTCTTCTTCATCTCTTTAACTTCTCATCCTTCTTCACTTTCATTCTATTTTACTTAATTTAATTACATACTTTCATTCATTGCATTTTAATTTTGTGCATATTTTTATTTTCTTTCCTAAATTTAAATTTTCTTTTTCAACTGTTGTATCTTTTCTGGTATTATTTTGGAGCTTAGTGACTTGTTTTACACTGTTGAATGATATTATTTATCTATCACTGCCAATCTTTTATGTTACCTATATCCCTTTTGCATTGACATGAATTTATATTTTCTTGCATTACCGATGCTCTCTTCCCCATTGTTGCAAATTTTTGCACTCTTGATTTGCCATGTGCTTCTACTATTTTCTCACTTGCATGTTGTAGCTACCATGTAATTGAGACTCTCATCATTTGGCATTAACCTAACCATATTTTAAATTGTTTCCTATCTTTGTTTTTGGGTTACTTTTCTTCTTTTTCCTCTTCTTTCATGATGGCCACCGAGGAAGGGAAACGGAAAACGTTTACATGGGGCAACAGACAAGTCCATCTGCACAATCTTTGGAAAAAAGCATCAGTTGTAGCAGCTCATCCACTTGCACTTCTTTGCATGCAACGAGGACGGTGCAATCTTTAAGTGTGGGGAGGTCGATACCGATCTCCATGGGTTAGTTATTTTCTTCTCAACACCAATATTTTACTTCATTTGTTAGTTCATTGTTGCATTTACATGTTTGATTGCATGTTTGTTACATTCTGTGCATATTTTACCAACCATTTGGTTGAAGTAATATTTACTTTTTCAAGAAACTTTTTAGAGTATTTCACTGATTTGAATAAATTTTTTTTTGTTAAACTTGTTTGAAGAAATTTTATTTTGGAACATGGTTTAGAGCTCGAACACATAAAACCAGTAAGATTTTGAGCTTACTTGATTGGTTGCATTTTATCAACCAATATTTTATTTTTTTGGTGTGTGTTGTTCTTTCTAAAATTGTGATCTTTGTCTTGCTTGATTCTATATTTCCATTGTTTAATGTATGCATGCACTTATGTGATTGAGGCTTTGTTTCACTAAGCTTATATACCCATATGGCCTTAACCTTTTATTATCCTTTGCAAACCAATTTGAGCGTATTTTACCCCTTCTATTCTTTACTTTAGCACATCATTAACTCTAAGCAGAAAATAATAATGTCCTTAATTTGAATCCTTGGTTAGCTTAGACTAGTGAGAGTGCTTATGATTTAAGTGTGGGAAAATTAGGTTTGGAAACATTTGGTTTGAGAATTGAGTATGTTAGAATTTTCTGAAAATATGAAAGAATATTGAGAATATGTTCATGCATTCAATACCTTAATCATATGCCTTGAGAAAAGCAAAAGAAAGAAAAATTATGAAAAAAAGAAAAGAAAAGAAAAGAAAAGAAAAAGAGCAAATAACAAAAAGGGGACAAAATGTCCCAAAGTAAATATTGGTAGCAATGCATATGCGTTGTACTCAAATTCGGATGCATGAATATGTGGAAAACATAATTAATGGGTAGTTAGGCTTTTATTATGATTACATGGATTGTCCTAAGTTAGGTGAGAAGTTTAGGTTAATTAAGGATTCAGATTTTAGTCCACTTGGCCAAATACAATCCTACCTTGACCCTAACCCCATTACAACCCTTAAAAGACCTCTTGATATGTATATCTGTGCATTAATTCTTTGTTGATTGGTAGAAGAAAAGCAAGTCTTAGAAAGCAAGGTTAGTAGAGAATTGAAAGAATCGAACCTTAAACACTTGAGTGGTTTTCCCCAAGTCTAGACCTAAGTGTTTTAGAAAACAAAAGAAACGTTGAGGGAGAGAGAGATAAACAGAGACAGAGAAGAAAGAATAGGGTGAAAGGAAAGAGAGAAGAGGGAGATTCGAGAGAGGGGAGTGCCGGTGGAGGAGGTCGCACCATCCTCGTAGACTGCCGCTGCCGCTGTGTCCAGCTGCTTGTGCCGCCACCGCCGTCCAGGAAGCTGCGGTTTCTGCTCGTCGTCGCCGTTGAGATCGCGAAGAGAGATGGCTCGCGAGTGAAGGGAGGTCACGGGCTTGGAGCCGCCGCGCCTTCGTCGCCGCTGCTCGCCTTTCCTGTCGCCGCCATAAACCGTCGGGTCGCACAGAGTAAGAGAGTGAGAGAGAGAGAAAGCACGAGAGCAGAGGAGAGAAAGAAGAGACCCACGCCAGCCACCGCCGCTTCTGCAGCTCGAAACCCCGTTGCCGCCGCCGGAGTGTGCACTACTGGTAAGGGTTTTAAGCTTGGCTTCTATTCTTTTGGATTCTGGGAACCTTTATCATCACTGCATGTTTATTTCAGCTATCCGCCGCCGTTGCTTATTGTTCTGAACTGTTGCATCGTCGTTGCCGCCGTTCGGGTCACTGGGAACGTGGCAGTGATCATTGGGAACGTGGCAGTGATCACTAGAACCACCATCGGAGTTACCGTTATTTCAGTTCAGCCGTTCGTCCTTGTTTGGGTAAGCGATGCGTTCCGAAACCTTTAAATTAGTATTTCTGTTTTAAGTTATTTGAGGATCTAAGGTCTTGGTGTTATAGGATCGAGTTACGGGTCTTAATTGCTGGGTTCTATGACTGTTGTGTACGGCATCAAGGTGCTGCATAGTCACCGGAGCTGCTGTTGCTCTGTTTTCTCGATTATTCATAAGCCCAGTAAGTCGTTCCTTGTTCCAAACTCTTTTAGTTGCTGTTCTATTATAGACTATTGAGTTTTACGTGACATTAATGTTTTAGGATTGAGCTAAGGCTATGTTTAGAAGCTGTGGCTACTGCGAGGACGGTCAGTATTGATGTTGTTGCTTTGGGATAAGAATAGAAATGCAATTTGTCGCGTAGTTGAATTTCGAACAAGGTAGGGGTTCTCTTAAAATCTATTTTATATTACAGAGTTATGATAAATAGATATTGATGCAAAGAGATTTACTTCTGTGATTATATTTGTCTTATGGATCTGATAGTTTGTTGGACTGAATTATTGGGTGCTTGATTGCGTGAGTGGTGTGTGGTTGTGGATAAAAATCGGTTTGAAATGTCATTTACTTGATTATTAAGAAAGGTGGATTTTCTTGGTTTTAGAGTTTACTTAGTAATATAAATGAAACGATTTTGGAAATAATTTGAGATATGAAAATAAATTGATTACGGGAGCGGTTTGATTGTGAGTTAGTTTAATTTTATGAATGATTTAATATTTGAGCTGGTTCGATTTTAAAAAGAGTTTTATTGTTAAAATTGGTTGATTTGAAAATAATTTGACATTGGAACTGGTTCAATTCTGGAAAATGTTTGAGATTTGAAAATGGTTGAGAAAAGGTTTGAGAGATCTTTGGATGGGACCCGAAAAGGGTGGCAGTGTCCGAGTTTTAGAGGAGATGCTGCCGAAATTTTATAAAATTGAAAGTTTTATTTAAAGTAATTAATTAAAAAGATTTGTATTTAAGCATTATACGTTTTAATATTGATTTGTCTATCAAAGAAAGAATTTTGTTTTGGACTTGAGATTGTTAACAAACAGAATGAAAAAGAGGATGATGAGGATTTTATTTGAAATATGGCTTTGAAATGAACTTGGAAATGAGATTTGGATTGATGAATGATTATGATGTTGAGAATGTTGAGATGTGAACTTTGAATTATTCGCATGGCTTATGAATTTGAAATATCTGAGATACGAGGTTCCCTGGATTAAGTGTCATGGCTTGCCACCACGTGTACCAGGTTGAAAACTCGATACTATGTTGACCCTACGACGTAAGTGTGTGACCGGGCACTATATAAATTCCTGGGAATGTTATCCTCATTGAGTAATATTGATTATTTGAGAAAAAGCTATGCATAGACTCTTGGGGATGCACGTCGGGGGACAGTCTAAGTACAATTCAGACTTGTCGGGTTGGCTGGATTACCGACAGATGAGCCTCATCAGCCATAGGACAGGCATGCATCATATGCATTTGTATGCTTTGCTTGAGTTTGAACTTGTTTTGGTTTGCCTAATTGCTAAACTGTTCGTAACTGCTACTTGAACTATTTGCTGTAACTGCTGCCTACTTGTACTTTCTTTATCTGCCTTGCCTGTGTTTGTCCTGGCGTGCTACATTTGAGATTGAACTTTAGTGCTGAATTAATGATTGTGTTGTTTGATTGCGTGGTTGGTTTCTGATTGAGATTTTCTTATAAGAAAGGAAAGGTTTCGGATTTCCGAAAGATTAAACATTGTTTCTTTGAAAAGGTTTTAAACGATTGCTTATTGGTTTTTTAAAAGATTCATAAGGCAATGATAATCACTGAGCTTGAAAACAGTTTTCCTATTAAATATCTTCTTATGACAACTTTGAAACTCCATGGTGAGACCGTGTGGTTAGGTTCTCACCCCCCTACAGCTTTACTTTTTCAGGAACCAGAAGAAGAAGCTTTAAGAGAAGTTATACTGCGTTCGGTTTATATGTTGTTGAATTAATTAGATTATTTTCTTCCCTCGTCTTTGTTATTACAATTTTGTAAGAGGGATAGGAGTTGTATGTTTTATATATATATTATATTATGAGATATTATGTAATGAGTCTTGTATATGAATCTATGCCTACTTGTATTTTTCTTAAGATAAAGTATTTATTTCCGGTTTTTAAAGGAATCAGTGATACAGTATCAAGTCACAGGCTCCTATTTTAATATTTAGTATGTAAAGTAGTCGTAATACTTCTTTCTATCAAAGAAGCGCAGCCGGAAGCATGACTTCTGATAGTGAGGGTGTTACATTATGGTATCAGAGCGGTCTTTCCTGTAGAGCCTTGGGAATGGACTGATTATGCTTCAATTGCATACTCTGAGAGTCTGTCATGTTGTAGGTCTTGTTTGAATAACGAGAATTAGAGTTTTTATGCACATGACGGTCTATTAGGTAATGCCATTAGTCTTGCATTGCATAATTCCTGGTATTAAGTTTGGCCAGCTTAGCACTAGAGAATTATGTATATGGAAGCACCAATGGGTTATCATAGACAATATGCGAGTCATAGATAATGCAAATCGCGGGTTCTGGAAACATTAGGAATTAATTCTTGAGGTTACTCAGTTAGATGTCTTGAACTCTGCGAATATCACGTATCTTATTCCTGCTTTGTATTCTCTAAGGTTCTTGCCTGCGATACTTTTCTTGGAAAGTGATCAGATTATCTTTCAATCCTACTCTCTTGTTCACATACGCCCTTGTTTGATCCTGACTGCATATGCTTGTTTAAAACCCTTGGTGTATTTACATTCTTTATTTAGGCACTTCTTCTTGAATCATGTATTCTTTGATATACATTTAAATCTGTTTTGATGCAGTACACCTTTTTAAGTTCATATTTCGAGTCCTTTGTAAACAAATTGTAATTTAGTTTTCCTCTTATTTGATGATAATTACAGTCATTCTTTAAATCTTAACAAAATTGCTTTTGATTTGAAATATACAACCACTTTTAATTTGATATATACTTCTTTATATAAACGTTGAAAGTTTCTTATACAGTTTAAAACTAATTGTTTCCAATACCTCGCCTGTTTCTTCACCGATTTATGGAAATGTATATATACTTTAAATACAATTTGATTTTATAACAATTTTATACAATTTTTACGAATATCCTTATTTGATTATATATTTAGATATTTTCCAAAGAGAGGTTTTTATCTCTTCCGAGTTGGTTTTTGTTTGGTAAACTTCACCTATTTTATTTTTAATTTGAATTTGGTTTAGCATACTACATTGTATATGTAATTGTTGTTCTTTTAGGAAAAAAAAATGTTGGACTCATGTCTTTCTTCTTGTGAATAGACCAATTTCTTTCTTAAGCTTTTCATTTCTGAGAATGTCATATTTGATTCTGTTTTTAATTGCTCTCTTACCTTTTTTTGAACGTCACCATTTGTCTTAATTTTTCATTTCTTGTGAATCTCATGCTCATCCGAGTCAACTTGAATTCGTTTCCATCTAATGCACCATTTGTCCTTTTATTTGTCTTTCTTTAGTCAAAGATTTTTTCTTGAGAATTTTCTATTGATTAAGTTGCCTTTCCTGACGCGTTTTGTATTCCTTTGGACCAATTGAAAAATCATTTGATAATCCATGCCTAATGATTTCTTGTTCGAATTTCCTTGATTTAAAGATTCTTTCTTCCATGGGATGATTTCCTTTTAAGTGCATCGCAATTTTTTTAAATGATTTCTGCGAGATGGTTATTCCAAGTATACTTTCAAAATTTTTTTAAAACCATTTTGATGAAGTTTTGAATTCTTTTGAAGAAATTTAAGTTTTGAATCAACTTTTTAGGTTGTTGAGTTCCTTTTTTAGCTTTTTGTTTCTATGAGTGACATGCTTTATGAATCCTAATCGAAATCTTTTGATTTAAGTTCCTTTCTTAAAATGAATTAGTTTCCTTTTTAGCGCATCTTAATATTATTGAACATCCTTATAAAGTTGTGATTTCAAGTATATTATTGGAATTTTGTTTTAAACCTTTTTAAACAAGTTTTGATTTATTCTTATACAAAGTTGTCCCTGACTTTGAATTGCTTTACTTGAGCAGTGCCTCTCTTTGATGTGATTTGAACTTGTTTTGGGGCGGTATATAACCGTCTATTAAAGTTTTAATAAAATCGCTTTCAATTCAGCCTACACTCCTTTACCTTATACTCTGAAAATTTCTGTATGTGATTTAAACCTATTTGATTGTAATGCATCATCTTTTCTTTTATGAGTAAAACTTTATGTCAGGTTTTCTTCCAACAAGATTGTAGTTTTCATACATTAGCCAAATTAATCTTTCCATTTACAAAGTTTGTGTAATCTATTTCCACTTAAATTTATATTGAAATAATGCCACATTTACGTTTTTATTAATCTTTTGAAGGATGTTTGTTACCCATTTTCTCTTTTAGAATATGAAATGATTTCTCCTTAAGTTTTCCATTCTTTACGAACAATGCATTCGAGAATACTTTTAAAGCATACTCTTGAGTTCTATAAACTTTGTCTTTGGTTTGGATATTCTTCTTCTGTAAACCTCATATTTCTTGATTCAGCTTGAATTCATTTTAAAATACTGTGTTGTTTTTCATCTTATTGGTCCTATCGAATCTCTTCGACCTAAGAGTTACCCTTAAAGTTATCAGTTGATTCTCTTTCCAGCATTCATTACTTGTTTATCCTTATCTACTTGTGATTTCAACAATTCTTTCAAATTCTCATTCTCGCAAATACGGTTCTTGCCGCTTCTCTTTCTTTTCTAAAGTCTGTTATCCTTCTGAGTATACTCGAGATTAGTTTTGGTATCTTGTGTGACTGTTGGACTTAGAAAACGACACATTAATTCTTTAGGGTACGTTTGGTGGACGCAAAAGGTGAAACTTATAAATGTACGACATCACAGGGAATTGTGGAACCTTGTTTTACGTGACATAGTTCTGTTGTTGTGGAAATTATGATCAGTAATAAGGTTTGCAAAGTGTTTAACGAAGTTAAGAACCGTCAGATGAGTTGCCCAATGAGATACGGTTGAAAATGGTGGAGATAAGTTATATTGAAGTTTAAATAGTTGAATCTCTGAAGTTGGTATGAGATCAGTATGTGGACGTTAAGTACATCGTTTTAACCCCAGCAGGTTTCATAACCTTTTGACGCCTTGCTTTACCATCACATGTTTGAAAACATATCATCTTGTACATCAAGCATATTTTGTAACTTCTGTTTGCATCACACTTATACCCTTTAATACCTTTATGCCATATGAAAATTCTGATATTTGAAACTATATGTATATATATACTGAGAACTTTTTGCCATTTCTTTAAATGCATTCAAGAGCAAAGTGATATGAAATCTCTTTTAATTTGTACCAATTTTTGAGGACAAAAATTTTTATAAGGAGGGTGGAATGTAAGTCCTAATCAATTAACAAATTGATAACTAAATAATATTTTTTAAAAAAATAATAATAATAATTTTAAAGGATTAAACTAAATTTTTAATTAATATTCTATACTCCTAATTTTATTAAAATTACCTAAACTACCCTAGTTCTAACCCTCTACCCCACCGCCTTCCCTTCCTTTCCCCAAGTCTAGACCTAAGTGTTTTAGAAAACAAAAGAAACGTTGAGGGAGAAAGAGATAAATAGAGACAGAGAAGAAAGAATAGGGTGAAAGGAAAGAGAGAAGAGGGAGATCCGAGAGAGGGGAGTGCCGGTGGAGGAGGTCGCACCATCCTTGCAGACTGTCGCTGCCGCTGTGTCCTGCAGCTTGCGCCGCCGCCGCCATCCAGGAAGTTGCAGTTTCTGCTCGTCGTCGCCGTTGAGATCGCGAAGAGAGATGGCTCGCGAGTGAAGGGAGGTCGCGGGCTTGGAGCCGCCGCGCCTTCGTCGCCGCTGCTCGCCTTTCCTGTCGCCGTCGTCCAACGCGAAGCCAGCCGCGGTCGCTGCACCTCCCAGCCGTGTCTGCCGCCGCCGTGTCGAGAGAGAGAGAGAAAGAGAGAAAGCACGAGAGCAGAGGAGAGAAAGAAGAGACCCACGCCAACTACCGCCACTTCTGCAGCTCGAAACCAAGCTGCCGCCGCCGGAGTGTGCACTACCGGTAAGGGTTTTAAGCTTGGCTTCTGTTCTTTTGGATTCTGGGAACATTTATCATCACTGCATGTTTATTTCAGTTATCCACCGTCGCTGCTTGTTGTTTTGAACTGTTGCATCGTCATTGCCGCCGTTCGGGTCACTGGGAACGTGGCAGTGATCACTGGAACCACCATCGGAGTTACCGTTATTTCAGTTCAACCGTTCGCCCTTGTTTGGGTAAGCGATGCATTCCGAAACCTTTAAATTAGTATTTTTGTTTTAAGTTATTTGAGGATCTAAGGTCTTGGTGTTTAGGATCAAGTTACGGGTCTTAATTGCTGAGTTCTATGACTGTTGTGTACGGCATCAAGGTGCTGTGTAGTCACTAGAGCTGCTGTTGCTCCGTTTTCTCGTTTATTCATAAGCCCAGTAAGTCGTTCCTTGTTCCAAACTCTTTTAGTTGCTGTTCTGTTATAGATTATTGAGTTTTACGCAACATTAATGTTTTAGGATTGAGCTAAGGCTGTGTTTAGAAGCTGTGGCTGTTGCGGAGACGTTCAGTATTGATGTTGTTGCTGTGGTATAAGAATAGAAATGCAATTTGTCGCGTAGTTGAATTTCGAACAAGGTAGGGGTTCTCTTAAAATCTATTTTATATTACAGAGTTGTGATAAATAGATATTGATGCAAGGAGATTTACTTCTGTGATTATATTTGTCTTATGGATCTGATAGTTTGTTGGACTGAATTATTGGGTGCTTGATTACGTGAGTGGTGTGTGGTTGTGGATAAAAACCGGTTTAAAATGTCATTTACTTGATTATTAAGAAAGGTGGATTTTCTTGGTTTTAGAGTTTACTTAGTAATATAAATGAAACGATTTTGAAAATAATTTGAGATATGAAAATAAATTGATTACGGGAGCGGTTTGATTGTGAGTTGGTTTGATTTTATGAATGATTTAATATTTGAGCTGATTCAATTTTAAAAAGAGTTTTATTGTTAGAATTGGTTGATTTGAAAATAATTTGACATTGGAACTGGTTCAATTCTGGAAAATGTTTGAGATTTGGAAATGGTTGAGAAAAGATTTGAGAGATGTTTGGATGGGACCCGAAAAGGGTGGCAGTGTTCGAGTTTTAGAGGAGATGCTGCCGAAATTTTATAAAATTGAAAGTTTTATTTAAAGTAATTAATTAAAAAGATTTGTTTTTAAGCATTATATGTTTTAAGATTGATTTGTCTATCAAAGAAAGAATTTTGTTTTGGACTTGAGATTGTTAACAAACAGAATGAAAAAGAGGATGATGAGGATTTTATTTGAAATATGGCTTTGAAATGAACTTGGAAATGAGATTTGGATTGATGAATGATTATGATGTTGAGAATGTTGAGATGTGAACTTTGAATTATTCACATGGCTTATGAATTTGAAATATCTGAGATACGAGGTTCCCTGGATTAAGTGTCGTGGCTTGCCACCACGTGTACCAGGTTGAAAATTCGATACTCTGTTGACCCTACGACGTAAGTGTGTGACCGGGCACTATATAAATTCCCGGGAATGTTATCCCCATTGAGTAATATTGATTATTTGAGAAAAAGCTATGCATAGACTCTTGGGGATGCACGTCGAGGGACAGTCTAAGTACAATTCAGACTTGTTGGGTTGGCTGGATAACCGACAGATGAGCCTCATCAGCCATAGGACAGGCATGCATCATATGCATTTGTATGCTTTGCTTGAGTTTGAACTTGTTTTGGTTTGCCTAATTGCTAAACTGTTCGTAACTGCTACTTGAACTATTTGCTGTAACTGCTGCCTACTTGTGCTTTCTTTGTCTGCCTTGCCTGTGTTTGTCCTAGCGTGCTACATTTGAGATTGAACTTTGGTGCTGAATTAATGATTGTGTTGTTTGATTGCGTGGCTGGTTTCTGATTGAGATTTGTTTATAAGAAAGGAAAGGTTTCGGATTTCTGAAAGATTAAACATTGTTTCTTTGAAAAGGTTTTAAACGATTACTTATTTGTTTTTTAAAAGATTCATAAGGCAATGATAATCACTGAGCTTGAAAACAGTTTTCCTATTAAATATCTTCTTATGACAACTTTGAAACTCCATAGTGAGACCGTGTGGTTAGGTTCTCACCCCCCTACAGCTTTACTTTTTCAGGAACCGGAAGAAGAAGCTTTAAGAGAAGTTATACTGCGTTAGGTTTATATGTTGTTGAATTATTTAGATTATTTTCTTCCTTTGTCTTTGTTATTACAATTTTGTAAGAGGGATAGGAGTTGTATGTTTTATATATATAT
>NC_029789.2:44955039-44977521 GCF_000816755.2 Arachis ipaensis | reverse complement strand
TTGCCTGCTTGTAATTTTCTTAAGATAAAGTATTTATTTTCGGTTTTTAAAGGAATCAGTGATACAGTATCGAGTCACAGGCTCCTATTTTAATATTTAGTATGTAAAGTAGTCGTAATACTTCTTTCTATCAGAGAAGCGCAGCCAGAAGCGTGACTTCTGATTGTGATGGTGTTACACAATGCTCGATTCTTTGTTCCCGGCTTTCATGAGCTATTTTCTTCTGCAAGTTTACTTGTACTTTATTTTGTGATTTGAATTAGTGAAATCCAGTTCATATTTGTTCTTAAAGGATTTGTTTACTTTTAACTAAGTAGGTAGAAGTATTTTTGCATTTAGTTGCATTCATATAGATAGGTTGCATTTCATAAGTTTTACCATTCATCTTCACTCCTTTATAGCTTCTCTTGAACTTAGCATGAGGACATGCTAATGTTTAAGTGTGGGGAGGTTGATAAACCACTATTTTATGGTTTATCTTGTGCTAATTTGAGTAGTTTTTATCAACTCTTTACTCACTTATTCATATAAATTGCATGGTTTTACAATTTCCTTCCTAATTTTGTTCTATAATTGGAAACTTGCTTCCCAAATTACCAAAAATTAATTCCCCTTTACCATTCGATGTCCTGATATGTGTGTTAAGTGATTTCAGGGTTTATAGGGCAGGAATGGCTTAGAGGATGGAAAGGAAGCATGCAAAAGTGGAAGGAATACAAGAAGTTGAAGGAGTTGCTAAGCTGTCCAGCCTGACCTCTTTGCACTCAATTGACCATAACTTAAGCTACAGAGGTAAGCGGTTTTAGTTGCATTGGAAAGCTAACATCCGGGGCTTCACAATGATATATAATTTGCCATAGTTGCCCCGAAGATAGGTGATGTGCACGCATGGATCACGCGCACGCGTGACCTGGAGAAAACTCAATCCACGCGTACGCGTGGACGACGCGTACGCGTGACTTTGCCGCGTGCTGGACGTATCAGAAATCACTGGGGGCGATTTCTAGGCTGTTTCTGACCCAATTTTCGGCCCAGAAAAGACAGATTAGAGGCTATAAAGTGGGAGAATCCATTCATTCATTCACACAACTCCATAATTCACAATTTTAGGTTTTAGATGTAGTTTTCTAGAGAGAGAGGCTCTCTCCTCTCTCTTAGGATTTAGGATTTAGGATTTTTCTTAATTTTAGGATTGCTTCTTCTCAATTCCAGGTTTAATGTTCCTTTAATTTGATTTTTCTTCTAATTTTAATTTGTTTCTTCTCAATTTTATTATTTATTTAATTGCTTTCAATTTTATTTCCATTATCATGTCTCTTTTCTATTCCAAACTCCCAACAACGAAGATGGTATGCATGATCACAGAGTAGACTCCCAACTTGACATGGGGGTTGATTAAGAGGAGACACTTGAGTTGGAATGCTCAAGTGATTAGTTAAATTGGAAGTTGTTGGCTAATTCTCTATTTACTAACGCTAGACCTTCCTAAGGGAGAGGACTAGGATTTGCGAATAAGAGTTAGCTCAATTACTTGACTTTCCTTTATTTAGTAAGGGTTAACTAAGTGAAAACAATAACCTTTTGATACTACACTTGAGAAAATCCAACAAGGATAGAACTTCCAATTAATCTTCCCCCGGCCAAGGCTTTTTATTTAATTATATAAATCTCTTTTAATTTATATTGCCTTAATTCACAATCCTTTACTTTTCTGTTATTCAACTCTTAAAATTTCTCAAAAAATTCATAACCAATAATAACTACACTCCCTGCAATTCCTTAAGAGACAACCCAAGGTTTAAATACTTCGGTTATAAATTTTATTGGGTTTGCTTTAGTGACAACCAAAACTTTTGTACAAAAGGATTCTTTGTTGGTTTAGAAACTATACTTACAACAGAAACTTATCTGTAAATTTCTTTACTAGCAAGAATCTAATCGTCAGCTAGTTAGGGCTCTAATTTTGCGTCGTTTTCCTTTTCTTGATTCTTGCTCTGTTGTTGCCTCCAAAGGGTGCCCCTGGGCTTTGATGTTGATCCTCCGTTCTTTGCAAGTCCTGGGGCTTCCCTTTTGCTGCCATATCTGACACTTGTTTGACTATTTCTTTGCCATTCTCTTACTGCCTGAGTTGTTTGGTAGTGATTGTTTTTTCTTTTTATTACTATAGGGGATAGTTGGCCTATGTCTTCACGAAAAAATATTGTCAAGATGTCTACCAAAATTCCTACGGGTTTGGCCGATTGGCTGGATTCAATAGTTTTGATGTGTATGACCGTGGCTGATCCCGAGTACTGTGTGAGGCTTAGGAGGTTCCATAGGATTTGTAGCAATAGGGATGATGAAAAGAATTACGAACTGGTGTCGCTTGATCCTGGGAGAGGGTTAGTTTCCCTCCCTTAGTTCAGGGAGAGCGACCCTTCTTCTATGCTTATGACTACTTCTTTAGTCAGTTGAACATCACCATCCCTTTTACTGCTTTTGAGACCGACCTCTTATTGACTTGTAACGTGGCCCCTTCCCAGCTTCATCCAAACTCTTGGGCATTTATTAAGATTTTCCAGTTGTTGTGCCAGGAATTAGGTGTCCAACCTACCACACCACTTTTTCTTTATCTTTTTGTCTTGACTAAGCCTGGAGTAGCCAAGAAGAAAGCTTCATAGATTTCCTTCCGAGCTACCCAAGGGAAGAAAGTTTTTTCAATGTTTGACGAGTCCTTTCAAGATTTTAAGAACTATTATTTTAAGGTTTGAGCTGTCGAGAATGCCCGACCTTTCTTTTTAGATGAGAATGATGAGCCGACCTTCCCTTTGTGTTGGCAAAAGGATATAATATCTCCCAAGTATTCTTGGGAGAGTTTGGATGAGGTTGAGCAGGCCTTTGTGGGTGTTCTAGAGGAGCACTGGGGGGAACCTTCTCATCTGGACACCAAGAGATTTCTCGGAGATCCCTCCCTCCTTCGTGCCGAGCTAGGTAGCATCCGACTTCCTTTAGATGTGGTTTTCTTCTATTGTTTGTACTATTTATCCCTTTCTGTTTATTGTAACTTGTTTCCCTGGTTTTCTTTTTAGAGATAGTGAAATCTTCAGATTCCATAAAGGCCTTCTGGAGGGCCAAAAAGGCGATAGCTGCCCAAAATTTGTCAGCAAAGACCTCGGGGGAAGGGCCTTCTCAGGTGTCCCCAATGAAGCCGACTTCTGACTCTCAGGGCCTGAGAAAGATCATTCTGACCCCTAGAGTTCAGGTAGTTCTATCTGATCCATCTCAGGTGACTTCTGGCCCTTCTTCCTCTCCTCCTGCTACTGGTCTTGCTCCCAAGAAGCAAAAAACTGTTGGGACCTATGACTTGAATGATAAAGAGTTTGATGGCATTTCCTTTGCTACTGAATTGATTGCTCCACATGGTAAAGTCCCTATAGACGACATCTCGATCCTTTATCACCTTGACTTCATAACGAGCAATAGTATTCGGATGGCCAATGTTGGCGCGGCCTTATCTCGAGTTGTTAGGGAGTCCCCTGTCCGTGCTACGAAGGCCTTTCTGGATGATTCCCGGGCTGAATTTGATAGAGTGAAGGGTCTGAAGGATGAGTTTGATGCCAAGGTTACAAAGTTGAAAATTGATGTGGAGAAGGAGAAGGAGCGTGCTACTAGAGCGGAGGCAGCTGCTAACTTGGCTGATGAGGCTGCAAAAAATATAAGGAGAGCTATACCCGGACCTATGGCGAGCTACTAGAAACTAAGGAGAGGCTTCAATCGACCCAAGATGATTGTGCCGAGCTTTAGGGACACATGGTAAATAGTATGACTGATATGTTCGAGACCGATCTCTCCTTGTTCAGTATGGATAACGTGGTGGTGGATGGCAAGATCGTGCCTGCCCCTGATGATGAGGATGAGGGTCCTCCTCTTGTGCCACCAGGAAAAGCCTCAGCAGCTTCAGCTTCTTCCGTCTCTTCAGCGTCCCTCCAGAGCCCGAGCCAGATGTGCAGATTCTGAACGGGCCGGATGGAGTTGTGAATGCTACTCTGATCTCGACCATGCCTCCTTCTCCCTCAGCCCAGGATGTTGCTACTGGGGAGAATTTGGATCCCCTATAACTTTTATAATTGTATTTATTATAGTCTGACTTGTGGACTTTAAACTTGATTTTTGTAAATCTTCCTGTGGTTGACTTCTTTGACATTTGGTTGCTTCCCAACAACTTTATTTTGAAAAACAAACACTTTAAACTCTGAAGCTGCCTTTTAGGTGGCCTTTTGAGTCTTTAGTGTTTTATTATGATAGATGCATTTTGTTACACGTTTCGGGTTTTTACTTTTTGCAACCCTTCGAATTTTATTTAAGTATTTCCCAGTCTCACCTCCTTTGAGTGAGTTTTCTACCCTTGCCTTTGGGGTCATTGATGCGTGAGCATCTTTCCTATCTTTTTCTAGTGAATTTGCATTTAATTTGTTGAGTTTAATCAAGAATTAATTATCTTTTAGCCACTATGGATGTTACTTTGAGTCGTGTGCAATTCTGTTTATTTTAGGTAGCATTTGGCTAGATTTGATGGAGTTTCCGCAGAAAAAGAGAAGAAGGCGAATGATGCTGTTAATCCTGACCTCTCTGCATTCAAACCTGAATAACTCGAGCTACAGAGGTCCAATGGACGTGATTCCAGTGGCGTTGGAAAGATAACTTTTAGAGCCAACAATATATAATAGTCTACACTTCTCTCCCACCAATTCGGCCAAGGCTGCGCCTAACTTGATATTTCTCAAGTTAGGCGCAAGACACCTCAACAACATGCATCAATTAGCAAGACTCCAAGTAAGGCGCAGGAACCCTTGAGTTAAGTGCAACCTCACTCACTCAAACTCCAATCCATGCGGCCATAATCAAGTAAGGTGCATGATAACTCAAGTTAGGCTTATGATCTTCCAATTCAAGTGGTCCCAGCGTCCAAGTTGAGGCTGTTCGAAGATTTAATTAATTCTGATTTAAACTTTAATTTTTATTTTAAAAAAATAGGAAAAGATATTATTTAGTTTTTAAAAATTATAATTTAAATTAATTAGGATTAGATATAAAAGGAAAAAGAAACTTCTCTTCTGGGATTATTCCACCTCATTCCAAATTTACAGTTTAAGAGAATCCTAGTTTCCACTCTGAACCATGAGCAACTAAACCTCCACTGTTAAGGTTAGGAGTTCTACCTATTGTATGGATTGATTCTATTGTTTTTCTATTTTTATTCATGTATTGATTCATATAATTCAAGAATTATTTCGTTCTTTATTTTATGAAATTGGGTGGAACGAAAGTATAACCCTCTTTCTAATTGAGTTCTTGTATAACTTGGAAAAGCTCTTTACTTGAATAACAGCTTGAAAACATATTCTCCTAAATTTCTAATTATCTGTATTTAACGGGATACGTGACATATAATCCTCTTATATTTGGGTAATTAGGATTTCTGTGGCATATAACTAGAATTGAACTTCACCCTCTAATTGGAATTAATTGACCAAGGAATTGGCAGTTGATGAGAGTTAGAGGAGACTAAAAAGGTCTAAGGAATTAGGGATTAGTCACATATGGTTTGCCATGAATTAAATCTTGCATGATTAAAATAGTTAGTAAGAAAAGTTAATCAGGAAAATAGATAACTCTGAAGCCTTAACTGTTTCTCCATATATTATTCTCAACTTATTTACTGCTTGCTTTTTGATATTCTGAATCTACTGTTTAATGCTTTTGAACTCTCAAACACCATTTTCTGTTTGTCTGACTAAGCCAATCACTCAATCATTGTTGCTTGATCCATCAATCCTCGTGGGATCGACCCTCACTCACCTGAGGTATTACTTGGTACGACCCGGTACACTTGCCGGTTAGTTTGTGGTTGTAAATTCCGCACCATTCATGCCCTGCTTTGATTTGGTACTGGTCAACATTGTATCAAGTCGGGCATTATTATCCTTGCGGCTTGGTGGATGGGCTTTTTAGTGATTCGTCCGATAACTTTTTAGTGTTCCTTTGATAGAACCTTTTTAGTTTCGGATGACTTTTTTGTAGCCCTGTTCTGAGATCGTGCTTTCTTTTGAGTGGAGTTGCATCCCTTTTAAGCACTTTTGAGCCTTAAGTTGTTTTCCAACCATTTTGGCTTTTTCTTTTCTTGAAATCGTACCTGTGCCCCCTCTGACGTCGACTCGTACGGCCTCCTTACCCGAGCTTTTTAGTCATATTCCAACAACTTTTTAGGTAGTGTTCCTGCTGAGGAACCTTTTCTTTATAGTTTGTTTGGATGACTTTTTAGCGCTGTTTTGACTTGTACTTTCGCTTTTTAAGTAATGTCTTTTTCGCAAGACTTGTACTTTTTAGCGAAGCACTTTTGGCCTTTGGTTCTTTAACCTTTCTTTGGCTTTTGGGAGGTGTCTTCGTCCCTTTTCAGTGATCCTTTCATTGGTCCGACTTTTCTGTCGGGCCTTCTTAAGTTATTTTTAGTAGTCCATTTTTAGTCAGACATCGTCAGGTCGCTTTTTATGGTCTACTTTTTATAACTTCTAGCATTAAGTTGCTCCTATTGCTTCACCTTGCCGACCTCTTTGTAATCGGACGATGAACTTTGCATTTTACGAGCTTAGATTAATGCGTCTTGGTAGGAAACTTTTTAGGGAACTGGTGACTTTTATTCGAATAATAATGAGATAAAAACATAAATGTAAGTATGTACATATGAGTGTTTACCCTTATAGGTCGGGCAGTTTCTTAGATATCGGCCTGGCGCCTCATTAAAAAATCTTTTCAGGAAAAAGAGTGCGCCTTGACCTAAGACCTCTTTTTCTAACTATAGTACCTTCTTAGGTTACAGGCATGCCATGACCTTGGTAGCTCTCGCCCTTCGAAGTCGGACACCTTGTAGTAACCTTTCCCCAGTACTTTTGCTATTCGGTATGGTCCTTTCCAGTTAGCTGCTAGCTTCCCTTCTCCTGACCGACCTGCTCCGATATCATTTCGGATTAAGATGAGATCATTGGTGATGAAGCTTCGCTGGATGACTTTTAGATTATATCTCAGAGCCATTCGACGCTTTAGGGCTTCCTCTCTAATCCGAACTCTTTCTCGGACTTCTAGAAGTAGGTCAAGCTCTTCCCTTTGAGCTTGGGAGTTGGTCTCTTCATTTTAGAGGATCATTCTGGGAGATCCTTCTTCTACCTCCATGGGAATCATTGCCTCCATTCCATAAGCAAGTCGGAATGGTGATTCTCCCGTGGTTGAATGAGGTGTTGACCGGTATGCCCATAGGACTTGTGGGAGCTCTTCAGCCCAAGCTCCCTTGGCGTCCTGTAGTCTTCATTTTAACCCGGCCAGTATGACTTTGTTGGCGGCTTCCGCCTGTCCATTGGCTTGTGGGTGCTCTACAGAGGTGAACTGGTGCTTGATTTTCAAGTCGGCTACCAAATTTCTAAAGCCCGTGTCGGTGAACTGGGTACCATTATCTGTGGTAATGGAGTGAGGGACCCCAAACCTTGCAATAATATTTCTATATAAAAATTTGCAACTTCTGTAACACCCTAACTTTCAGCACGTCATGATCGTACCAAAAGCAAGGCGTTACTGACCTGTTTTTCTTATTTACTATTTAATATTGAGCCTTTAGTTTGATACCGCATTTCGATTTTTAAGAAAATGCCGGAAAATATTGTTTTTCATTAATCAAAATCATTCATCAAAGAACACACAGGTAATAGTAATCACTTAATTAGTAATAATGATAAATATTATACAAAAAAATTCAAAAGAAATTCAGATACAATTCCTATCCCTCGGTATAAAATAAAATCTTAAATAACAAAGGCGAAGGAATTCTATGAAAATAACTCGACACATAAACTTAACTTAAATAAAACTCCTAATCGCCCGCGGCTTCAAACTGAGTCTCCGAGCCTGTCACTGAAAGGGTGGAAGATTTTGGGGTGAGAACAAACCACTAGTTCTCAGTAGGGAATATGAATGCCGCACTAAACAGAGTAAATACAAATAGCTAATTCATATCATAAAAACAATTTCACTTAAAATAGTTTCAAGTTCCTTCCTTTAATTCACGTTAATTAAACAAAATTCCAATCACATTAACAATTCCTTATCCATAAACATCATTCATAAATACATTATTAAGACCACAACACAAACAAGTAAAATATCCATAAAGCACGTAAGCACATCACCAAAACAACAGCACAAACACAAATAAATAAAATAAAGCAAACACAATCAAATGTAAATGCACAAACAAGATGATGCATGCCTGTTCCTAGAGCAGGCCATGAGCTCATGCGTCGGTTGTCTACCCGCAACCTGACGTTACTCGGAGTGAACCCCGAATATGGTCCCTTTACTGTGTCAATTAGACACCTTGGCATCACGGTTACCCGTGTCAATTAGGCCTCATTATAATAACAGTTCAATGTGTATCACAGTAAGGAACAGTGCTATCAATTAGGCGAACATTCCCGCATTAGCAATCTCAGGCTATCCGTTAGGCGGGCAATTTCGCATTAGTATTTTGGCACAGGGCCCGTTTAACATACAATTCTCATTTATTTATTTCATTTTCATGACTTTTCATTTTCTTTCATTTTATTATACCTCCACATCACCAATTACATACTCATACCTTCACATCACCATATTATTAAACATGCCTCCGCATCACCGCTTAACTATACATACCTCCGCATCACCAATTAACTTTAAACCCTTCCTAGTTGTTATAGTACTACTGGTTTAAAAGCAAAACTTGGTGTTGAGGTAATTTGGTTACAATTAAAACTTGTACCATCTCTCTTAAAATTCTGTTATTGTTTTCTAAGAAAATGCAGAAAAACAGCAGGAAGTAGTAAGTTTGATAAATTCCTTAAAAATCCAATTTTCACCCATTGCCTTTCAAAATTCACGACCTCAAACAAGACTCTTTTAGCTTTTCATTAAATCAAATTCCAGATTAATACCATGTCATATGAAAAAGTTATGAAGTGAGAAACACAGCCATGCCTTTTAGAATTTGATTTCCAAAATCCAGTGAGCTACCCATACTCTTTTCAACATATCTACTTGGTTAAGTAGGGTATCGACATGAAATTTAAAATGAAGATTGTGGACACAGGAAGATTGAAAATGCCATTGGTTTCAGCTCAAATACTTACCAGAATTGAAAGTTAAGGGAGTTGGAAGTTGGTGCTTCTATAGTAAAGAAACAGAATTTTCTGCAGAAACCATCAATCTTCAAAAATTCATTTCTCCCAAACCACTCATTAATAAATTCTGAATTTTTTATGAGATGCTCAAAACACATTAAAGTTTCATGAAAAAATATTTTAATTCAAATATATGACCTAGGATGCTCCCAGAAATTGATTCTTTCTACTGTCATGTATGCAGAAATTCTGCCTTAAGCATTTTCAACAACCTTACTTATCAAAAACCACATTTGAACTTATAACCCTTCCAAAATCACACGTTTAACCTCTTTCCAGTTATTCAAAATTGTCTTCATTGCCAACATAGCCCAAGAACCCAGAATCAATAATTCACACGATGTCAAGTACTTAAGCATCATCAAACCTTTTCTTTTCTACACTATGCCAAGCATAATTTTCCATATACACTCATCATCATTCAAACACATAATAACTCATCAATTCACACCAGCAAGCTCAGCAATAAAAGTAACACCATTTATTCTATCCCTTACAACATTCAGTACGCACAGTCATCAAATCAATCACCAACTACAGTTATAATTCAACTCAATTCCGTCAATTATTCACACAAAGCAACCATAAACCATTTGCAGTTACTCTTTTAATTTTAGTAGCATTCATAAGTTAAAACCTTTACTTTTAAAACAAATCCCCTACCTCAGTTAGTCGAAACCCACAAGGTTAGGCGTGACTCCAACTTCTTTCTAACTCGCAGCAGCAGCAGCAGCAACAGCTTTAAACCGAATCATTAATAGCAATGCCATCGAACAATTTGTAGTGGTGTTGGCATAACCCTAACATATTAACATCTCAACATTCTCAATCAACTATGGAAGCAGAATGGTAATAATGAGGGTTTGGGAACAAGGACAACTTACTAAAACTTGAAAAGAACAGAGGAATGGAGCAGCAGCAGTAACAGCTTTGTTTAAGCACATGCAACCCCACGGCCACCATCACAGCAGCAGCGACTTCGGCACACAAAAGGGGAACCAAAATCAGAGACAAGGCTGAGCAACTAACGGAGACGGTGGCTTCGCAATAGCTGCGCGGCCTTCCTCCTCCCTTGGACAGCGATGCGGCACAGCAGCAAGGGGCTGGCACGGCTTCTCTCTCTCTCTCCTCGCGTTCACCTCTTTCTCTCTCCTCTGTTGTTGGCGATGATGGCGGCTACTGGCAGTGGGTTGGACGCAGCTGGGCGACAACGTGACGGGCATGAACGGCGAGCCCAAGGCCCGCAGTGGTGGCGCAGCTCCTCCCTCTCCTCTTCTCCCTTTCCTGTCACAGCTTCACTCTCAGATCTCTCTCTTTTCTTTCTTGCTTTTTATTTCTATTGCTGTATGGTAGCATTTTAGAAGAAAGGGGAAGCGGTGTGGCGGTGAGAAAGAGTAAATTGTGGCTTATTGAAGAATGAACAGGTGGTTGGAGGGGTATACATGTGTGGGTGTTTTAGAAATTAGGATTAGGATTAGTGGATTAGGCATTAGGGTTTAGAATTGAGAATTTAGGATTTGAGTAGAGTTTTAATTTACTTCATTATTTATTTTCTAAAAATTCGGGGGTTTACATCCCACCCCACTTATAAAAATTTTCGTCCTCGAAAATTAGCATATTGCATAAAACATTACATAATTTTAACATTTTACCTTTTTAAAAAACCTTGTGGAAAAGTAAAAAGTCTCTACTCATATAGATACATATACAGTTTCATGTATTTAGGTTTTCATAAGACATAGAGAAGATAAGATAGAAGTTTGATTGCAGAGCAGAAGTTACAAGATAGGCTTGGTATCCTAGAAAATTCAAATAAACATACACAGTTAAGATCAAACGAAAACACACATGAACAAGGAGCGGGATTGAAGAATAATTAGTTCACTTTCTCAAGAAAGAAACCTCAGACAAAACTTCAAGACAAACCATGGAGGGACAAGATACGAAATCAAGCAATCCCGAGACGTAACTTCTAAAGTTCCCAATCCCCGTGATTCGCATTACCTATTATTTCTATTTTGTCCATGACAACCCATTAGTATTCCCATATACATAAATCATTAGTGTTAAGTTGGCCAGACTTAATACCATGAGGTATGCAATGGTAGACTAACAGCGTTAATCATCAGACAGTCATGCATATCAAATCTAAATTCTTGTTATCAGAACAAGTCACTAAGCATGACAGACACTCAGAGTATGCAATGAAGCATAGTCAGTCCAATCCCAAGGCTCTAACGGGAACGAACTGCTCTGATACCATAATGTAACACCCTAACTTTCAGCACGTCATGATCGTACCAAAAGCAAGGCGTTACTGACCTATTTTCCTTATTTACTATTTAATATTGAGCCTTTAGTTTGATACCGCGTTTCGATTTTTAAGAAAATGCCGGAAAATATTGTTTTTCATTAATCAAAACTTGTAATTATTTAATTTAAATTATATACAAAACTCTCTTTTATTTCCAATTACTAAAACTTTGAATTTTAATTTAGCAAGAACCATTAATTTCAGTAAATCAAAAGTATCTAATTATAATTGAAATTTATATAAAACCAAATTAATTTAAAACATGAAGTCTCATAATCTTTCTAAAAAGAAAATCATATATATAATTATAAATAATTCATTATTTATTTTCTAAAAATCCGGGGGTTTACATCCCACTCCACTTATAAAAATTTTCGTCCTCGCCGTTTTTAGGGTTTATCATGTATAGATTTTGAGGGTTTTATCAATGATCTTCCACACTTATTCATATAAAAATGCATAATTTTGTGTTCCTTTCCTAATTTTGCTTCATAGATGAAAACATGCTTCTTTTGCATTAAAATTGATATACCGTATCCTCTATTCCATTCGATGCCGTGACCCGTTTGTTAAGTGGTTTCAAAAGTTATAGGGCAAAAAATGGCTACGAGAGATGAAGGAAGCATGCATGAATGGAAGGAGCATGGAAAAATTAGAGTTTTGGAATTTGGGCATGGGCGCGCACACGCACCGTACGCGTACGTGTGAGTATGCATCCTCAAAGCCAGCTAGATGGAGCCGAAACGAGAAGCCGGTGTGCTTATATGGCTGGGCCAGAAATCCTTGGACGCACGCGTGCACTGCGCGCCTGCGCGTGGATCGCAAAAAGCCCCAGGGACGCATACGCGTATTATGCGCGTACGCGCCGATAGCCGCACGTGATTTTTTAAGAAGAAAATGTGACCAGCAATTTCAGACAAGGGCAGGCCCAGTTTTGGGGCAGAATTCTAGCTGGAAGAGCATAAGAAGACCAAGGATTAGGGAGATTGGGACAATTAGACATTATTCTAGAGATTTTGGGTAGTTAGTTACATTTTGGCTTTTAGAGAGAGAAACTCCAACTTCTCTCTAGGATTTTACTTTCTCCATTGCAATTCTCCTTTGATTTCTTGGTGAGATCCATTGCTAATTCACTTTTACTTTGATACAAGTTGTAGATCTACTCTTCTTCTACTCTCAATTTGTGCTCTTTTGATTCATTCACTTGGATCTAGATTTATGACCTTGTTACTTTGAATTTTGATTAATGAATTGAGGATTTTCATTCAATTTCTTGATTGTTGATGATTGCTTGAATTAGATAGCTTTAATTCAATTCTTTTCTATCAATTTCATCATGTCTTCTATGATTGCCTACCAATTTTTTGTGAAATTGACAACCCTAGCTATGGAGTAGATTTCTCTTACTTGGCTTAGGGGTTGAGTTATTGGAGACACTTGAGTAGTGGATATCAATTGTTGATTAGGAATTGAGAATTGCTAATTGACTTGGAGTGAACTAAAGCTAGACTTCCCTAGGGTTAGGCTAGGACTTATGACTTAAGTTAGTTACTTTCACTTGACTTTCCTCCATTATTAGGGGGTTAACTAAGTGAAGCAATAATCAAGTCTTATCACAATTGAAGGAAACTACAATGATGGAACTTCCAATACTCACCCTTGGCCAAGGCTTTTATCTCAATTAATTGTTGTTTACTTTTGTTAGTTTGAATTCTTGCACCAACTCTCAAAACCACAAAAGACTTCCTAATCAATGATGTGCATTCTAAGGCAATTCCTAGGGAGAACGACCCGAGACTAATACTCTCGGTCATAGATTTTAGAATTGTTTGATGCGATATTTGCATGTCGGTTAGACTTTACTCACGATTGAACTCATTGTTAACTTCTATACCGGCATAAGAATTTCGTTCATCAGTGGCAGTGGCCAAAGGTTCTGCTTCAATCCATTTTATGAAATGGTCTATTCCAACAATGAGAAACTTCACTTGCCCTGATCCCAAGGGGAAGGGTCCGAGGAGGTCGAGCCCCCATTTTGCGAATGGCCAGGGTGAAGTGATACAAATGAGTTCTTTGGGTGGTGCGATGTGAAAGTTCGCGTGCTTCTGGCATGGGGGGAATGTTTTGACAAACTCTGCTGCTTCCTTTTGCAAGGTCGGCCAGTAGAATCCAGCTCTGAGTACCTTTTTGGAAAGAGCTCGCACCACTAGGTGGTTGCCGCACATGCCACTATAGATTTCTTCAAGAACTTCCCTTGTAGCGGAGGTCAGGACGCATTTTAGGAGGGGCATAGAGATTCCTCTCCTATATAGGACGTCCTGTACTATAGTGTAGTACTATGCTTCTTGTACTAGTCTTTTTGTCTTTTTTTTGTCTGCGGAAAGTATTTCCGTCTTGAGATAGCTGACTATAGGAGTCATCCACCCTTGATCCTGGTCTGATATATTTAGTAACCTTTTCTCTTCCGTGGTTGAAGGAATTTGTAGTGTTTCTTGGATGAGGCTTCTATTATTTCCCCTGGTTTGGTGCTGGCTAGCTTTGAAAGTGCATCAGCTCGGGCATTTTATTCTCTGGGTATATGTTGTATCTCATATTCCATGAATTGTCCGAACTGTTCTCTGGTCTTGTTTAGGTATTTCCTCATAGTGGGATCCTTGGCCTGGTAGCTTCCTTTTATTTGTGAGGTAACTACCTGTGAATCACTGAAAATGGTAAGCTTTTGAGCTCCTACCTCCCTAGCCAGTTTTAAACCAGCCAGTAGAGCTTCGTATTCAGCTTGATTATTTGAAGCGGGAAACTTGAATTTTAATGAGAGCTCAATTTGGGTTCCCTGATCACTTTCTAAAATGATGCCTGCACCACTCCCGATTTTGTTCGAGGAGCCATCCACATAAAAGCCCCACTCTATGGGAGTGCCCGGGGTGTCAGTGTACTCTGCGATAAAGTCGGCTAGGTACTGTGACTTAATAGCTGTCCGAGCTTCATATTTGAGGTCGAATTATGATAACTCGACTGCCCACTATAGGATTCTTCCAGCTAAATCTGTTTTTTGTAGGATACCTTTTATGGGCTGGTTTGTCTGTATTCTGATGGTGTGGGTTTGGAAGTATGGGCAGAGTCGTCAAGAAGTGAGTATGAGGGTGTAGGTGATAAACCACTATTTCATGGTTTATCTTGTGCTCAATTGAGTGGTTTTTATCAACTCTTTACCCACTTATTCATACTATTTGCATGGTTTTACATTTACCTTCCTAAATATGTGCTTTGATTGAAAACATGCTTCTTTGGCCTTAAGTTCCCTATGTTTAATCCTCTCTTATTACCATTAGATGCCTTGATATGTGTGTTAAGTGATTTCAGAGATTACAGGGCAGGAATGGCTCAGAGGATGGAAAGGAAGCATGCAAAAGTGGAAGGAATACAAGAAGTTGGAGAAATTACTAAGCTGTCCAGCCTGACCTCTTTGCACTCAAACGGCTATAACTTTAGCTACAAAGGTCCAAATGACGCGGTTTCAGTTGCGTTGGAAAGCTAACGTCCGGAGCTTTGATTTGATATATAATATGCCATAGTTGCCCTGAGGCTAGGCGACGCAAACGCGTGCTCCACGCGGACGCATCGCAGTGGCGAAAATCAGCGTGGCAGATTTCTTCTCCAGCAAATTCTGGGCTGCTTTCGACCCAGTTTGCGGCCCAGAAAATACAGATTAGAGGCTATAAAGTGGGAGAATCCATTCATTCATAATAACAAGCTCACAACACATAGTTTGAGGATTAGATGTAGTTTTTAGAGAGAGAGGTTCTCTCCTCTCTCTTAGGATTAGGATTAGGATTTATATTAGGATTTAGAATTTCAACTTCTTCTCAGGTTCAATGTTCCTTTAATTTATTTTCTACTTTTATTCTATTACTTTAATTGTTATTTATCTTTTCAATTTAGCTTATGCTACATTCATGTTATGATTTTCTTAATTAATATTATCTGAGGTATTTCAGATTTAAGATAGCTTTGCTTTATTTTTATTGATGCTTTTAATTTAATTTAGATATTTTTTTCCTTTTGGCTTTGATTAAGTAATTGGTAACGCTTGAGCTGTCAAATAAAGCAGTGGTTGAAATTGGAAGTTACTCCAATAACTCTAGTCTTTCCATAGGAATTGACTAGGACCTAAGGATTAAGCTAATTAATCCACTTGATTTACCTTCATAGTTAGAGGTTAACAAAGTGGGAGAAAAATCCAATTCTCATCACAATTGATAAGGATAACTCTTCCAGTTCTAATACCTTGCCAAGAGTTTATTTTATTATTACTATTTTATTTTTCCTATCATTCAACATACTTCTTTCTTACTTTCAAAACCCCATTTTGATCTAAAAAAATTTAAGTTTGATGTCATTTTATTATTTTTCTCTTTCCTCATTTAATTCAAAAATATCTTTTCTCTTTATTTTTATTGAATTTTCGAATTTTCCATAAAATAAAATTCATATTTTGATTTTAAAATTTTTATCTTATCTTATCTTAGTTTTAAATTTCAAAATTCAAATATTTTTCAAAAATCATATCTTTTTCAAAATCTTATCTTATCTTATTTCAAAAATCAAATTTCAAATTTCAATATTTAATTTCCAAAATTCAAAATTCAAAATTCAAAATTTTAATTTCAAAATTTTAAAATTAAAAAAAATCAAAATTCAAAATTTAAAAATTCAAATTTCAAATTTCAAAATTTTAAATTTCGAAATTCAAATTTCAAAATTTATAACTCAAAATTCAAAATTTAATTTTTCAAATTCAAAAATTTTAATTTCAATAACCTTTTAATTTAAATTTGTTTTTATTTTCGTTTTTAATTTTTATTAGCTACCATGAATTCTCACCCCTCTCGCTTTGAGTTTGGTTCTAAATCTATTGAAAGGAGTGGAAGCTATAACAGGAATATGCATCAAGGTCTAGGCAACAACACCCTCCAAGATATCATGGGCAAGGACCACTCTACAATGCATACCAAGTTGATAGATATGGTGGACCCCCTTGTAATTACCAACAAGCCCCATCCTGTGCTTATGAACCACCTCCCCAACATACCTTTGAACCACCAAACTCACAAGCCCCTTTACACCATTTATCTCCATATGACCATAACCCACATCCACCATACCAACCACCCTATGAACTGAATGAGCCATACATAGATCCACCCCAACCTCCATTGGATAACAATACACTCATCTCTAACATCATTGGTCTCACCTCTACACTCCAAAATCTTATATCCCGCATGAACCAACCCTCTACCTCCAAAATTCAACCCTCAAGCTCTAGTGTACTTCCTTTTCAACCACAGAATGATCTCTCCATCCCATCACCACCATCCATGGAAGAGCACCCACATCCATTAATCCAAGAGCAACATGATCCCAATGATGCTATTGACATGGAACAAGAGAGAAGGGATCATCTTCGCGAATCCATACTTCATAAGGAGCTAGAGGAGGCCCTAAAGGTGAAGGTAGTAAAGACCCTTAAAGATGAAAGAGTAGTTGAAAGGAGTTGTCATGGAAAGAAAATCATCGAGGATGAGTACGATTTTATACTTAAACAACTGGACAAAGCAGCAATTATTAAAAAGGAAGAAATGGTTGCAGACTTAAGAGATGCTGTACCTCCATTGGAAAGTCCAATCACAGAACCTCCTTCCAAGACGGTTGCATTTGATGTTGAGGAGGGTGTACAACCTCCAAGGCATATCATAGTTGAAGACTTAGAAGAGGCTGGTCAAGAAATAGAGATTAAAGAAGAAGAAGCACAGCCTCCTATGCCCTTGGTGAGCAATGAAGAAGAGATTGAATTGGAAGAAAGCTACCAAGAAGAAGATGTTGATATTGAAGAAACTTGCAAAGAGGTGGAAGTTGTCAGAGAAGAGCACAAGGGAGTGGAGCTTGCAATTTCATTAGAAATACCTCCC
Source organism: Arachis ipaensis (assembly GCF_000816755.2). NCBI lineage: Eukaryota > Viridiplantae > Streptophyta > Magnoliopsida > Fabales > Fabaceae > Arachis > Arachis ipaensis. The sequence goes on along the minus strand of NC_029789.2, from coordinate 44,959,996 downwards.
CCTAAGTTGCCATCATCCTTCACAACATTCAAGTGGGTAAAATTCATATCCCTTAGCTTTCTAATTCCACTTGAATATGGGCTACTGGAGACGGATGGTCAACTTAGAGCTCTTTGTGGCATTAAGAGTAAGAGGAAGATGGTCAGTGGTAAGAATTATCCTGCAAGGTTCATTATGGTTGGAAGCTTTAAGTTTAAACGCAAAGGTTGGTGTAGAGCTCAATTGAATGGGTCTAGGAAGTTGTTTGGATGCTTCACTGAGAATTCTAAAGCTGAACCACCCGGAAGGAATCATGATAATCAACTTGAAGACGGGTGTAGAAACAAGATTTGGGATCCCAGAGGCCATTGAAATTACAAACATTGGTGGAGATTCCTGGATGGGTTCAAGCACAAGCCACCATAACAGGAAGCTCACCAAATGTCCAACTTAAAGACTTTAACTAGAAGTGCTAGGTGGGAGACAACCCACCGTGGTATGATCGTTCCTTTTTCATTTTTATTTAGTTTTATTTGTTTTTGAGTTTTATTTTATTTTATTGTATTGAACCTGGAGTTTTGCATAACATTCATATTAGCATTACATTCTGCATTTTTCATGTATACAAAAAAAATAATAATCGCACGCGACGCGACAGCGTCACCGACACGCCCGCGTCACCAGTGCGTTGTGAAGAAAAGAGAATTGAACAGAGAGTCACGCGAGAGCGTGGCTGGAGGCGTGCCCCTGGCACAAATCACCTCACGCGACCGTGTCACTCACGCGGCCGCGTGCCCTGGAATTCGACGTGAAAAGGGTGCACGACCAAAAGTTGTGCTAGAGTGGTGCTGGATTGGCGCTGAACGCACAATTCTTCCCACGCGGACGCATGGCTCACGCGTCCGCGTCATATCCTTCTAATGGCCACTCACGCGATCGCATGCCCCACGCGATCGCGTCACCCAACATTTGGTGCAATAAGAGTTTGAATAGAGAGTTGTGCAAGTGCGAGGCTGCCCTCGCGCCAGTAGCATAAACTGTGTCACGCGATCGTGTAACCGACACGACCGCGTCAATCCGTATAAGTGCAAGTCACGCGACCGCGTGCCCCACGCGTCCGCGTCGCTTGCGCCGCACAGCTTATCCTAATTTGCTAAATATCTTATCTTTTCTTCCCCAATCCTAATTTTTCCTCCCTCCTTTCTTACTTACTTCTTCTTCCGTTCTTTCCCTTCTCATTCTTCTTATCTTTCATTTTATTTTACTTAATTTATTTGCATATTTCATTCATCGCATCTTAATTTTGTGCATATTTTTTGTTTTCTTTTCTAAATTCATTATTTTTCCTTTGGTGTTAAAATTTTCTTATTTAACTGTTGCATCTTCTCTTGAATTATTTTGGGTGCTTAGTGACTTGTTTTATTCTGGTTAGGTAATATTATTTAAATCAATGCCAATCTTTTATACCTGTGTTACTTTTACATTGACATGAATTTATATTATCTCTTCTTCCCCATTATTGTAAATTTTGCACCATTGGTATGCTATGTGCTTCTATTGTTTTCTCACGCACATGTTGAAGCTTCCATGTAAATGAGACCCTTATCAATTGGAATTAACCCACCCATACTTTATTTATTTTCTTATCTTTATTTCTGGGTTACTTTTTCTTCTTTTTCCTCTTCTTTCAGGCTGGCCACCAAAGAAGAGAAAAGGAAAACTTCTAAAAGGGGGGACAGGCAAGTCAATCTGCACAATCTATAGAAAAAGACATCAGTTGGAGCAACCCGTCCACTTGTACATCTTAGCATGCACTGAGGACGGTGCAATCTTTAAGTGTGGGGAGGTCGATACCGATCTCCATGGGTTAGCTATTTTCTTCTTTTCAACACCATTGTTTTATTTTCTTTGTTTATTCATTGTTGCATTTGCATGGTTAATTGCATATTTATTTGATTTTGTGCATTTAGTTACTACTTGGATGAAGTAATATTTTCTTTTTCAAGAAATTTTTATAATATTTCACTAATTTAAATTGAAAAATTTTTGTGTTAAACTTGTTTGAAGTTGTATTTGGAACATAGTTTTTGAGTAAAAGAACACACAACCTGTGAGATTTTGAGCTTATTTATATGGTTACATTATTTAACCATAAATATTTTATTCTTGTGTGTTTTCTTCTCTATAATTGCAATTTTTACTTTGTTCCACTCTATATGTCCATTATTTAGTGTATTCACATGCTTGCATATGATTGAGGCCATTATTTGTTATCAGCTCACTTATCCCAAATAAACCTACCTTTTACATCACTCTTGTTAGCCATTTTGAACTTTTTAACCCCCTTCTATTTCATAACCACATTACTAGCCTTAAGCAGAAAAACAAAATAAAAATCCCAAGTTGAATCCTTAGTTAGCTTAAGATAGATATTGTGTATAATTTAAGTGTGGGGAATTTTATGGGAACATGGGATGATATGAAAAAGTAGGGAATTAAATTGAATGAGTTATTTGAAAATTTGGGAAGCATGCTCATGTGAAATCAAAATAATTAAATTACCATGTGCATTGAAATAAAAAAAATTTAAGTAATTAAATAAGGGGATATAAAAAAAAGAGAAGAAAAATAATATTACCCCAAATGCAAAATAAAAAGAATCAATGCACATGGGACAAAATTCAAAAATAAGTTTGATACATGAGCATGTAATACAAAAGTGGGAAAAATTTGGGTAGCTAGGTAAAGTATTTTAAAATTGTATAAAGTATGTATATGCTAGGTGAGATCTTAGACTAATCAAGGATTCACTTTATAAAGCTCACTTGGCCATACATATATCCTTACCTTTACCTCAGCCCCATTACAACCCTAAAAAGACCTCATGATGTTTGCATTGGTACATTAAATATTTGTTGATTGGTTAGATAAAGAACAAAGTTTAGAAAGCATGACTAGAGAAGAGTAGAGTGAATTAACCCTAGACACTTGAGAGATTATAGTGCATATACACTACCAGTGAGGGTTCAATGCTTGATTCTATGTTCTCTGCTTTCATGAGCTATCTTCTTACAATTTTACTTGTCTTTTATTGTATAATTTGAATTAGTGAAATCTGATTTATGTTTGTCTTGAAGAGCTTATTTACTTTTAACCAAGTAGGTACAAACATTTTGCATTTAGTTGTATTCATAGGTTGCATTTCATACATTTTACCATTCCCCTTCACTCTTTTAGTTCTCTTAAGCTTAGCATGAGGACATGCTAATGTTTAAGTGTGGGGAGGTTGATAAACCACTATTTCATGGTTTATCTTGTGCTCAATTGAGTGGTTTTTATCAACTCTTTACCCACTTATTCATACTATTTGCATGGTTTTACATTTACCTTCCTAAATATGTGCTTTGATTGAAAACATGCTTCTTTGGCCTTAAGTTCCCTATGTTTAATCCTCTCTTATTACCATTAGATGCCTTGATATGTGTGTTAAGTGATTTCAGAGATTACAGGACAGGAATGGCTCAGAGGATGGAAAGGAAGCATGCAAAAGTGGAAGAAATACAAGAAGTTGGAGAAATTGCTAAGCTGTCTAGCCTGACCTCTTCGCACTCAAACGGCTATAACTTTAGCTACAGAGGTCCAAATGATGCGGTTCCAGTTGCGTTGGAAAGCTAACGTCCGAGACTTCGATTTGATATATAATATGCCATAGTTTCTCTGACTCTAGGTGACGCGAACACGTGCTTCACGCGGATGCATCGCAGTGGCAAAAATCAGCGTGGCAGATTTCTTCTCCAGCAAATTCTGGGCTGTTTTCAACCCAGTTTGTGACCCAGAAAATACAGATTAGAGGCTATAAAGTGAGAGAATCCATTCATTCATAATAACAAGCTCACAACACACAGTTTGAGGATTAGATGTAGTTTTTAGAGAGAGAGGTTCTCTCCTCTCTCTTAGGATTAGGATTAGGATTTATATTAGGATTTAGAATTTCAACTTCTTCTCAGGTTCAATGTTCCTTTAATTTATTTTCTACTTTTATTCTATTACTTTAATTGTTATTTATCTTTTCAATTTAGCTTATGCTACATTCATGTTATGATTTTCTTAATTAATATTATTTGAGGTATTTCAGATTTAAGATTGCTTTGCTTTATTTTTATTGATGCTTTTAATTTAATTTAGATATTTTCTTCCTTTTGGCTTTGGTTAAGTAATTGGTAACGCTTGAGCTGTCAAATAAAGCAGTGGTTAAAATTGGGAGTTACTCCAATAACTCTAGTCTTTCCATAGGAATTGACTAGGACCTGAGAATTAAGCTAATTAATCCACTTGATTTACCTTCATAGTTAAAGGTTAACAAAGTGGGAGAAAAATCCAATTCTCATCACAATTGATAAGGATAACTAGGATAGGACTTCCAGTTCTAATACCTTACCAAGAGTTTATTTTATTATTACTATTTTATTTTTCTTATCATTTAACATACTGGTTTCTTACTTTCAAAACCCCCAATTTACAAGACTCATAACCAATAATAAGAACACCTGCCTGCAATTTCTTGAGAAGACGACCCGAGGTTTAAATACTCGGTTATCAATTTTAAAGGGGTTTGTTACTTGTGACAACCAAAACTTTTGTAAGAAAGGTTGATTGCTTGGTTTAGTAACTATACTTGCAACGAGAGTTTACTATAACTTCTAAACCATCAATCTTCAGTTCTTCAGTAGGCAAACTTTTCTATCTTTTGATAGTTTAGTTCAGCCCCTTGTAGAGCCTTACTAATGAAGTAGATGGGTTGTTGCCCACTTTTGTCTTCTCTGACTAGTGCTGAAGCTATTGCCCGACTTCCTACGATGAGGTATAATACGAGTTCTTCGCCTTCCCAAGGTCGAGTAAGTATGGGTGGTTGCCCCAGAAATTTTTTGAAGTCTTGGAAGGCTTGTTCGCATTCTGAGGTCCACTCAAACCTCTTTCC
>NC_029789.2:44941671-44954953 GCF_000816755.2 Arachis ipaensis | reverse complement strand
TTCCATTGAGCTGCTGGACTTTCTTGATACAGGTTGGACTTTTCTTGCGAAGTATGGCCTGGTACTTATCTGGGTTTGCTTCGATTCCTTTTTGGGTGAGCATGAAGCCAAAGAATTCGCCAGCTTCTACTGCAAAAGTACATTTCGTGGGATTAAGTCTCATCCCATGCTTTCTTATGGTATTAAGCACTTCAATGAGGTCGGATAGCAATGTTTCCTCGCTTTGTGTCTTTACCAACATGTCATCGACATATACTTCCATTAGTTTCCCAATGTGATTGGCAAAGACTTTGTTTATCAGTCTTTGATAGGTGGCCCCTGCGTTCTTGAGTCTGAAGGGCATGACTATGTAGCAGTAGTTTGCTTTTGGGGTTAAGAATGATGTTTTCTCCTGGTCGAGTTGATACATTGGGATTTAATTGTATCCCGAGTAAGTGTCCATGAAGGAGAGGTACTGATAGCCTGACGAAGCGTCAACTAGGGTGTCTATATTTGGGAGTGGGTAAGGATCTTTGGAGCAGACTTTGTTGAGGTCGGTGTAATCAGTGCACATCCGCCATTTTCCATTTGACTTTTTGACCAATACTACATTGGTCAGCCATAATGGATATTTTACCTCCCTTATGAATCCTACTTCCAGCAAGGCTTGTACCTGCTTCTCTACAGCTTGCGACCTCTCTGGGCCGAGTTTCCTACATTTCTGCTGTACTGGCCGAGACCCTGGGTATACGGCTAACTTATGGCACATTAGTCCAGGATCAATACCGGGCATGTCGGCAGCCTTCAATGCAAAGAGGTCGGAATTATCCTTTAGGAGCTTTATTAGTGGTTCCTTTAGGTCTTCTTTCAGATTCGCCCCTATATTTGTTGTTTTATCTTGAGTGTCTCCAATTTGAACTTCTTTGGTTTCACCTTCAGGTTGAGGGCGAAGTACTTCACGAGCTCGAATTCCCCCCAGTTCTAATGTATTGATTTCCTTTCCTCTGGAGTGTCCTTTAAGGTTCAAACTCTCGTTATAACAGCGTCGCACGAGTTTTTGGTCTCTCTTTATGGTAGCTATCCCTTCTGTGGTTGGAAACTTCATACATAGGTGTGGAGTGAAGACCACCGCGGCGAGCTGGTTCAACGTTGTCCGATCTATCAAAGCGTTATAGGCCGAGCTTACATTGACTACTATGTAGTCTATGCTTAATGTCTTAGACCGTTTTCCTTTTCCAAAGGTTGTGTGAAGTGGGATGTACCTTAGTGGTTGAATTAGAGCGTCTCCGAGTCCAAATAAACTATTCGGATACATTCTGAGCTCTTTCTCTTGTAAGCCGAGCTTGTCGAAGGCAGATTTAAACAGGATATCTGCGAAACTTCCTTGGTCTACTAGTGTTCGGTGGAGATTAGCATTAGCTAGTATGATTGTAATGACGACGGGATCATCATGCCCCGGGATGATGCCTGCAGCGTCTTCTTGAGTAAAGGTAATAGTGGGGAGGTCGGGTGACCTGTCCCATTCTCCAACATGATATAACTCTTTGAGGTGTCTTTTACGGGACGACTTAGAGATCCCTCCTCCTGCGAATCCACCATTTATCATGTGAACATGACTCTCAGGGGTATGGGGAGGACGTTCAGCTCGTCCGACCTCTTCATCCCTTCTTCGCTTCTTCGGTTCGTCTGTTTTGCTGGCCAAGAACCTATCTAGTCTTCCTTCCCGGGCTAGCTTCTCTATAACGTTCTTTAGGTCGTAGCACTTGTTGGTTGGGTGCCCGTAGACTCTGTGGTATTCGCAATACTCTGTCCGGCTTTCTCCTCTTTTATGCTTAATCGGACGAGGGGGCGGAATCTTCTCAGTGTTGCATATCTCTCTGTACACATCCACAAGGGACACCCTGAAGGGAGTGTAGTTGTGGTATTTTCTAGGTTTTTCAGTAGGCTTGTCTTCTTTTTTCCTAGACTCTTTATCCTTGTCCCGAGATGGGTAGGAGAATCCGGATTTTGAGGTTTCTCCTAATCGAGATTTTTCCATCATATTAATGTACTTTTTTGCCCGCTCTTGTACTTCGTTCAGAGATGCAGGGTGCTTTTTGGATATGGAGTGGCCAAAGGGTCCTTCTCGTAGGCCATTAATGAGACCCATGATGAGTGCTTCTGTTGGCAGACTTTGTATGTCCAGACATGCTTTGTTGAATCTCTCCATGTAGCTGCAGAGGCTCTCCCGATCTCCTTGCTTAATCCCTAGCAAGCTTGGCACATGCTTGGCTTTGTCTTTGTGGATAGAGAATCTAGCTAAGAATTTCTTGGCAAGGTCATCGAAGCTTGCTATTGACCTTGTCGGCAAGCTGTCGAACCACTTGATTGCCGTCTTGGTCAAAGTGGTCGGAAAGGCTTTATAACAGATTGCATCTCAGGCATCCGTAAGATACATTCGGGTTTGACGTACCGTCGTACAGGGTCATGTCAGGGGCTTGAAGTCCTTTGGGACTTTAGCTTTCATGATCTCCTTTGTGAACGGATCTTGATCCTTGTGGGGGCTATCTTCTTGGCTGGTTCGGGTGGTCTTGGTTTTGAGATCAGCTTCGAGCTTTAGGAGTTTGTTCTCTGGCTCTCGACGCCGTCTGGTTTCTCTCTGAAGGTCTCACTCAGCCTCCCGCTGTCGGTCGGCTTCTTGTTCTAGCTGTTTAAGGCGATTCTGTTGTTCACGAATGGCCTCTAAAATTTCTGCATTTGGTATCCGTGTTCTTGTGCGGCGTTCTGTCCTCCAAGCCAGAATTATGATCGTTGTCAAGGTTGTCCTCCATGATGATGGGATGACTTTCAGGTTCCCCGGCAACGGTGCCAATGTTCTGAGGGTTACCTGAAACTGAAGGTCGATCTCGGAGGAGATCTGCTGTTGTGCCCGGAGCTGTCGTGTCTGACTTGCTGATCCTTGATCACCGGAGGGTGGTGGTACCTATAAGAGACTTTGATGCTTAAGTTAGCACAGCTTTAAGCAGGTTTTTTGTGAAGAATCAGAGAGTGAGTTATACCTGGGTGCTCCAGTGTATTTATGGTAGTGTTGGGTGACCTACCTTGAGATAAGTTAGTTATCTTATCTTATCTTTTGTGGGTGAGTCCCCTTATCTTTGGCCAGCCACCTTTAGGTGGGCTGTGATCTTCTACTTTGGGCCTACCTGGGCCCTTATAGCAATTTGGCCGAACTCTTTGGGAAGAGGTCGGTATCAACCAATCCTTTCTAAGAGGTCGGTCGTTTCTGTCTTCATTTAACCTGGCTCGCCTAGCTCGACCTATGGTATGAACACTGACTTAGAAAAAACTGGATGACAATATGCTAAGACAATTTTAAAACTAAACACAGATTTTCGACAATTACCATATCCCTTGTTGGTAGTTTGGGCAAATTTCTTAGACAGAAACTCTGTAGCGAATGTTGAGCTTGCAGAGGATGATGAAAAGTCCTCAGTTTTCATTTGTCCTATTCCACTGTCATGTTATGTTCACTAATCTTTAAATAACGTAATACTATTGGAATTGATATTGAATATTAGATATAAAGATTATCAAAACTGTAACATTAAGAAAAACAACAACTGAAACAACATTAAAGATTTAACATAAACTAATTTTGACGAAAAAAATCGTTGAAAGAAACGAAAAATCTACTTTTACTCATGAAAATTCACAATACAATAAATACTTAACTACAAATCAAAAATACACATTTTTTTGTAATCAAAGAAAACAACGTCCAACATTGAGTTTATTTAAATTAGTTCATGACACAAAAATCTTTTTTAAATTATGTTAAAATTCTTCATATAAGCATTACCCGATATCATTGAAATTCTCTGAAGTATTTTCTGTGGAGTCTTCTATATCATCCTCCCTTGTTAACTATAAATCTCCAATGTCACCTTCTGCTAACATGTTCAACCCTGGCTGTAGAGAAAAACTAACTTTGGCTTCTTCATTCACTTCTCCCATGTCATATAAATCTCGTGGTTTCACATGAACCACAACACTCCATTCCTTAGCTACTACATCATCTATATAGTATACAAGCTGAGCTTTTGATGTCAATATGTATGGTTCATCTTCTTCTCGATCACCAGTGCATATCCGACAAGAGGAATTAACGCTAGTAAGACCCAAATTGTCTTGTTTGATGCCTTTATTGGTAGTGGTATCAGCCCAAACACATTTGAACAATACCACTCTGAAATGATAGCTATAATTCAGTTCAAGTATATCCACAATTTTTTCGTAATACGAAACATTGCCAACAGCCACTCTATTATCATGCATGCTTGCATAACTTCTTGTATTAGATGATACATATACTCCACTATTTTGGGTTTTCAGCCCATCTTCCTTTGTGATAGTTCTAAACTTGTACTCGTTAATGTTGTACACCCAAAATGTCTTACCTGAATCATGGGACCACACGCAAGCAACTTCATTTCTTTCGAATGAAGTGTACTTTCCATTAGAACTTGGAACCACATAACATTCATGCTTTATATTAAAATCGGATTTCATAAAGTACTAATTATAGGCTAAAAACACATTGGTCAGGTTAATATTCTATCAACCTCATGCTTGAACCACCAAAAAAATTCCGCTTGCACAACATTGTCTATCTTAGATTGCGACCTTGTTTGAGCCTGTAAGCTTCGCTTTGTCTTTTCCCTAAATGTACTTTATGAGAGAAAAGAAAATTAATCCAACTAGTCACTGGGAGAAAAGAGTTATATCGGTGTTTTAAAAATACATGTGTATACTTACTCAACGAACGTAACCACGGCATCGCAATTGACTATCACATGACGATGTGCTTGATGTTTTTCAAATGGAGTGAGTTCGAAATGCAAAACAGCCCCTAATACCTTTCCAATAGATAGGAACATAGTTTTCCTTGAATTATGTGTAACATCAACTGGTTGATCATCAACTCGCCCTAGTCGGTTGATTCTAGTCTCATTATTATCCAAATATATAGAACAGAAAGTCAGGATTTTCTCAGATAAATAGCCCTCTGCAATTGAGCCTTCTGGTTGTGCCCTATTACAAACATATTACTTCAAACGTCTTAGTTGCCTTTTATATAAATACAACATAACGGTCAGTATATACACAATTAATTCAACAAATTGTATTAAAGGGTTTATCAGTAAACTAACCTTTTTATTGGATACATCCACTGATAATGTATTAGTCTTCTAAGAGTTACCTCATAAACGAGATATACCGTGAGGTGAACCATGATGGTGAAGAAGGATGGAGGGAAAATCATTTCCATCTGACACAGGGTTTACACAACATGATTCTGAAGGTCAGCAAGCTGCATAGGGTTTATGGCTTTCTTATAAAGTTCTCAGAAAAATGATGACAAATTTGCAATCACATTGGACACCGGATTCGGAAGTGCATTCTTCACCAAAATCGAAAGTAATTGTTCTATCAGAATATGACAGTCTTGACTTTTTAACCCAGATAACTTGTGCTATCGCAAATTAACACAACGAGCAACATTGCTAGAGTAACCATCTAGAAAGACCACATTCTACAGAGTCTTCAGGAATGCATCCCTCTGTGAATTTGACATTGTAAATATTGTAGAAAGATATTTACCACCTTCGCCCGGCCACAATTCAGGCCTTATGTCCATGCATTGTAAATCTCTGCGAGTTTTAAGATTATCTTTTGATTTGTCGCTATCGTTTAAGATAGTAAAGACCACATTATCACAGATATTTTTTTCTATATGCATCACATCAAGGTTATGACGCAACATCTGATCCTCCTAATATGGGAGGTCGAGGTCAAAGAAAACACTCTTCTTTTTGCAATGCTAGTCATCTTCATCCGCATCCTGACCATTGCGTCTTTTTTTGGATGTCACAGTTGAAATCTTCCCAACTAAAACGTGTACATTAGATTGTTATCTCAATACATCTGTTCCGGATAACTTCTTCGGTGGATCTCTACCTTCGATCTTCCCGTCAAATCTATTCCGATCTAGTCTGTATTTGTGTTCCTGATTCAAAAAGCGGCAATGGGTCATGAAACACCATTTTAACTGTCTTTCAGCCGATGTGGATTAGCGTCCAAGTTACACGTAGAACACGCTAACCCACTGTGCGTATTCCAGCCAGATAGGTTTTCCAATCCTGAAAAGTCGCTGATAGTCCAAATTAGTGCCGCACACATCTTGAAAGTATTTTCCTCTTTGGCATCATATGTTTCAACGCCATCCTATAATTGCTTCAACTCATCTACCAAAGGCTGCAAGTAGACATCTATGTCTTTACCTGACATTTTATGCAGTCAAATAGTATATCCAAGGGGAAATGGTCATAACAACAGATGGTAATATGCATCCTTTCTTGTTTATATAAGTTGAAACCCATATTTAGGACATGGACACTTTATCATGCCATCGGAGGATGCATTCGCAAATGCAAATTCTAAAAAACAGTTCAATCCTTGCCTATATTCCACACTATTCTGTGACTTTGAAATCCAGCTTTTATCAATATCTAGTATAGTATCAAAATATATCGAGCTAATTAATAGTGGACATACAAATTATGAGAAAACAAACTTGTAAAAATTTTCATTCATCAGAATGATCCCAATTTAGTTTATTGCTTTAATTAAGTTTAGCAAATTGCAATCACTATGAAATTTACATAGGTTTGCACAAAATTAGAAATATCTTTCCTTCTCTTACTACTATTTTAATGAAAATAAATGTGACCAACAATATTTTAAAAAAAAAATACAACAACCAATAATCTTATGAAATTTTTTTTTATGTTTTTTACGTTGTTATTATTTAAAATTTCGTCAATGTACGTTAAATATTTAAATGTATAACTAATGTTTGAATGAAATATTTTGTTAATTCTATTTGTTTTATGTAAATTATTTATTATGTATCATAACAATTGGTCGTATGTATTTTTATTTTAGGTAAAGTATGATTGATTAATAATTAAATTAAATTCTAATATATTTTAAATATTCCACTATTCATGTACCTTAATTAAAATATTTTATATCACTTTATAGAGAAATTAATGGTAGTTATTTAGGGACGACATAATAAAATTCCTAGAATAATGGACGGTCATAAAAGATTTTTTATTTTTAATTTACATGTTTTCGTTGTTTGGAAACTGTATATAATAAATGTTTGATATAGATATTATTTGGACTCGTACTAATTAACTCGGTTTTAACTTAATAAAATTATTAAGTATTTGTCAATTAAGGTAATTTTATTAGGAATAATTTATTTAAATTTTTGTTAATATTTTTTGCTATACTTTTTTATTTCCTCGTATTTGTATTGCATTTTATTTTAATACAGGTGAATTTAATTTTTATTTTAATTAATCAATTATTCAGTCTTATTAGCTTTTCTTTTAGAATTTTTTTCTAAAATAAAATAAAAAATAATTATTTTTTATAACCCTATTTTTCAACTTTAATTTTTCAAATGTGATTTTTTTTTTTATTTAGAGCAAGTACGCCACACTCCCGGCGAACTCTGTAATTTTTATAGAGTTAGCGTAACCCTCAACGATCTCCACTTCAAATTCTAAAAATAATGGCTAAATCAAATTCTTAAGTTTCACAACGATTGATAGCAACCATTATCATCGTCTCCATAGTATATAGACAAACACAAAACTACATAGGAATAAGTCATATTTTTATTAGGAAAATCATGGCTTTTTTATTTATAATAGGAAAAAATCTTTGTTAAATATGAATTATTTCCGTGAATCTGTGTATTCGGTCCTATTGGCTTTTCTTTTATATCATCTTCCAACATAGTTTAACCCACTCTCACCCACCAATATCCTATTTTTGGCATGCTAGAATTATTTTTTATTCATTTAATTATCGGACCCAATATGGCTTAGGAATATAGTCTTGTAAGTTCTGCTGTTATTTGTGTTAGTTGTTAACACATCTAACCAGTAGAAGAATTAGTAGAATAATTATTGAAGAATTTTTTTATTTTTTTTTGACAAAATTAATTATTTTTATTTAGCATTTTATGGTAAAATTTTGGATCTGACATTTTAAATTTGTTGTTATAAAAAAATAATAAATTTGTTGTTATAAAATAGACCAATAGTAGTATTTTCAAAATAATAAATTTAACTTTTTCATACATAAATACATACATCTTTTAAAATTAACATATTATTGGAACCATTCTATTCATATTTCAAATTATAGTAACTAAATGTTAACCATTATGTTTCTATTTTTATTTTGAAAAAAAACTATAATTTCAAATCAATAAATATTATTTTACAATCAGCCACTACCCAATTTAAAATACAAGATCCAAAATGGTATCATTTGAATTTTTCAATTATTATTTTAGTATCTGAAATTATACATTTTCTAATTCTATACTATTTTTAAATATAATTTAACATATGATAAATAACATAAAACAATTATTATTCATCTCTATCATTATATATAACGTCTATTCCATTTAATTTGTTCGGTAAAGATTTAAGTATACTATATAACTTAAAAAATATAGTACCGCTTAAAGAAATGGCAATATAATAAAAATATGGCCCACAACACAATAAATACACTTACTAATAAAATAACAAAAAAAAAACTCAAAACCCCAACGCGTCCCCCCTTCCCCCAAAATCCCTTCCTTTCGTGAATTTTTTCAAATTTGGTCTCGTCACCAACAAAACCTCCATTTTCCAGAGTTAAAAAACCAAACCCACCAAACCCGATTGCTTCAACGGTGTCACGGCAGCCGTTCGTGGTTGTCGTCTGTCCAAGGCTTTGAGCTAGTCGGCATAGTCTAGTGTTGGTCTCATCGCTCGTCGTCTTGCCCGGTCGCTGTCGTGTCGCCACTCTCCGCCGTCTATCCCGGTTGCTGTCGTGTCGTCGCTCGCCACCGTATCACCAATCGTCGTCATTTCTGCGTTGTCATGCTCTCCATTGAAGGTTAGTGGCGTTATAGTTTCTAGGTTTGGTGTTGTTTGATGGCTGTTGGTGAAATATTTTTTGAAGATGGAAAATTTACTATGCGGTTGATGTGGTTTAATTTTTATGGCTTCTTTTGAAATATTTATAAAACTCGATTTGGCCATTTGTGAGTCTGTTGTTGTGAACATGTTTTGATTTTTGAAATATGGTGCTTATATGATATTGTTTTCAGTAATGCTTCTTCAAACATTTTTCTTAGCTAATTTGGTTCCCCTAATTTACAGTAAAGTCATATATGCGTGTTCCATACTCTCATAATTCATTCAGTTGGTAATGTTTTATGCCAAATTTATTATAATGGGTTTTGGATTTTGGTAAATTTATCTAGTTAAAGTCTTACAGGTTGAAGAAAAACTACTATAGTAGATTATAACAAGTTTTGATAATTAACTTTTGGCAATAATTTAGTTTAATATTATTTTAAGTTCTATTAATTTTTTAGATGAAATTTTTAGACACAAAATTAAGATATTCAATAATTATTGGTGTTATACGAGGTCAAAGTTTTCATCTTTTAGGTTCCAAGCTAAATTCCAAACAATTATAATGTTATGTATTATTTATATAAAACAGGGTATCAAATAATACATACATGAGACGCAGCTAAATGTTACTGCTAAAGAAAGAAAAATATATAGTGTCCAAGACAGTCTATTTTCAGTAGTGGTGAAATAATAGTTTAAAATTAATTTAAATTAGATTAAAATTAGAATAAGTATAAAATGGAGTATCAAATAATACATACATAAGATGCAGATAAATGTTTACTTACCTGGTTGAAGATCCAGATAATTGTCTATTGGTGTGAAAATTAAGGCCTTAAAAAATCTTTAAAAAAAATTCATCGTGTGAAACCAAAACAATTTCATACGAAAAAAAAAATCATTTAAGTATGAATAAATAAACCAGTCATGGAGGTGAGGTGCATAGAGAGTGCGTATAATTGTTATGTAAAAACTATTTATAAAGGCCGAAAAAAACTTTAGAGAAAACAGTTCAAAGTTGAATATAAATAAATCTTTAGAGGAAGCTGTAGCACTTCCTTCCAATACAAAGATAATACTCACATTTAACAAAGAATTGCAACCAATTGGTCAGGCAGCTGGACTATTCAGTGATTTTTTAGAAAGTTTGGGTGCTGACTATTCCCAATTTCCCATATGTAAAGAGAGTTGGAAGCACGTGAACAAAGCTAAGAAGGAACATGCATACGACATGATTAAGGTATATTTTTTAGTTTGACCATTTTAAACAATTTTAGTATTCAATTTTTTTGGGTAAGAGTTTTTACACAAGTAAATTATATGGCTGGTTAAATTTTTAGATTTCATTTTCCACATGTTTATTTCAGCATTTCTATCTTATACGTAATTGCGACTGCTGGATTTGAGTGTTATAGTTTTTCAATTTAAAGTAGTCTGTAATGGTTGTGGATATTCTTCAAATTACCAGTCTTATCCTTGTTAGTTGGTTTTGGTTAATGACAATGGCAACTAATTGCAACGGGTCTTTCACTATGAGGACGATGCCGGAGGAAATAAAGCGCAAAATTATGCAACGGATAGGAAAGAACTAGAAGGATACAAGACACAACTTGTATCATAAGTGTTACAAAGAAACAAGAACTTTTGAGGAAAATCTTAAGCATCACCCATCAAGAATAGAAGAAAGTCACTGGAAATGGTTCCTTGAATATCGTCAGAAGGAAGAAACAAAGGTAAGCTTTGGTATTTTTTATTATTTCCATAAAAACATACGTGTGTATACATATTATACTCCTTACATTTTATATTCAGCATCCGATTCTCATTTATATTTGTTTTGTTATTTGTTCATAGAAAAAGTGTAACCAAAACGCTTTAAATTGGAGCAAGAAACTTTACACACATATTGGGGGCTCCAAAACATTGGCAAAAAATGACGATGTGGTAATAAGCAATTATTTGCATTGAGATTTTGATTAATCTTCCTAAATATGGTGTTGTTATTTACATAATTATGTCGATATCAATTATATAGGAGAAAGAACAAAGAAGGCCCGTTGGTAGAAGAGAGTTGTTATCATCACTCATAAGAAAAAAATGGCTCTTATATCCATCTCGATACGCGTGATGTTAGTGTAAGTAATGTCTGAAAATTTTAAACTTATCTTATTGTATATATCATGCTAATTTTAAATCATGCCTTTCCAATTTCTTGTATATTTGTAGGAAGCAATTGCAAACGTTGAGACTTGAAAGGCAGGATGAATCCTCTAAGCACCTTTCACAAAATAATTCGCTAGCACAAGTTCTTGGAAAGGAGCACCCAAGATGAGTTCGTGTCTTAGGTGCTGGACCATGTCCTATCCAAGTATTTGGTATTGCTACTGGACAACCGTCGGGTTCTGGTGAGCCAAATGAAGAGTATGAAAGGAGGATTGCAGAATTAACAGCTAAGATAGAAGAAGAGCATGCAAAGAGACCGTCGATAGAGGTTTTGGGATATCTGATCCAACAGTAAGGAGGCAATTTGCCAGTTGACGTTGCTGTAGAGCTGGATTATTTGGACAATACACAAACCTCGTCGCCCGCAAGGCCATCTTCATCTGGCAACCATGACTCGCAACAAAAATAGTGACTTTCAATCAATGTTATTAGATACTATTGGATTTAAGTTGGTTTAGTGATTTATGTTTCACTACAAGGTTTTTGTTTATTTGTGGCAGTTTTTTTTCTTATTTGTGGAGGTTTATGACCCCCACTAAATGTTTTGTGGGGTTTCTAAAACCCCCAAAATTTGAGGTGCCACGAGGTCTTTTGTGGGGGTTTTCAAAAACCTCCACAATCTATTCAGTGGAGGTTTTGTATGTGTTTAGTGGGGATTTTATATTAGATTTTGTGGAGGTTTTAAATTACTTTTGTGGCCGTTTAAAATCCCCATAAATAGATTTTTTAATTTAACAAAAATTAACTATTTTGTGAGATTTTTAAACCTCCATAAATCCTGTAATTATTTATTTATTTTTAATTTTAAATCATTCATTAATCTCATCTCATTTACATATTCTCAAATTAAAATTTTATTTTTTAATATCAAAATTTAAAAATTAAATCTTTTATAACACAATTCCTGAATATAAGATATAACTCTATATATAAAATCATTCTCTGAATGCCAATTTCTATCACAGAACAAAGCTAACCCCTTTATTTGAATCAGTAATAATTAGTAAAAAAAAAAAATACAGAATCCAGATATGATATATTACACAATGATCACCACTTCCAGGCATTATTATATACAACATATTATGAGTATACATCATTCTAAAGCAATTCAGATAAGAAGTAACAAAGATGCAATAGTGATACAAACAGCAGCTATGGTGGCAACAATTGAACCTTGATCAAGTGATTTCTGTAAACTTATTCTTGAGAAAAGCTGGTAAGCCAAATACACTACAATCAACAATGAAATGATATATAATACCTTCTTATGTCCTGATGAGTGGATAATTTATACGCTTTTTGGCATTGTTTTTAGTATGTTTTTAGTAAAATCTAGTTACTTTTAGGGATATTTTTATTAGTTTTTATGTTAAATTTACATTTCTGGACTTTACTATGAGTTTATGTGTTTTTCTGTGATTTCAGGTATTTTCTGGCTGAAATTGAGGGACTTGAGCAAAAATCAGATTCAGAGGTTGAAGAAGGACTGCTGATGTTGTTGGATTCTGACCTCCCTGCACTCAAAGTGGATTTTCTGGAGCTACAGAACTCAAAATGGCGCGCTTCTAATTGTGTTGGAAAGTAGACATCCAGGGCTTTCCAGCAGTGTATAATTGTTCATACTTTGGCCGAGTTTAGATGACATAAAAGGGTGTTGAACGCCAGTTCTATGCTGCTGTCTGGAGTTAAACGCCAGAAACAAGTCACAAACCAGAGTTGAACGCCAGAAATACGTTACAACCTGGCGTTCAACTCCAGAAAGAGCCTCTGCACGTGTAACGTTCAAGCTCAGCCCAAGCACACACCAAGTGGGCCCCGGAAGTTGATTTATGCATCAATTACTTACTTCTGTAAACCCTAGTAGCTAGTTTATTATAAATAGGACTTTTTACTATTGTATTAGAGATCTTCGGAACATCTTTGAACATCTTTGGATGCCTAGTTCTTAGATCAGAGGGGCTGGCCATTCGGCCATGCCTGGACCTTCCACTTATGTATTTTCAACGGTAGAGTTTCTGCACTCCATAGATTAAGGTGTG
>NC_029789.2:44926662-44941650 GCF_000816755.2 Arachis ipaensis | reverse complement strand
AGAGGTTCAGAGGAATGAAAGCATCTCTATGCGCTTATCTGAAATTCTCACCAATGATATACATAAGTGTTTCTATCCTTATTTTATGTTTACTTATTATTTAATTTCGAAAACTCCATAACATTTTGATATCTGCCTGACTGAGATTTACAAGGTGACCATAGCTTGCTTCATACCAACAATCTCCGTGGGATCGACCCTTACTCACGTAAGATTTATTACTTGGACGACCCAGTGCACTTGCTGGTTAGTTGTATCGAAGTTGTGAATGAAAAACAATTTATTAAGACGTGCGTACAGAGTTTTTAGCGCCTTTGCCTGAGATCACAATTTCGTGCACCAAGTTTTTGGCGCCGTTGCCGGGGATTGTTCGAGTTTGGACAACTGACGGTTCATCTTGTTGCTCAGATTAGGTAATTTTCTTTTTGTTTTCTTTTCAAAAATTTTTTCAAAAATCTTTCAAAAATTTCTCCTTTGTTTTCGAAAAAATTTTAAAATAAAAATGTTTTCAAAAATATATTTTTTCTTCAGAATTTTTAAGAATGAATTCTAGTATTTCATGAAGCATGTTGAAGCTTGGCTGGCTGTAAAGCCATGTCTAATCCTTCTGGGTAGGGAATGTCAGGCGTGTCATGTCTGAGTTACATACTAAAGCTTGGCTGGCTATTAAGGCATGCCTGACCCTTTGATTGGAGCTTTAGACTAAAGAGCATAAGATTCCTGTATATTAAAAATTTTGGAATCCTTATTTTTCTTTTTCAAAATGATTTTCGAAAAAAAAATTAAAAGAAAATACAAAAAAATCATAAAATCATAAAAATCAAAAAAATATTTTGTATTTCTTGTTTGAGTCTTGAGTCAGATTTAAAGTTTGGTGTCAATTGCATATTCATCTTGCATTTTTCGAAAATTCATGCATTCATAGTGTTCTTCATAATCTTCAAGTTGTTCTTGGTAAGTCTTCTTGTTTGATCTTGATGTTTTCATGTTTTGCATCTTTTCTTGTTTTTCATGTGCATTTTTGCATTCATAGTGTCTAAACATGAAAGATTTCTAAGTTTGGTGTCTTGCATGTTTTCTTTGCATATAAAAATTTTCAAAAATAAGTTATTGATGTTCATCTTGACATTCAAAGTATTCTTCGTGTTCATCTTGACATTCATAGCATTCTTGCATGCATTCATTGTTTTGATCCAAAATTTTCATGCATTGAGTCTTTTTCATGCTTTTCCCTCTCATTATTAAAAATTCAAAAATAAAAAAAATATCTTTCCCTTTTTCTCTCATCAAATTCGAAAATTTGAGTTGACTTTTTCAAAAATTTTTAAAATATAGTTGTTTTTATGAGTCAAATCAAATTTTCAATTTAAAAATCTTATCTTTTTCAAAATCTTTTTCAAAAATCAAATCTTTTTCATTTTTCTTAGTTATTTTTGAAAATTTTAAAAATATTTTTCAAAAATCTTTTTCTTATCTTTATCACATAATTTTCGAAAATAACATCATCAATTAATGTTTTGATTCAAAAATTTCAAGTTTGTTACTTGCTTGTTAAGAAAGATTCAAACTTTAAATTCTAGAATCATATCTCATGATTTCTTGTGAATCAAGTCATTAATTGTGATTTTAAAAATCAAACCTTTTTCAAAACTAATTTCAAAATATCTTTTCTAACTTCCTAACTCCTTATCTTTTCAAAATTTGTTTCAACTAACTAACTAACTTTTTGTTTGTTTCTTATCTTTTTCAAAACTACCTAACTAACTCTCTCTCTCTCCAATTTTCGAAAATATCTTCCCTCTTTTTCAAAATTTCTTTTTTATTGACTAATTATTTTAATTTTTTATTTTAATTTTCGAAAAATTACAAACCTTTTTCAAAAACTATTTTCGAAAATCACTAACTCTTTTTCAAAAATAATTTTCGAAAATCCTTCTCCCTCATCTCACATCACTGCTCCTATCCTTACCCTTGTGTTTGGATTCTTCATTCTTCTTCACCCCTATTCCTTTTCTTCTTCTACTAACAATAAGGAACCTCTTTACTGTAACATAGAGGATTCCTCTTCTTTTCTTGTTCTTTTCTCTTTCTTATGAGCAGGAACAAGGAAAAAGGCATTCTTGTTGAAGCTGATCCAGAACCTGAAAGGACTCTGAAAAGGAAACTAAGAGAAGCTAAAATACAACAGTCCAGAGACAACCTTTCAGAAATTTTCGAACAAGAAGAGGAGATGGCAGCCGAAAATAATAATAATGCAAGGAGAATGCTTGGTGACTTTACTGCACCTAATTCCAATTTACATGGAAGAAGCATCTCCATTCCTGCCATTGGAGCAAACAATTTTGAGCTGAAACCTCAATTAGTTTCTCTGATGCAGCAGAACTGCAAGTTTTATGGGCTTCCATCTGAAGATCATTTTCAGTTCTTAACTGAATTCTTGCAGATATGTGATACTGTTAAGACTAATGGAGTAGATCCTGAAGTCTACAGGCTCATACTTTTCCCTTTTGCTGTAAAAGACAGAGCTAGAGTATGGTTGGACTCTCAACCTAAGGATAGCCTGAACTCTTGGGATAAGCTGGTCAAGGCTTTCTTAGCCAAGTTCTTTCCTCCTCAAAAGCTGAGTAAGCTTAGAGTGGATGTTCAGACCTTCAGACAGAAAGAAGGTGAATCCCTCTATGAAGCTTGGGAGAGATACAAAGAACTGACCAAAAAGTGTCCTTCTGACATGCTTTCAGAATGGACCATCCTGGATATATTCTATGATGGTCTATCTGAATTGGCTAAGATGTCATTGGATACTTCTGCAGGTGGATCCATTCACCTAAAGAAAACGCCTGCAGAAGCTCAAGAACTCATTGACATGGTTGCTAATAACCAGTTCATGTACACTTCTGAGAGGAATCCTGTGAGTAATGGGACACCTATGAAGAAGGGAGTTCTTGAAATTGATACTCTAAATGCCATACTGGCTCAGAATAAAATATTGACTCAGCAAGTCAATATGATTTCTCAGAGTCTGAGTAGAATGCAAGCTGCATCCAACAGTACTCAAGAGGCATCTTCTGAAGAAGAAGCTTATGATCCTGAAAACCCTACAATAGCAGAGATGAATTACATGGGTGAACCATATGGAAACACCTATAACCCCTCATGGAGAAATCACCCAAATCTCTCATGGAAGGATCAATAAAAGCCTCAACAAGGCTTTAATAATGGTGGAAGAAATAGGTTTAACAATAGTAAACCTTTTCCATCATCCACTCAGCAACAGACAGAGAACTCTGAACAAAATACCTCTAATTTAGCAAACTTAGTCTCTGATCTATCTAAGGCCACTGTAAGTTTCATGAATGAAACAAGGTCCTCCATTAGAAATTTGGAGGCACAAGTGGGCCAGCTGAGTAAAAGGATTACTGAAATCCCTCCTAGTACTCTCCCAAGCAATACAGAAGAAAATCCAAAAGGAGAGTGCAAGGCCATTGAATTAATCACCATGGCCGAACCTGTAAGGGAAGGAGAGGACGTGAATCCCAGTAAGAAAGACCTCCTGGGACATCCAGTGATCAATAAGGAGTTTCCCTCTGAGGAACCAAAGGAATCTGAGGCTCATCTAGAGACCATAGAGATTCCATTAAACCTCCTTATGCCATTCATGAACTCTGATGAGTATTCCTCTTCTGAAGAGAATGAGGATGTTACTGAAGAGCAAACTGCCAAGTTTCTTGGTGCAATCATGAAGTTGAATGCCAAATTATTTGGTATTGAGACTTAGGAAGATGAACCTCCCTTGTTCACCAATGAACTAAGTGATCTGGATCAACTGAGATTGCCTCAGAAGAAACAGGATCCTGGAAAGTTCTTAATACCTTGTACCATAGGCACCATGACCTTTGAGAAGGCTCTATGTGACCTTGGGTCAGGGATAAACCTCATGCCCCTCTCTGTAATAGAGAAACTGGGAATCTATGGGGTGCAAGCTACTAAAATCTCATTAGAGATGACAGACAGTTCAAGAAAATGGGCTTATGGACAAGTAGAGGATGTGTTAGTAAAGGTTGAAGGCCTTTACATCCCTGCTGATTTCATAGTCTCGGATACTGGGAGGGATGAGGATGAATCCATCATCCTTGGAAGACCCTTCCTAGCCACAGCAAGAGCTGTGATTGATGTTGACAGAGGTGAACTAGTCCTTCAAATGAATGAGGACTCCCTTGTGTTTACAACTCAAGGTTACCCTTCTGTAAACATGGAGAGGAAGCACAGTAAGCTTCTCTCAAAACAGAGTCAACCAGAGCCCCCACAGTCAAACTCTAAGTTTGGTGTTGGGAAGTCTCAACAATGCTCTGAACATCTGTGAGGCTCCATGAGAGCCCACTGTCAAGCTATTGACATTAAAGAAGCGCTTGTTGGGAGGCAACCCAATTCTTATTTATCTAATTTTATTGTTCTTTCATGTTTTATTAGGTTCATGATCATGTGGAGTCACAAAATAAATATAAAAATTGAAAACGGAATCAAAAACAGCAGAAGAAAAATCACACCCTGGAGGAAGACCTTACTAGCGTTTAAACGCCAGTAAGAAGCATCTGGCTGGCGTTCAACGCCAGAACAGAGCATGGTTCTGGCGCTGAACGCCCAAAATGGGCAGCATCTGGGCGTTTGAACGCCAGAATTGCACCCTGGAGAAGAGCTGGTGCTGAACGCCCAGAACAAGCATGGTTCTGGCGTTCAACGCCAGAAATGGGCAACAAATGGGCGTTCAACGCCCAGAACAAGCACCAATCTGGCGCTGAACGCCCAGAGTTGTGTGCAAGGGCATTTTGCATGCCTAATTTGGCGCAAGGTTGTAAATCATTGAACACCTCAGGATCTGTGGACCCCACAGGATCCCCACCTACCTTCACTCACTTCTTCTCACCCCTCTTTCACACAATCCCATAAACACTCTTCCTCAAAACCCTTCACCAATCACCTCAATCTCTCTTCCCTATCACCACTTCACCACTCACATCCATCCACTCTTCCCCATAAACCTACCTCATACACTCCACCCACCTTCAAAATTCAAAATCAATTTCCCACCCAAAACCCACCCTTATGGCCGAACCTTACCCCCCCTCCCTTCCCTATATAAAGCCATCCATTCTTCCTCATTTTCACACAACACAACCCTCTCTTCTCTTCTTGGCCGAATACACATCCCTCCTCTCCTCCATATTTTCTTCTTCTTCTTCATCTATTCTTTCTTTTCTTGCTCGAGGGCGAGCAAAATTCTAAGTTTGGTGTGGTAAAAGCATAAGCTTTTTTTTTCCATTACCATTGATGGCACCTAAGACCGGAAAATCCTCCAGAAAAGGGAAAGGGAAGACAAAAGCTTCCACCTCCGAGTCATGGGAGATGGAAAGATTCATCTCCAAAGCTCATCAAGACCACTTCTATGATGTTGTGGCCAAGAAGAAGGTGATCCCTGAGGTCCCTTTCAAGCTCAAGAAGAATGAGTATCCGGAGATCCGACATGAAATCCAAAGAAAAGGTTGGGAAGTTCTAACAAAACCCATCCAACAAGTCGGCATCCTAATGGTTCAAGAGTTCTATGCCAATGCATGGATCACTAGGAACCATGATCAAAGTAAGAACCCGGACCCAAAGAATTATCTCACCATGGTTCGAGGGAAATACTTAGATTTTAGTCCGGAAAATGTAAGGTTGGCGTTTAACTTGCCTATGATGCAAGGAGATGCACGCCCCTACACGTTTCGAATTTATCCTTGAACTTAGTTTAATTATATTGATGTGGTGACAATGCTTCTTGTTTTCCCAATGAATGCTTGAACAGCGCATATGTCTTTTGAAGTTGTTGTTTAAGAATGTTAAATATGTTGGCTCTTGAAAGAATGATGACAAGGAGACATGTTATTTGAAAATCTGAAAAATCATAAAAATGATTCTTGAAGCAAGAAAAAGTAGCAAAGAACAAAGCTTGCAGAAAAAAAAAAGAAAAAAAAGTAGCGAAAAAAATTAGAAAGAAAAAGAAAAAGCAAGCAGAAAAAGTCAAAAGCTCTTAAAACCAAAAGGCAAGAGCAAAAAGCTAGTAACCCTTAAAACCAAAAGGCAAGAGCAAATAAAAAGGATCCCAAGGCTTTGAGCATCAGTGGATAGGAGGGCCTAAAGGAATAAAATCCTGGTCTAAGCGGCTAAACCAAGCTGTCCCTAACCATGTGCTTGTGGCGTGAAGGTATCAAGTGAAAACTTGAGACTGGGCGGTTAAAGTCAAGGTCCAAAGCAAAAAAAAGAGTGTGCTTAAGAACCCTGGACACCTCTAATTGGGGACTTTAGCAAAGCTAAGTCACAATCTGAAAAGGTTCACCCAATTATGTGTCTGTGGCATTTATGTATCCGGTGGTAATACTGGAAAACAAAGTGCTCGGATAACTTATACGCTTTTTGGCATTGTTTTTAGTATGTTTTTAGTAGAATCTAGTTACTTTTAGGGATGTTTTTATTAGTTTTTATGTTAAATTCACATTTCTGGACTTTACTATGAGTTTGTGTGTTTTTCTGTGATTTCAGGTATTTTCTGGCTGAAATTGAGGGACTTGAGCAAAAATCAGATTCAGAGGTTGAAGAAGGACTAGTGATGCTGTTGGATTCTGACCTCCCTGCACTCAAAGTGGATTTTCTGGAGCTACAAAACTCAAAATGGCGCGCTTCCAATTGCGTTGGAAAGTAGACATCCAGGGCTTTCCATCAATATATAATAGTCCATACTTTGGCCGATTTTAGACGACGTAAAAGGGCGTTGAACGCCAGTTCTATGCTGCTGTCTGGAGTTAAACGCCAGAAACAAGTCACAAACCAGAGTTGAACGCCAGAAATACGTTACAACCTGGCGTTCAACTCCAGAAAGAGCCTCTGCACGTGTAACATTCAAGCTCAGCCCAAGCACACACCAAGTGAGCCCCAGAAGTGGATTTATGCATCAATTACTTACTTCTGTAAACCCTAGTAGCTAGTTTATTATAAATAGGACTTTTTACTATTGTATTAGAGATCTTGGGAACATCTTTGAACATCTTTGGACGCCTAGTTCTTAGATCAGAGGGGCTGGCCATTCGGCCATGCCTGGACCTTCCACTTATGTATTTTCAACGGTAGAGTTTCTGCACTCCATAGATTAAGGTGTAGAGCTCTGCTATTCCTCAAAGATTAATGCAAAGTACTACTGTTTTTCTATTCTATTCAACTTATTCCGCTTCTAAGATATTTATTCGCACTTCAACCTGAATGTGATGAACGTGACAATCATCATCATTCCCTATGAATGCGTGCCTGACAACCACTTCTGTTTTACCTTAGATTGAATGAGTATCTCTTGGATCTCTTAATCAGAATCTTCGTGGTATAAGCTAGATTGATGGCGGCATTCATGAGAGTCCGGAAAGTCTAAACCTTGTCTATGGTATTCCGAGTAGGACTCTGGGATTGAATGACTGTGACGAACTTCAAACTCGCGAGTGCTGGGCGTAGTGACAGACGCAAAAGGAGGGTGAATCCTCCTTCATACCAACAATCTCCGTGGGATCGACCTTTACTCACGTAAGGTTTATTACTTGGACGACCCAGTGCACTTGCTGGTTAGTTGTATCAAAGTTGTGAATGAAAAACAATTTATTAAGACGTGCGTACAGAGTTTTTAGCGCCGTTGCCTGAGATCACAATTTCGTGCACCATGTCCCTAACAAAGATAATAATATTGAATCGTTTTATGAAAAAAAGGCAATGGCTTGATAAATCAAAACCCAAAAGGATGGATTTGCTTACCTAAACTCATGACTTCGTAAGGAGAAAGGATGACCAAGAGAAGTGCTGGAAATGGCAACTCAAGTTCACCTTGAAATAAAGATCCAGCAGAAAATTCTTCATTCAATTATTTTTTGAAAGTATGAAGAATGAACAAAATAAATAGGAATTATTTGTATTATTTTGTGCAAATTTTCAGATAAGATGCACAATTATCATATCCAAATGAATATAGAATAATTAAACATAAAACTGTCAAGCACATAATAAATAAAAAGCTTAAATGTACAAATTTTCATTCAAGTCTTCATCGCTACCCCACTCCATGTGACTCACTCTCTTCCTCATTCCTTCCCTATTTATTTCACTTTTCCTATTTCTATAAAATCATCCAATTTTTCCACTCCTTAGTTACACTATTAATTACAGCTTATAATGAACACGATTTATATCAAAGAATTCTAACACAGTTACTATGTTTGAGTGGCCAATTAAATTCTAACACCATTTTTTAAGGAATTAGCTCCCTTAATTAAAAATCCCAATCCCCAATAGTTGACTCATCCCAACCAACCTGACCAATCATATATGAGTCGGTAAACACTATTTACAACTTGTGCAGGTCCATCAATTGATAGATTGAAAAAATTTACAATGTTGAATCAAAAAAGAAAAGAATTATACTTGTAAATTACACCATTGTGAATTTTTCCATCTCACAAACTCTGAAAAGGAGAATAGAAACACTACCTTGTAGTACTTGGCTAAAGGAATAACAAACTAAAGGAATAACAAACTCTGAAGGACTAGCCCTGCAACCGAAAGAAAGATTTTGAGTTCAAGACTTTATAATTGAGAACAAGATTTCATTAAACAATTAGTTGATCCATGCCTCTGTAATTGAACAAACATACAAGAACTGATAAATTAGCATAAAGAAAAGTAAAGATACTCACCTAGGATTGTAAAAAACGGTAAAGGGACTATTATTTGCAGCATCATGAGTAGCTGCCGCAAGAATCCCAATATGCATACTATCACTTGACAATACCGAGGATGATATGTTGGCTGGTTGTCTGTTAGCTCGCCTGATGTCCAAAAGAAGCTGTTGCTTTTCATCTCTGCCGGAACATTTAAAAGAGCAGGAAAGATAGTCAAAATGCAAGTCATTTGCTAAAGCCTAAAAATTTTATTTAGCATAGAATAACCCCTAGCCTTCTTTTTGGTATTTGTAGAGTCTTAAAAAAATAAAAAACATCAATACACTTCATTATTGAAAACATTTAAAATAATGCATGTATATAAAAACTGAAAAATGCATTCAAATTACCGCACATATTACAAAATAAGATAGTAATAAGCTAGTAATAAGTATTCTATAATTTCTGTCGTCTTTCTACTCATGTTACAATTACTCATCAACTAAGTAAATATTCGTTGAACTTAATAAATATTTAAAAATAAGAAAGCTTATCTTGGCATTAACTACATTGATAATAATGGATGATATCATATCTAATATAATAGAGTTAGACTATGGTTATTAATTAAATATTGTTCTCAGACTTGTGCAAAAGAATAGTATAGTATAGCAATACATACTCTATATCTACCAAACCATTATTCAACTGTATTCGGACATTTGGAGGCATCTTAATCTTATAGAAGAAGATGGACAACAAGTAGAATGCATAAGGCTCACATTGTCACTTCTCTCACAATATCTACTAGGGCCAATCCTTCCCTTGTCTTGATTTCATGTATTCCTATAAAATTAATGCCGGATATAAATCATAAATTGCATCTTTAAAATTCACTATAAAAGGTAAGGAATCACTTGTTACTTTTAAAACTATCTGAAAATTGTTCATTTAACAGCCAATAAGATATTTGCTCAATATTTTTAGGCATCGGATTTCCAGTGCACAGGTATACAACTTCTGTTATCTGCTGAAAAGTCATATGCGTTTACTGCAAATATTTAAGCAACAATGAGTATGTACCTCACCTGAATATAAACAAGAATGTTAGTAGGATTCCAAAACACTACAATTTTTCACAAGATCAAAAAGGCATGTATATGTTTCAAAGTTCAAACCCCTAATATTTCAACTGCAACATTTGAAAAAATGATATTGTACCTTGAGCATCAGGAAGCACAAATCAAGCAAGCAAGTATAATAATGACATAATAGAAACAGAACGAAAAAAAACTTATAACCTCTTAAGGATTGACAATGTCACTGTATCTAGCAGCCAAAATGATTGAAATGGTTGTTGGAACAAAAGGGTAGGATCCACCAATAACTGCAGGTAACCGAGTTCCAAAGAATGTTTGGAAGAATGTGTTTATGCCTGCTACAAATTATAGAGTTTGAATTACTCTTGCCTTCTCTTCCTATTCAAACAAAAACAAGAAAAAGAATAAACAAAAGTTTGCTGTGTTTGTTAGATTTATTATGAATTGGACTATATAAGATTGAAAATTTGAAAAGCATACTATTCATGAATCTTTCATTTTCTCCTCCCATCTGTGGAATTAGAGAGCTAGGAATCAGAATAGTTGTGCCAAGCATCACTAGATAATGTTGGAAACCAAGTAGGATTGCCTCAGCTTCATGCACATCAGAATTTCACAACTCAATTATCATAGTATGAATTCTCAAAAGGATGAATTCTCAACCAACACATAGTTGCAGGTTCTAGAAAGTCAATTTAACACCTTAAATAGAAATAAACAAATCCAGAAAATATATATAAGTTACTAAGTCATAATGCCAGAATCCGTTATATCTCTCTTCAGTTTAATGGATAATGTGAAGCAAGTCCCACAAACATTGCTATGTTTCTTTGTTCTAGTTATAGACGATATAATTTTTAGGAATGTTGATGGAAGAAGCAGGAAACATGTGCTATTAAGTATTAATCATTGAAACTACGAAATTTAATCCCGAACTAAATAAGCACAAAGTAGGAACAAATCCTCACCTCAATGACTCAGTTTCACGAGATTTCATAGCTTCGAACGCAGCTTCAATTGAAGCTTCCAGAGTCTCCAGCTCGCTCACCTTCCAGATCTACTCAGCCAGCACCACCGAGTCTGCACCCAAACCGTGCTCTGAATGCTTCAAGCCGCTGGAGCAAAACCAGAACCATCGGCAGAACCCGCTGTGGAAGACGACGCAGAAGATCTAAAGCATTACTATTCCGAGAGGCAAGAGCTCCACGAATTGAGAGGCTCCACGATCACCTCGTCCTCCATTCATAATTCCACCGGCGACACATTGATGGAGGAGACTTGGCAGTAATGGCGGCGAGGAGAAGAATAGCAGTAGCGATGGAATTAAGATTTTAGGGTTCAGACTCTCCCTCATTCTCTTTCTCGAAGAACTCTTCTGTTTTTTTTAGTATGCTCAGTTAATTTTTGTTTGGATTGGGCTTTTTATCATTAATTGGGTTAAGAGTATTATAATAATGGAAGTTTTTATTATATTATTTAAAATTATCACAAATAAAATATATTATGGAGGTTTTAATAACTCCCACTAAAAAACTTTCACAAATAAATAAGAATTTTGTAGTGTTTATTTTTTTTCAAATTATCGAATTTTACTTCATATTAAATGATGCACTTATGACAATCTCATTATATATGTTATGTTTGCATATATATAATTTGTTTTGCTATATTATTTACTTGTTTTATTTGGTTAGAAGTTCTTTAAATTAATCGGTAACTAATAAATTAAAGTTGAATAAACAGACTACTTTAAAAGAGGCACAATAATAAAAAAAGATAAAATTTTAATGGGAACCTGAATTTGGTGGCGGTTTTTAAACCACCGCAAAATAGGCATGTCGTTCGTTTCCTGGCATTTAGTGGCGGTTTTCAACTGTCGCAAAATGACTATCATTTTCGGTTTGTAGCCGCTGCAAAATTAATAGACCAAATTTCGAATCCCCAACGTCAACGAGTAAAAACCGCCACAAAACTATTTTTATTTCGTGGTGGTTATTCCAGCGGTTAGCTAAAACTACCGCTAACCGTTTACCCGCGACCTATTTTCCTGCAGGTATTTAACCTCCGCAATATGACACCAGAACCGTCGCAAAATGCCGGTTGTGTTGTAGTGATTAGTCATCAGTCAATATAATTGGGTATATAATTAACTAATATGTGTATGCTGGTTTTTTTATCTCATAATAAGGTGTGATTATTCGGTCTTTATTGCATGTTTATTTTGCCTCTTGGTCTCACTATCATATGTTGTCACATTTGGGTACTTCACGTGTTATTAATTTACCTTCATTATTTTTAGTCAATTAAGTTCAAGATGATTGGTTATTTTAGTCCTAATGTGATAGTTGATTTGTATAATCAAAAATATAATATTATCGATGTAAATAGCAAAACTCAAAACATTCATAATATCACAACATAAGAACTCTATACTACATATGATAATAAAAGAAACATATTTATGCTGCATACCTCTCGATACCAAATAGCGACTACTGATCATATAGTAGCAAGTAGTTCATTAACAAAAAGATATTAGAATTAAGCAAAGATAGACTGAACATAACAATAACGACTTACCTACGAACATAAAATATAACAACACAACTTAGAAACATCATAATCATCTAGTCCTTGCTTTAACCTTGGTTTCATCAAACCATATAGAGTCCTTCGGAGTGTAAGGTGTAGGACTTGATATTAACATTCTCATCCCAACTATGATGCAGTATATGTTCCTTTTAGATATCATGTATTTTAGTTTTGAAACCAAGATATCAATCCTCTCCGCATCATTTGAACCGCAAAAAGAACTCCGGTACTCTATGATAGAAATGATATCCTTCCCTAGAAATAGTGTAGGTTGATACGGCATTGCAATACCTGAAACCTTTAACATTCTTTCCTATCCCAACTCATTATCATCAATACGGGTCAACTTCAACATTACAACCTGTCTAGTGAAGCCTATGTTTGAATAGGACATGAAGCCTACTCCATTGTTATAATGTGTAAGAGAATGGTAGGTTGACTTTGCATGAGACAGAAACCTTCCTTCATAGGTGAACTTTTTTTGCAGTGAGAAAATGACAATGCTACGTGGTACCACATAGTTAACTCCTTTCTAACCAATCCAATAGACTGATCCCTTATCGACAACCGAGGTTGGACCAAGTTTTTGAATATCGCTGTGAAATGATCCACTATTTTTCCAAGCAGCATCAAACGAATTATACAATGTCTATGACATGGACTTGTGGAAAAAATGCTTTTTGTAGACATGAAGAATTTGATACTTAATGGTTTCAAACAAATGCCAAAAGCATAAAGGGAGACCGCATGGCAACAGTGTTTTCTTGCCTCATCCGAGACATAGTTTACATTGCAGGTAAGCGGATTCCAGATGACCAACATAAAGTTTAGGCCATCTTGGAAAAACCTAATACATAGGTTCCCATTATCAGACCCTATCATTGAGTAAAATCTAAAATGGTTTATATTGACAGATAAATTAAGTTGAATCTGCTCTCCATTTTGTGGATTTGCCCTCAGAAACCATTGGTAGTTGTCATTAGTTGGAGGGTATCCAACACCAATGATAAGTGTGGTGCTCATGTTCTTATTTTCTTGGTAGTTCAGCTTCACAAACAATGTTCTAGAGAGCTTGTACCTCCATGCTTTATTTAGAGTCCTACATCTAGCTATTTTTGGGTCGGTCTTTGCCAAGATCTTCTACAATAGGTCGTCATTGAGGTGTGGAAGGAGCACTCTCCTTGGTGGTATATCACTCATTTTTTTTTATTAAGGACAAGAATTTTATAGATAATAATTTGGATATAGTATAAGATTTCTTATTGTTGCTTGTTTTCATACTCACAGCAGATTTATATATACATCCGTTGTTAAGCACTTTGTGCATAATACTATTTTTTAAATAGTTAAATCTTAATGACGGGGTTATGATCCAAATGATAGAAACAATGGTCATTAAAAAAAAAGAAATCATAAACACTGAATCCCCAATGTAAAGGACTAAAGGAAAATATCTCTACATAGACAGAGTAAAAGCTATATATCTTGCATGTTTCTATGATTTGTAGGTTATTTACATATTCTCTATTAATATAATTTTTTCATTTCTTATGTTTGGTTTAAAGATATTCTTCTAAAATGAATAAATACCTGATATTGAAAAAATGAGTATAAAAAAGAAAGTGTATTTGATAAAATCCAAACTTTATCTGGGCAATATCAGTCTTTCACTCTTTCTCTTAAGTTTGACCGTTACCTTATTATGTTACACTTAATTACTGCATTTTCAGGTTCAGGTATTTATATCCCCTAAAGCAAACGTCTTTAACCCTAAAAATGTGAAGGTAACTATTGTCAATCTTTTTAATTACACCTATGCTAGCTAGCCTATCGTATCACTCATTTAACTTTATTTGACCCTAAGTAGTAAAACTTTTTCATGTTAGACTAATTTTTTATTCATCTATCCGTTAATATTCATTGGTCTAATATTTTATCCCCTTCAATTACATGTTGTAAGGGGTAAAAACAGAATGATAACAACAATATGTGTAAAAGAAAAAACTAGTTATCATTTTAGTGGTTAATTAAACTAAAGACTGGCAATCCAAAATGTAATACAAAAACTAAATTCAAAGTCAACATAATTTACCAACAGAAAGTGATAAAGTTAACTGATAATTAGAAACTAACATTACATAGTCTAACAATGACAATATTCCACATCTTGGATTTAGATTTTCTATTTCTTATTAGTCTTTCTGGTGAATTTGTTGGTTGAGAATTGTCCTTCCTCATCATTTATGTCGGTGCTTGAGAAGGCACATTTCATATCATTGGAAGTTCTTTTAACTGGGATTTTGTTTTTGAAACTTGATATAGAAGCCTCCATAGGATCCTTTAAATCAAATAAACAACGAAATGTGTTAATCAATCTAAGTATTGTTTTTAACAGTCTTTAAACTATTTTTAAAGACAGTAAATATGCTTTATTAAATCCATACCATATTAAACTAACTATCACTATCGATCTTGATATTAATAATGTTTTCCGAAATATTAATCGTGTTGCTACAGCCCATCTCCTGTGAACAGGGTAAGTATAATTCTATTTAGAATTGACAGCAACCAAC
>NC_029789.2:44885762-44926547 GCF_000816755.2 Arachis ipaensis | reverse complement strand
GAACTACTACCCAACTTATAGATGGGTTTGCAGATACGTTAGAATGCTCTTCTTTTTGCAAGTACTTGTCTATCAAATGTTCATCATCACATATTTTAATGACTGGATAAACTTGGTCAAAATGCTTGATATTTTCATATTTAATATTAATTTTAAATAAAGCCTTTTTGTCTATCATATTGTCAAGGGAGGAGGGGTATTCTCCCTCACCAGTATCTTGCAATAAAAAAAAAATCCTCTCTAGTAGTTTAGTTTAAGAATGTTGAATTGGATATATTTTCTTTGAAAATCTCAACTCGGTATGCACTAACCTTTTCTTCCCTAACTTGATTTGCTCTCTTTTTACAGAGTTATGTTGTTTTCCTGTCCCAAAGCAGTAGGCTGATGCTCCCGTTACCATCATACACCATCACTTCGACCTTTGAACCTATCAGTAGAAAACAATTCCCACAATAAATTTATTCCAATTTTAGGATTTTTCTAGATTTACTATACTAAATTGTCTATGTAGAGCATAGTCCCAAACCTAATAAAGCAGATCCGTATGTGTGTCCACATTTAGTATATCCATACCTATCTCCAATAGGAGTCTCAACTTTCTTCGAGCACTTTCTACATGATTTATAAGACCAATCATTTTTACCTATATTTATAGCAACAATGGTGCCAACAATCTAGTACGTTCCTTCATGAAAAATGTTAATTAACATTGGTGAGTGTTTGAAACCATGGTATGACAACATATCAAGAGTATTTCACATATACATATGTATTATCTCTTTTGAACTTAGGGTCTGTTCAACAGTCTTCACGACAACAACACTATTGTTTAGCTCATCAGTCGTGGACCATGCCCCTTGGATTGAAACTTGACTAATCCTAGATGTACTTGCAGGTGCAATATTAAACAGTCTGAACATTATATTGTAATTGTAAGCATGAAATTATTCTTATGAACATTAACTTCAAGGTGCAAAAGGTTAATAACAACAAATGTGCAATAACTGGTACTAACCTGTTTCTAAAACCAAGTACCTCTGCTAACTCCAAGTCGACATGTACTTTAGATATGGAAAAGTTGCTATGGACAAATGTCTTTCCATTCCACTTTGTTGCCTTGAAGTATTACAACACAACAATAAGGGATTCTTCCCTTATATCTTCTAGGTGTGGAAGGAGGTGATCAACCGTTTCTCCGAATAGAATACAACCAATCTTGTTGTCCCTGTTAAAGAAACCAAAATGGAAGAAGAGTACAAATTCTTTTATTTTCATCATATGATATATGTTTATTTAATAGTAATATATCTTTGGGTTTGGGATCAAATTATAAATCTTCCAAAACAACTGCCAACCATTTGGTTTTTTTTCCATTGCTGGTAACCAACTCTCGTGGATCCTCTTTCCCAAAACCTCTCCAATCATGTCTAGAAAAAAAACACATTGAGTATAGTCAAACTCTAGGGATGGAAACATTTAAGTAATAAACACCAATATAACTTCTAGGTTTTATGCCAAAAATATAATATACACATATTAAGATAACTTTCAGTAACGCATTTTAAACTAACCAAACAGTTCGGTATTGTCAAGCTTTTCAGCATATAGTAACTCAAGAATAGTCTTCAATCGAAATGCTTCAAGGGAATAGCTTGGGTTTTCAATCGGATTTACAATGGTCCTATAGGAGAACGTGAGGACCCACTTTACTGAAGTTACCCTAGACTTTGTCTTGTTATCAACAACTATGAAGTTCTTCATCACATACATGCAGAACTCTCAGGTGTTACCCAACCACTTTTTCAAAAACGGGTTAGGAATTGATGCATGAATCCTATCATCCCGAAAGATATTTAGTTAGAATAATCAATAATTAAAAGAAGATCGAAAAATATAAATACCATTACAAAGGATTTTTTTTGAATAACATACCTTAATATCCTGAAGAATCATCTCAATCGATCCCACTTCTTTCTCGTTGAACTTGCTAGGACTCTCCCAGAGTCTTACCACGTATACCTTGAAATTCTAGGCTAATTTTTTTTGCATTGACATCACACAAGTAATCATAACATTCAGTCATTTTTTGTGATTTGTACTACAGAGGAAGATAAAACTATTTTTATTTTTTAAGAGGTGGGAGCAAAATGTTTTAAAGACGGGGTAAAATGTGGTTTTGCATCAAACAACTCTATTTATATTGACGTTCCACCGATTATTTTATTTGAAATTGAATTCTTTTATTGTACATTTGTCTTCCGGTCTTTTAATGGAGCAAAATCTTCCTATTAGATAGAAGTGCAATTTCATTATAATATATTTGCCAAGAGTCTACTACTGCCACTTGGCATGCATTAGCCATTAACATTTGTCAAGTAAATAACTGCTCCACTTGTCAAATACTTATTCATCTAATGCTCTCCTATTATATATATAGGAAGATGAAGTTCACCTACATATATGGGTTAATAGTCAAATTAGTTCCTGAAAGATAAGACATTCTTCAAATTCATCCCTAAAAATTTTTTTCAATTAAATTGGTCCTTCAAAGATTGTGAATTAATCATATTTGTCCTCCAGTCACTCCATTAACAATTTTCTTCAAAGATTGATATTGTAAAATGTTAATTGATAACATATATAATATATGATATGTCTAATTGGATATTGACCAAATATGTTTATAAAAATTCATTAATTTAGTCATTTTCCTTAATTACAAAAATTCTATTCCTAATATGACCTAGTGACTAAGTTGATAGATTTTTATAAACATATTTAGTCAACGTCTAATTAAACATGTTATGTGTCATATATGCTGTTAGTTAACATTTCACATCGTCAATCGTTGACGAAAATTGTGAGTGGAGTAACTAAAGGACAGATATGATTAATTCATAATCTTTGAAGGACTAATTTGATTGAAAAAATCTTTTTAAAACGAATTTAAAAAATGTCTTATCTTTTAGGAATTAATTTGACTATTAACCCTACCATCTCTTTAAAATTATTGACACAAAAAAAACTCTATAAAATTATGGATTTTGGGTAAACAATGACCCTAATTCCCCCAACCCATTAAAAACATCTCAAAAAACATAGGCCCACGTTATCCGCCCAAAACTTAGGCATCCAGGCAGTTGGCTTATCTAGTCCATTCCACAAAAAAATTAGCCAAAGGTATCCATTATCAACATCCAATTAACACTTAATCCTTCGACCAAGATAATACCACATCTGAAAAGCTATTTTGCACACCTATCAAGGAACTATCTGAAACACGGGGACGGATTCAGTATGCCAAACGTGTTTGCACACCAAAGTGCCAAAAAGTGATTTGGCTGACCGGTGAGCACTTTTAATGAGAAACCATTAGATTATTGTATGTTTTTTAATCTAACAGTAAAGATTTTTTTGAACTTAGTTTCATATGATTGGCTAGTTAATATTTTATATAATTTTTGGGTCAGTGGGGTAACTTTATAAATATTAGTTTTATGATGGTTATTGTTGTTAAATTTAAAATGTTTTGTGGTATTATATCAAAAAATAAAAAATTAGATATTTAAATTAATTCAAAATTGATAAAATTTGTATTGAATAAGATATTTTTCTGTTATATTATTTTGCACATCGTTGAACGCTGGAGTGGGGGCATCAAGCCAAAGTGGAAGAGGATGGGACTTTACCTCCCATGATAGCACATCGTGTGGACAGGATAGCTTCTTGGCTAATATCCTGGCTGCCAACGCGCACGACCCTCTTCACCAACACGGTCCTTCACCTCCGATGACGGCATCCCCAACGCCCGCAACCGCGTCGGCATACGACAATATTTCAGGTGTGCAGCAACGCCTTGATAGCAACCATGGCGCAGATGCCCCGACTAGGAGGATTACAGTATGGTA
Source organism: Arachis ipaensis (assembly GCF_000816755.2). Taxonomy (NCBI): domain Eukaryota; kingdom Viridiplantae; phylum Streptophyta; class Magnoliopsida; order Fabales; family Fabaceae; genus Arachis; species Arachis ipaensis. The sequence goes on along the minus strand of NC_029789.2, from coordinate 44,922,639 downwards.
GGGATGAGATTAGGAGGGAGATGCTGTCACGTGTACACATGGCAGATGCCTTCCTCCTCTTTGTCGTTCTCTTAGCTTCCTCCTCTTCCTCCGCTGTTACAAGCTCTATCTTCATCGCCGGCGACGACTCCAAACCTCCCCACTGCATCTGTTACTCACTTTTTCGTCGCGCCATCAACTCCTTCTCATCTCTAATCGGCCATGGCAGTTTTGGCACCGTCTTCTCCGGCATTCTCTTTCCTCCGTGAGAACTCGGTGAAGCTCTGGACTCCACAACAACCTTGCAGCAAGATCTTCCTTTTAATTTGTTGGATTATTACCATTTACGATTTTTAATTTTTTTGTTAAACAAGAAGCGATAAAATGAGGTTGGTTAGATTTATCTACTGGTCATTATTTGTTGGAATTTTGAGAAGGATGAAACATTTTATGAAAAGAAAAAATAAATAATAAATAAAAATTTTATATTTTAAATTAATTCAACGTTCGAGTCACCAAAAAAAATTAATTTTATATTCTAAACCAATTATTATGAGTTAAATAATTCGGTTCAATCTTCTTTTAAAGTAAGATATTCTGAAAATTAGTAATATTTGGAATAACTTAATTAATATGGTAATATATATTGAAAATTAGTGATTTTGATACGTTAATTTTATTAATTATAGTTAAATAATATCAAAAATAATTTTATTAATTATAGTAAGATCTCAATATAAAATTTTTAAGTTAAAAAATAATAATTTAAAATTTGAAATGCATGTGCAAAACCAATACAAATAACCATATTCATATTATTCCATATACGAATTTTGGCTATTTTTAACTTAGAAAATATTTGTATTTTATTTAGTTTATTAAAATAAAAAGGTCAAGAAAAAAAGAGAAGTGATCAATGAACTATAGCTCAGATGACATAGTCTTTTCATACTGACCTAAGGGGTTGTGGATTTGAATCTCCTTATCTTTAGAAGAAAAAAAAAATTATTTAATCTGTAAAATTTGATAATGTGTTTTAAAATTAAATTTTAATTTAATTTATTCACTTTAAAATTTTTATTTTGTTAGTATGATAAAAATTTTAACCCCAAACTCCAATTCCAAAACTCCAAAACCCAAATCACAAGCTCCCAATTCGAAATTTTTAACTTCAACCTCCAATCTCTAACTCCCGAATTCTAAATCATAAATCCTAAACTCTCGTAACTAGTGTTTTGTTTTTTTAAAAAATAAGATAAATATATTTTGTTATAGTCAAACTAATATTTAAAAATTTAAAATTTTATCCATATAATATTTTAATTTTATCAATTAAAATATTTTTAATATTTTCTAAAAATTGTTTTGTTTTTTTACAAAATCTAATAAATTATTAATTTTTATTTTGATTATATCATCTCATTATATTATACACTATCATTTTTTCTTATCATTCTTTTTACATGGATAACTATTATCGTCTCACCATCACTATTATGTTGTCTTGTTTTATTTTTTTCTTGTTTTTTTATGTTGTCTTGTTTTATTTTTTTCTTATTTTTTTCTTCTATTAACCACAACCGCAATCAATTACCATAATACCATTATGTCAGCTCTCATTTTTGTTCATCACTTTGTATGTGAAAGACAGATTAAAAATATATAGAATGAGTTAACAAAATAATTTATGAGAGTTCTTCAGTTTATTATTGATAGGTATATATATGTAAAAGAAAATTAAAAAATAAATATCAGATAAAAAAAATAATCATTTTTTTAAATTAAATTGATGAGAGAAAACTTTGTATGTGAAAGACAGATTAAAAATATATAAGAATGAATACAGTTTGGTAAGTAAACTTAAGAGAAAGGAAAATGAAGGTGAAAGTTATGCGTGAAATTAATATCTACAGTAAAATGGTATAAAATTTGCAATTATAGGCGAGAAAAAGATGGAGGCAATACAATCACGATATTCAAGGAAGGAGAATGATGGCCACAGTAATAATATAGAAGAGTGCACCTAATGGTGAGAGGAGAAGCACTAAAAATTGAATAATGAGATCAAACTTGGTATAAAGTACTCACATAAAGAATATACCCAAAATAAAACGATAAGATCCATAAAAAATTATTTATCACTCCTAATTATTTTTTTCCTCCTTTCATACATGGTGTCGAAAATCAACATTTGGCATAGTTATTATCTAGTTCAGAAAATTACAAAAACTCATCCAAATAATTGTTACATACAGAGAAGCACATTCAGACTTGGAAAGAGAAGTAAGAAAAATTGAAAACGGATAAAATTAATTAAATGGATAAATTATTGGAATAAAGAATTGAAGAAGAGGTTACTGTTCCTACAACTATTAGTGAAATACAGAATGAAACTAAGATAGAAGAATATGTGTTGCATGTACGGGAGAATCTCTATCATTAAGGGCAACATTAAAAAGTAAATTTGGATACGAAAACTCCATATCCACATTATATATTGTTATAGATTTCTGTCACCAAAAAAAAATCATGCAATGGCACTATTTCAATTCGAAAAGAAAAATATAAAATTCAAATCTAAATTTATTTGATATTAAATAAAATAAAATTATATAAAATATTATTATTTACCATATAAATTAAATAAAAAATTACTAATATTTTTAAATAAATATTTTATACAACAACTGCCATACAAAACTCACTGAATAGTAAAAAAGATTTGAACATCAAACTCCTATTAAAATATTATTAGCGTTGTTAATAGTTGGGAGTTAAGTTAGTAATGGCTAGTAGTTAGTAGATGAAATATTTATGAGGTTAGTTGGTAATATCCCTATAAATAGAGTGACTATTGTATCATGTAACAACAAACTTCAATACAATAACTTCACATATATTATTATCTCCTTATTCTGTTCTTTCTCCCAGAAATTTAACATGGTATCAGAGTCATGGTATCTTCCTTGAAGTGGATAGGCCATTAGTTTTTCTGTGAAAAATCACCATACTTTTTCTTTAAACCCAGATAATCAGTCTCCATTGTCTTCTTCCTCTCTAATGGCAGAATCATCTTCTAACATAGCACAAAATCCCAGTAGCCCTTTCTATATTCATTTTAGTCAAACTAATGAAATATATATACACAACTAACCAATGTTATCATCATTCAGAATATTATTTAGACCAATTCTAATACTTGAATATCTAAAAACAGATTTTTAACATATAAATAATATTTTTTGAATTTCGTAAATCTTTTAATATAAATGATTTAATATTGTCTGAACACAAAAAATTAAAAAATAAGATTAATATTTCTTTTAAGAATTATTTTTATCAAAATTATAAATACATAATAAAAATTTAAAGTACATTAAAATAGTACCATAATAAAAAAATTCAAATATTAAATTAATAGTGTAAATTTTTTAAGTGAACAATTAACAACCATAATACACTGTATTATAGATATATGTAACATAGTATATTAGAAATAATTAAAAGTTAATGATAATTTGTACTCACTAATATTATTACCATTCTATTTATTACTTAAATTTGGACCAATTTTATTATTATTATGAATATCTGAATATTTAAAAGTAAATCTATTATTATTTTTTTTTACCAAAGATAGGAGACTCGAACTCGCAACCTCTTAATTGAGTATGGGGAGACTATGCCATTTGAGCTATAACTCATTGGCAAGTAAATCTATTATTGGCATAAGTCTAATGTATTTTTAAAATCTATTAATGTATTTAATAATATTAATAAGAGATGAGATAAGAAGAGAAAAATGGATAAGAGGTAACATGTGAAAATTTACAAGTTCATTAACAAATAAAACCTAAAACGCGCTGCTACACATACGTCGTATACACGCGCTATATTAGAGATCCCGCTTTTATCTAACTACCAAATTTAAAAGATTTGTTTCCTTCTTCATTTTCGTTATACACAGATTTGCTCGTTCTTCTTCTCGCGCCTATTCCCTGCTTCTTCTTGATCGTTCTTTTCCCCTCCTTTCTCACTGGTATGTTCTTCGTCATTTACGTTAGTTCCTCTCTCTGCAACTCCAGCTTCGTTTTCTATTTGATTTGTTGTTTTCTGAAATCAAAGTTTGAACTCGTTTTGAAGATTATGGATGATTCAACCTCAGATTATCAGCTGAATCAGGGCGAAGTGGATTATGAATTTGAATCTAACGAAAATCCTGAGGTTTGATTTAAATACGATTACTTTGAATTTTGTTGCAGTCATTTGAATAGCATTATGTAGCTGAATAATTCGTGAACATTGACTGTGAAACTAACACGTTAACATGAATCTGACGATTGAATGTAATGTATTAGTTTTGATTAATTATCTGGAATTTATAGCAGACGCTCGGGTGTAGATCAGAACTTTTTTGGGTGTATTTTTGCGAGAAGTGTGGGTGTATTTACAGTTTATGGCTTTTTGTGTTATGTTAGCTGAGTTGTTGTCGTTCGGGTGTATTATATCAGACATAATTGGGTGTGTTTTTAGTTTTTGACATGGTGTATTCTGCAGCCTGTGTATTTACAGTTTATGGTTTTTTTTTTGTTATTTTAGTTGAGCTGTTTCGGTTCGGGTGTATTATATCAGCAATGATTGGGTGTATTTTTAGTTTTTGACATAGTGTATTCTGCAGCCTCTCTCTGTTATTGATGACCAGTTTGTTTCGAAGGTTGGAATGACCTTTACCACTCTTGAAGATGCTAGAAAATTTTATAGGAACTACGCCAAGGCTGCAGGTTTTTCTACAAGAGTTCGGAGCACAAATAAGAAGGGAAACGAGATTAAGAATCAATTGATTACATGTAGCAGAGAGGAAAAATGGAAATCTAAAATATCTCCGACCGAGAAGACTAATCTGATAGCCGGTTTAAACTGTCCTGCAAGAATTTATATACATACATTGAAGGATGTCGGTGCTTGGATCATTTCAAAGGTTGTGCTGGATCATTCACACCCCTGTTGTCCAAGTAAAGCAGAGATGCTCAAACAGCACAGGGAATTAAGCATGTCCATTCGTCGTACAATAGAGAATAACGAGGAGGCCGGTATCAGACCAAGCAAAACCTACCAATCATTTGTTGCGGCTGCCGGGGGTCACCGTGAGTTAAATTTTATCGAAAAGGATATGAGAAATTACATTACCAGGGAAGTGCGGAATGTTTCCGAACAAGAAGATGCAAAGGAATTTGGGAAATATTTGTTAAGAATGAAAGAGAAGAATCAGAATTTCTTTTTTGAGCTCGAACTCGAGGAGGATCAATCGATTAAGCTGGCTTTTTGGGCCGATGCAAGAAGCAGAGCTGCCTTTGAGTATTTTGGAGACGTTATTTCATTTGACACCACCTACAATACAAACAGGTAACAAACTGTCCCTGTTTATGATGCTAAATTAATGTATTTTTATGAATCTGCCGCAGAGGTGTATATTGGCTGTTTTTTTGGGTGTATACGAAGTATTTGTTGGGTGTACCTAATGATTTTGCATTCTGCACTATGGTAATTTGTTTCAGGTATAATTTGGTTTGTGGTTCTTTTGTCGGGGTGAATCACCACGGTTAGTCAACACTTCTCGGATGCTCTTTGATGAAAAACGAAGAAATTGAATCATTCAAATGGTTATTTGAATGTTGGCTTCGTTGCATGGGAGGAAATGCTCCGAAAGGGTTTCTCACTGATCAATGCGCATCAATGAAAAGGGCTTTAGAGGCCTGTATGCCAACAACAATTCACTGTTGGTGTATTTGGCACATCATGAAGAAGATACCATGCAAATTAAACGGGTACAAGGGACATGCAGATATCGAACAAGAAATGAGCCAAGTTGTTTGGAACTCTCATAGCAAAGACTCATTCGATAGGAATTGGAATGATTTTCTGCTGAATTTTGGTCTTGTGGACAACAAGTGGCTTTCGGGTAATGTTTGTTAAAAATCTGCAGCAGAGGTGTAAATTGCATGTTTTTTCGGGTGTATTTATAGTCTGTGTTTGGGTGTATTCTTCAGATCTGTATGAAGACCGTCATATATGGGTTCCTATCTATCTGGATCACCACTTCTGGGCAGGGATGAGAAGCACACAAAGGAGCGAGAGCATACATTCATTTTTTAACAAGTTTATCACCCGGAACAGCTCGCTTATTCAGTTCGTCAAACAATACGATAATTGCCTCGGAAGTCGGGAGCAAGCAGAGAGAGAATCAGATGCTGCAGATTTTCATACGGTCATACCGTGTGCAACCAAATCTTCCATTGAAGCTCAGTTTCAAGATGTGTACACTCATCAAAAGTTTAGGAAATTCCAAGCGCAATTCAGAGAAAAGGCGAATTGCATCACCAGATTAACGAATTCCGCTCTAGGCTATTCAGTATACGAAGTCGGAGAACAAGTTTCCAGCTCAATATTCAACAAGTTTGTGGTTACTTACGACTCAGTTGCAGCCGAGGTAAAAGGTAAATGCTTATTATTCGAGTCGAGAGGGATACTGTGTCGTCACGCACTAAGCGTGTTAAGCTTTGAACAAGTAAGCCAAGTGTCACCGAGATATATACTGGAACGATGGAGCAAGAAGGTAAAGAGGCAACACACACACATCAAGAGCAGCCACGACGAGCCACTGTTGGAGCCAAGAAGCAAGAGGTTTGACCAATTGGTTTTTTGTTCGCAAAATATTTGCGAATTTGCATCCGAATCAGAGGAGCTGACTGCAATTCTGCACCGTACGTACGATAACGTCATGGCTGAGATGGAATCATTAAAAGCCAAAAGGAAGGGGACATCTTCTTTATCCCACGAAGACGCCAACTTGGAATCCGTTAACGAGCTTCAAAGCCCGCCAAGGATTCGAACAAGAGGACGTCAAAAAAATAGGCTAGGTTCAAAGTTGGACAAACAGATCGCAAATGCTACAAAGAAGAAGAAAACGAAAGTTTTAAGCGAGGTAAAAGTAATGTTCTTTAAATTTGTGGTGATTGAGTTTATTTTTTCTCGTTAATAGTTTAGCTAATATGTGAGTTTCTTATTTTCGGATAAACTTGTATGATGTTGCATCAGTGGTGCATTCAAATTCCAGCCAATATCAAGGACATGTTATGAATTATCAGTTCAGGGTACCAGGAGCAGGGGATAACTCTTTGGGTGTATAGTTACAGAATATGAGTGTAAAAGCACTGTTCTTTTGGATATATTTTTCTGAATTTTCTTGTGATTCACATTCTACATATAGATACATATATTTAGGGTTTAGGTTTTTAGGGTTTACAGGTTAGGGGTAAGGGTTTAGGTTTTAAGTGTTTAGGGTTCAGGGTTTTAGGCTCAAAGCATCAGGGGGGTAGATCTCAGGGTGTATATTCGACTTTCTTTGGGTGTAAAAAATCGCAGGTTATGGGTGTATATTTGATTTGATGTTTTTCTTCATATTATACTACCTGTAATTCATACATTTTGAATACAGCACAGACAGTTTAACAGCACAGACAGTTTGGGTGTATATTTAAGCAATCTTGGGTGTATATTAAACTTCCGTTCGGTGTAAAAGTTTATAATTTGTGTTTAGATCTGCCTTGATATTTTTCTTCATATTTTACCACCTGTAATACAGAGTTTTTGAATACAGCACATACAGTTTAACAGCACAGATAGTTTAACTATGGAAAAAAAATTTCATTGAATAGAAGTTGTTTATAAATGGCAAATTTTTACAGCATTTGTTCAATTTACAAACTAGCTAGCAGTTAGATTACCCAGTTTCTATATCAGTAGAATTTATCTGACAAAATGGACTCAATAATACTGAGGATGGCTTGGACAGTCTTATTGCATTACTCGCTCTAATTGCTTGATCTCTATCTTTATTCATTTCACTGAATGGTATCCGCGAAGTCTCTAATTCTTGAAATTACATATCCCTTAAAAAATAAAACAAATCAGTAATACACCCGAATGAAATACACCCAAAAGAGAACATACTTACACCCAAATAAAAACATACATACACCTTATATTGAATTGAATATACCTATCTATTAAAATAAAGAACACAGAGCCAACTTACAGTGAATTTATTAAGCTGCTTTCTCCCATCGCTTGGAGCTTTCTTGTGTAGCGGGTCAAGTATATAAAATCTTCCCTTTGTTGTATCAATCACCCATAACCACCAATGGCCTGAGTAGCAAACAGGCGCAAAAATCTGAAGGATTGCCACATTTCAATAGTGTGTTATTTTATTTGGCATATAAGTAAAGAACGGTACTAACAAATTTTACAAATGAAAACTCACATATCGATGCAAAGTTAATTTTTTTTCCATCTATGAAGTGAATAAACATTGGGTAGTCTTCCACCTTGAATTCTTTATTGGTTTTAGGTGATATGAATTCCCCGTTTGGGTGCTTCAAAACGGCCATGCTCTGCAACAATTGTGAAACAACAAATGAAATACTGAAAATACACCCAAGTGAATACTTTAAATAAACCCAAATGACTACACAACTTACACCCAATTGAACGTAAAAAATACACCCAAATGAATACAAAAACAGACCCGTTGATCAGAGAATATACACCCTAAGGAATACAGAAAATACAGCCAAAATTCGTAGAAATAACACTTACCACAATATCAAAGGGGAGACAGTATACTTGTTCTTGAAACCTTTTATCATTTTTCTAGTTGAGGATGAGGCACATGGCAGATACAATCTAGAAATATATGCCGAAATCAATTTACATTAATAAACATTGCAGTTAACTTTGGTGTTAAAATATTAATGTTATTCTAACATTACCTCAGATTCTATATAACTTCCTGCCTGGAGCGATGCAAGGTGCATTCTATTCAAAATGTATTTGTCTTGGGCAATCAGAGTGCACAGGTTGTCAAACTCGTTAGTACTGCCATCTGCGTATGTCTTCACTCGCGTCGCTCAGATGTAGCACTTCTCTTTCATATCACCCGTATTCTGATTTATTCCCGCAGGAGTTTCAAACTTCCCAGAACTTTCTCCGCCAGTCTCCTTTTGAATTTGTGGACTTTTACTTTCTTCTTTCGCCGCACTGCTTGCTATTTTTTGTACCAAATCCTCTAATTGTTCTAGCAAATTTGCAGTTTCTGGAGTTTTTGTCATGTTTGCCTCCTGCGTTGACGCTCCCTCCTGCGTTGCTGCTTCTTCTTGGCTTGAATCAGTGAAGTCTAGTCTGAATGATGGCATTGGATCTGTTTTATAAACATACGATGCTGTCCGTGCCATCATCATCAGCGCAGCAGCGTCTTCTTCGGCTGGATAACTGCGTGATCATGTATGACATATTATAAGAGTAAGAATATACGGATGATAAGCAAAGATTAATTTTAGTCTGATGAACTTACCTTTTAGATGGAGCTGGGGGAAGCGTGGGTGTGCTTTCTTCAAGTTTTTGGGGGGTTCAGGAGTGCTGCACGGCACAGAAAATTAATCATGACATAAAAAAAACTATTCAGGAACAATATACACCCAAACTGTAAGCAAATATACACCCAAACTGTAACCCAATATACACCCATACATTGATTTTACTCTAATGAACTTACATTTTAGATGGAGCTGGGGAAGTGTGGCTGTGCTTTCTTCAAGTTGTTGGGGGGGGGGTTCAGGAGTGCTGCACAGTTACACAAAATTAATCATGGCGTAAAAAAAACTATTCAGGAACAATATACACCAAAACTGTAAGCAAATATACACCCGAACTGTAACCCAATATACACCCAAACTCTAAACAAATATACACCCAATACTATTTCTTACGTTTTTGTAGTTCCTTCAATTTGTAGCAGAGGGGTTGGTTCAAAATCTGTCTCAGGTGTTTCTTCAAATTTCGGCACGGTGGTTGTTTGGGACACTGGCACGAAAACTTGAATCAGAACTCTAAATAAGAAGAAAAATGAAAGGTTAACAACGCCTTTGAAAATAATAAGGTTATAAGGTTGAAATATTCTTGAAAAACTCACATTGCAAGCGCTTCCGACGGTGTCTCTTCCCTCACAACCATTATATTCGAATCAGCCAGCTCACTGGTTGACTCTTGAACCAGACTCAACCTAAAATACACCCAAAGAGAGTCAAAAAATATACCCGAACAATTCAAAAGGAAGACAGGCTTTGTTTTTTTGAGAACTTACATACTTGCAGTTTTTGCTTTTTTTTCCTGCCTTTTTTTTCTCGAATAAAATAATAAAGGGCTTTTTTTTTCTAAAAAAATATATACAGAATTAGAAGTAGAAGGTAATAAAAGAACAAAAGTAACGGTTAGTTGAAAGAGAAATTACATGCTCTCTGTCGGCCTGTTTACACTACTTTGTTCTGTGTGTCCTTGAGAGGAAGGATCATCACTTCCCAAGTTCACGTCCGGTATTCTAAACAGATTTCATGTTATTCAGACAAAATATGATACAGGTAAATCATGATAACAAGATTTTATTAAATAATGCTTCTTACGTTTCAGAGGAGACATAGCGACCTTCTGTCGATCGCAGGTCAGCTTCCTTCTCCCTGCAAAATAAGAAACAATTATTAGCAAAGAAAACACACTAAAATCTGAAATATACACCCCAACAAGACATACCCCTCTGCAACAGATTTTTCATTGTTTTCCTTAATAATTCATCTAGATCTTCACTTCCTATTTCATATCTGTCACTACATTCATAAAAGAAGATGTTAACAAAAATAATTATGATGATAGACGGTAATATAGCTTACGAAGTATTGTACCCATCATAGGATTGATCTTCTTCAGGAGACGAATGCTCAACAACAACCTTTTTCTTTTTGGATTGTGTTCTGGGTGGAAAAAACAAGTATGAATCAGAAATAAAAAATTAATTTTATCACAGAATATTATCCAAAGAAGTGCTTACTTTTTTGGTGTTCTTTGTGTCTTTTCTTTTTTTTTTTTTTGCTTCTTCACCGGTGATGATTCTTCGCTTCTATAAGTTAATAAGAGACACTTCAGTTAATACACAAAATCTTGATAATTAAGCCAAGAGAAAGGAGTAATAATTTCAGAACATTACTCATCAGTTGATTCATATTCTGAATCAGAATCTGAATCCTCTTGACTCTTCTTCCTTTTTTTGGAGACCATTCTGGAAGGCAAACAATCATTATTTAGAACATACTAAAGATATAAAATACACCCAAATGAATGCACAAGATACAACCAACTGAATGGACAATATACACCTAACACAACAAACGAAATACACCCAACTTAATAAACAACATACACCCAACTTGATAAACAAAATACACCCAAATAGTTCCACAAAATACACCCAACTCGATAAGGAAAATACACCCAAGTATGGTACTTACTTTTTTCCTTTTTTGCTGGGTTGTTTTCTTAGTGAATCCTCTGAGTCTTCTTGAGTCTCAAACTCAGAGGTGGAACTGTCACTATCAGTTGTTTCTTGCTCCGAAGACGATGTTGAACTTGCCTTCCTTTTTTTTGTTTTTTTGATTTCTTGTTTTTTTTCTTTTTTCTCTATTTTTTTCATTTTCTCTCTTGTTTGCGCCATCTTTACAATCCCCTGAAACATTAGAAATTTTAGTTAGCAGCATTCAGGTAAATAAAATACACCCAACATATTATGTTCACTTACCAAAATTTCCTCTCTTTCCGCCATCATTCTTTCGTCCAACTGCTCCTTACTCCAGTTGGTAATCCAGGGTTTTGGCGGTCTTTCAGCTCTCTTCTTGCCTTTATTTTTAGAAAGATGAAAATAAATTATCATCAGGGCAAAGAGGCAGCCATCAATTGCCTTTTTCTTTTTCTCCTTGTAGTCGGTTATGCCCTTGACGATAAAACTCAAAACATGCCCTCCCCAGTTTCTCTCTGTTATGGTGTCCATCTCAAAAATTGGGGCCAGGTGCACAGGCGAGATTTTGTTTATTGTCGTTGGTAAAAGGAACGCCATCTGTATATAGAGGATGAAAATTCTCTTGAACATTAGGCGATCCTCTTCGTTACCAACGCCAATATCCATCATCTCATCTGTAAGACTTTTGAGGGTCTTACCCTGGAATCTTCTAAAAATTTCGTTGTCATCCTCAGAAAGTTTCTTATAATCGACTTTCTGAGGAAATAGATCTCCTACAAAAAGGAAAACAACAAAGTATAAGTATCAGTTTAAATACACCCAAGCATCAACTAAAATACACCCAAGCGTCAGTTAATATACACCTATAATTTTTAGCGAGTTACCTGTTGCGTTGATGCCAAGCGCATCACCTATTTTTTTTGGTGTTATTTTAAAAGAACCGTATCCTGTTTCCAGTCTGTTCTCCCCTAATTTGAAGTTGTTAGACAGCTCCCTTAACACTTGGTGATGCACCCTTAGTGGTGGGATGTGCATCAAGCCACCGAATCCCAAATCCCTCACAATCGTTTTCTTCTCCTCACTCATGTTTCTGAATTTATCATTTAACAAATGTGTTGCACACTTGAGGTCTTTGGTTTGCTGTAAACAAAAATAAAATTATAGTCAGATATGTTTCTATTATATAAAACTGATTTCATCTAAGACATATATTTGTTCTTACATTTCTCCCAGGTTAGTTTCTCGTTGCCATTTTTTCTGAAATGAAAAATACACCCAAAGTTATCAGTAAGATACACCCATATATATGAGTCAGATACACCCATAGATATCAGTAAGATACACCCATAGATATGAGTCAGATACACCCATAGATATCAGTAAGATACACCCATAGATATGATTCAGATACACCCATATATATCAGTCAGATATCACTCAAACAATCATCAATATACAAGGTCAAGCAATATACACCCATGGACAAGCAAATATAAGAACAGTTGTAACTGCTAACTATTATAGTATATCAGTTCAGAAAAATACACCCAACAATTTGTGCCATATACACCCAACAAATTACCTCATATCACCCACCAAACTACTGATTATACCCCCAAAAATTAGTTACCAGAAGAACTAGAACAACAAGAACAGTAACACCTAGAAGAACTAAGAAGAACAGTGTAACATAGAACCAAGAATAACAGTAAAACCTAGAACAAGTAGAACATCATAAACTGTAAAATGAGACGTAGAGCAAGAAGTACAGTAGAACGTAAAACAACGTAGAAGAATAGTAAAACCTAGTTCTTCAATTTCGAAATGTGGAAAATATACAGGAATGGTAATGTAACGTACCTTTAGTATTATAGCATTGTTTTCTCTGCAGATTCTTGATCGATAGTTCTATATTGTGTTGATGGAATTTTTGAATCTTAGCAACGAGTTGTATATTTTGAGTATCGAATGATGCTCGAAAATGGAACGTTTTCTTTTTCTCTGAATTGCTTTGAGAAGTGGAAGAAGTGGAAGAGTCTGCCATTAAGGAGGCGGTTTATGTGAAGCGTAACCGTTTGAGTGGAGCGCGTGAATGTTACGCCCCATTCAATGCTCTTCTCTGCGCGTGTGGATTGTTTGTGGGTTGGGGGCTTGGATAACTTGTAAGGCCTTTTTGTTTTATTAATTATAGTTGTCCTAAAAATTAATCAATTATTCAAAAACAATGAATCTCATTTTAGGCTTTGTCAGAATATTCGAAAACGCAGTTGAGAGAGAAACAGGAGCAGTGTGGCCATGGCAGATCAGCAGAATTTGCCAGAAGGAACGGTGCAGAATATTTTAGAACAAAAAACTCTTAAATGGGTCTTCGTTGGTGGTAAAAGTGGCGTTGGCTAAACTACGTGCAGCTCAATACTCTCGGTTCTTTTCGCCACTGTTCGCTGACTCTGTTCTCATAATTTCCACCGACCCAGCTCACAATCTCAGCGATGCTTCTCAACAGCGATTCACAAAGATTCCAACTTTAGTCAATGGCTTCACCAATCTCTATACTATAGAAGTGGATCCAACTATTGAGCATGAGGATGTGGGCACTTTTGAAGGGATTGACGGTATGAGTCACTGCAATTTTCGGTGAAGTGTGGACAGTAGACTTCGGGCGTACCAAAGAAGATGGTGCTGAAACCACCATGACTGAGTGGGGAAGAGAAGGAGTTGGTAGCACGAAGGAGCGAGTAGGAGAGGTGGTGGGGAGGGTGGAGTCGTTGTTGGCGGTGGAGATAATGGCAAGGGGGTGCGCTTGCGACGGCAAAAGAAGGAGAGAAAGAGAACTTGTAGGAGGAGGTTAGCGGCTTTTAACAACTAAGTGAAATACTGAAATGTATTTATTTAAAAAAATAAAAAAAGTTACTCCTCTATTTCATGTGTAATTGTGAGAAAGACCTCACAAAAATAAACATTTTGATTTTGATACTTTTTGACTGACTGGTGCGCCAAAGAGCATTTTGGCATTTCGGTATGCAAACTTCTTCCGCATACCCAATCCGTGCCCCTGAAACACCTGCTTCCCCACCCCACTTGTTAGTCACATGTGTCCAGAGCTGCGCTAAGATACATGGGCATTCACATCTATGTAGGGGTGCACATGGCCTGACCCGGCCCGAAGATTCAGCCTGGCCCCGAACACTTTAGAGGCTAATTTGGTATGATTTCACCGGGTTTAGGGTCGGGTAAGGGTCTCAAAAATAAATCCGGTCATTATTTTGGGTCGGGTCCGGGCCATAGCTCGAGTCACCCGAACTTGGCCCGGTGGCCCGGTCATCATACACAATTAATATTTTGTGTTATTAGTGATGGATCATGGCTATTCTTATGTGGAATTTAAGTATTGTAAACCTTAATATTTTGTGTTATTAGTCATTATAAGTCTATAAGTTAATGTTTTATGTTTAGAATGCATAAGACTTTAGACTAATGCATAATATTGTGTTATTTGTATTGATTTAAATATTTGGTGTTATTAGACAATATTAGTATTGATTGTGGTTATGCTTTAGTATTGATTGTGGTTATGCTTTAATTTTGAAGAAGGGTTGATTATTGTTATATTTTACTAAGTGAATTTTACCATGTCAAATAATGGTTAGAGTCTTGAAAATTTGGATATTTTTACATGCTAGCTTACAAGAAGATATCAATGTAATGTAATGTTAACGGCCCGATTTTCACTTGGTATAATTGTGGCTCGAAAGTGTATTTTAGAGCCGGATTCGGGTCTAATAAATAAACCTAGTGTATATTTCGAGCCAAATCTGAGTCACATCAAACCCGGCTTCACCCGACCCATGTGCACCCCTACATCTATGGATGTTTCCTATTGTCCATGGCAGAGACATTCCCCTAATGGTATTAGTATGTTAGACCTTTTGCTTTCTTTTTTTTGTCAAATAAATTAAACAACTCCTAATTTTAGACATACAATATCACAAACTCATGCACACTATGTACTCATACACAACCTTTAAGGGTTCTCATGTACTATTCGGCCTTAGCCAAATTTCACACCCGGCTGTGGTCTTTTTAGGGCCTCTTGCTTTTGTTTATTTCCTTCAGTGGGTTCTCATATACACAAAATTTGGACCTTACTTTGGGTCAGGAATTCAGGATTAATACATTTTTCGGGCTCCTGATTTTTGTTGGTATTAGTTGGGCATCATTCTTTGTTACTGCAAGGCCACACATAACCAGAGCCCATTAACCGCGTTGAACAACGGAATAAAAACAAAAACCCTCGTTCCCTTGTGATTACCGCAAAAGCCTGATTCTTCGTGCAACAGTATTGCTTCATTGCTTGGAAAATTTGAGATAAACGGAACAAAAACAAATTCAGGATAAAACAAGGTGTCTCCCGATTTCCATTCATTCACTCACTTTCTTCTTCTTCTTCTTCTTCTTCTTCACTTACATTATAGGGTTTCCCTCACTCTTTCTAGGGTTTCCTCACACTCCTTTCTCCGATCAAACTTTGTCGTAAATATCTTGCACCTTCAAATTCATCGTCTCTGCAGGAATCCAATTTCCCCATCTCTTCAATCGGTGCGTTGACAATTTGCTAAAGAACCAAACCTTCAAAATTCCTCCTTTTTGTTTTGGTCTTTTTCGGTTTGCTGTTGCTTTATTGATGAACGAATTGTTGGAATGGTTTTGGGTTTCAGGGTTGGTCGCTCTCGTTCCATGTGAAGGAGCATGTATTCTTCCAGAGGGAGCGGTGCTTACGGTCAATCGTACCCGGGTCAATCCGCATACGGCCAGAACGTAAGCCTTTGATTGACTCTTAACAGTTTCTTGATTTCATTCAGGCTGTCGTTGTCAAATTTATCTATTCCCCCCTTAAAAAATTGTTTTCTTTTTCCTTTATTTTTATTTTTTAAATGAATGTTCACCATCGTAAGTCATTGATTCTTAGGCTATGTTTTGTATAATACAATTAAAATTTAAAGGAGGAATTCTTAGAAGTAAAAAAAAATTACAATTTATTTTTGTTTAATGCTTGGAATTTTGTTTATTGGAAGATTAATTTGGATTTTTGTGGTGTTTTTGAATTTGGTTGCAGCTGGGTTCTAATTTCACTGGAGCTTCTGTTGGAGGACATGATGTGGGGCAGCATTCTGTGGCATCAAGGCATTCAGCGATATTAGGTGCCTCTCAGGAAGTTGATGTTGCTGGATATCGCCCTCACAGTTCAACTGCTGCACAGTATGGGGGGCAGTATAGTGCGGTTTATGGCTCATCTGCTTTGAGCAGTGCACAGCAGGTCAGTGTGTTGTGTTATGTGCGGTTAACGCTTTATCTGAAAGATAAGGATAAGGAGTGTTATATAATTGGAAATGGTTCCTTAGGTTTTGTTTGGATTGATGCGACAGAGTGGGTGGACTGGAGTGAACTGGTCATCTGGTATTAGGTGTCCTTTGGTTGGTCTAAAAATACGATGGAGTAGAAGTGATCTTGGTGCTCTTCTATTCTATACAAGTACCTACCATTATTTTGTTTTCCCTTTGATTTGGATGAATTGCGACTTCAATTCCATACTCTGCCTTGCAATAATCTTTCATCCAATTTGATTCTCTTTTCCTTTTCATTTTTCCTCACTATCCAAACCTGTCAAAGTGATGTGAAAGCATCTTCAACTTAGAGGCACTTATGTTTGCTGTTAATTGTTGAAACATTTGGCGTGACACCCAGAAAATCCTAACATTAGGAGAGCTGAGACCCTAGTTAATGGATAGGGTTAGTTGGCTGAAAGCTTCCATTTGGTGTCTTCAAATATTAAAGTCTTGATTCTTGAATCCAAGAGAGGTATTTTCATGTCTCTAGAAGTGTATGCCTTGCCTCTAGTAACAATTTTGTTCTATCTGCCTTTTCAAATTTTCATTTAAGTGTCATGTTTCCCTTCAAAACCTTATAAATCCTTCTCAGTATAATTTTTTAAATATTCTTGTTAATCTTTATTTTTTGCTATAAGTGAAAAATTGTTTGGATATTTTTCTCTGTATAGGTTCCCTCGTTGGGTACCAAGGGAGCTTCATCATCAGCATTAGATGGTCGTGGAGGTTATAATTTGGGTGTTTCGGATTCGCCTAAGTTTGCTTCTGGAGAATATGTTCCGTCATCTGGTCATGGATATGGTCATAAGGTTGATCAATTGTATGGTGACAAAGGATTGGAATATTCTGGAATAGACAGGCGGCAATATGGTGAAAGGCAGAGTGCTTATATTGGTAGGGACTTGGGTGATGCAGCTGGACGGTATGCTGCTGATCCTATTGGGTTTAGTCATCAACATCAGGTGTGTGGTTACTTTGTAGACTAAATTTCTTTCTTTCTTTTAGTTCCCACTGAAATGAAATAAACAAATGGCCACTCCATCCTGCCTTTGGCATTATTTCTTTTATTTTTACAATTTTAATCATGTTGCATTTATCTTTCTTTCAGCAAGCAGAAATCTATGACCGCATTGATCAGGCAGCTTTGCTTCGACAAGAGCAACTGCTGAAAGCTCAGCCTCTGCAAGCTGCTTCACTTGATGGGGGTGCTAGGTATTAGTTTTATTTTATTTGGATGAGTGTGCATTGGAGGGTTTTTGTTTTGTTTTGTTTGCTTTTGGGTCTAATACAAATTGTGATGAATCCACACCAATTTTGGTTGCTAAGTAGTGCTAAATATATGTGCATATGTCCATTTTGGTTATATGTAAAATAGCAGTGTCGTCTTTTTGAGTTTTGTTTTCACTGGGCAGAAGCTGATCAACTCTTCCTTACTATCTTAAATGGTGATTATATTTCTCCGTGCACTAAGTAGCAACACGTTTCTGGCAGACAAGCTGATTATCTTGCAGCAAGGACTGCTGCTAGTCGTCACACTGCCCAAGATCTTTTGTCTTATGGAGGAAGGATTGATTCTGATCCACGTGCTTCATCAATGCTAAGTGCTGCTTCGTATAGTGGACAGCATGCACCATCAATATTGGGAGCAGCTCCAAGGAGAAACTTGGATGATCTACTGTATTCTCAGAATGCTTCAAATCCTGGTTATGGAGTGAGCCTACCACCTGGTAGGGATTACGCTAGTGGAAAAGCACTTCATGGAAATGCCATGGAGTTGGATTACCCAGGAAATGCCCTTTCACGTGGTGGGCACAATGACCTTAAAGATGACCGTGCTAGCTATCTACGAGAATGAGATCTTCCAAGGATCCCCGTGGTACATCAAAGGATCCTCGAGGATCATCTTTGACAAAGGATGGGAGATCTTCACGACGGGACTCCCCACATCATGTTGCTTCACATAGGTGGATGTTGTGATTTTACTATTTCTGCGTCCTGCTCAGGTTCTGAATATCTAGCTGCTTGTTTATCTTGCAGCCTTATATAACTAACTAAGTGTTCTGTTATGCTGAAGGCACCATTCACCTGTTAGAGAAAAACGGAGGGAATATGTCTGCAAGGTAAAAGAAAACAAGAATTTAGTTGCTCAGCATTGTGAGAATATTCCACAGGAGGAGCTAGTTGTACTTGTTTTCCTTCAGGAGATCTGTGGCTGGTGGCTTGATAATTTTTTCAACGTTATCCTTTTGTGGCTTTCTTTTATCTTGAACTCTCACTTTAGCGTGTTCATTCTGATTTCAACCAAGTCACATGATTGGATTCCATAAAGTTGGGAAATCTTCGTTGTCCTCGATTGGCCTTTGTTCATAATCCTTGTTGAGTATGCAAACGGCAAAGCACTTGTTTTCCCTTGGGTCATGATTATTCTTTCCTATTCCTTGTCTCCTCATCTCTTTCACCTCTTCACTGATTCTTCCTTTTTGTTTTCCTTTCTTCCTTGCTTGTCCTAAAATACCTTGATTTTTTATTTTGGGATGTGTCTTTTAATGGATTGGGAGGCAAATCTAATACCTGAAGAAAAAAGTATAAAATTTCAAGAATATTCTCATTCTTATTCATGCTACATTGGAAGTTACATTTCAATTCTGAATGTGAAGTGATTTGAAAATAATACCCAATGACCTAATTTCCTATTTATTGTATATTGCTTTATGAATTTATAAACAAGACTAATTGATCTTTGCACTGTCTAAAACAGGTTTACCCAGCCCGTTTGGTGGATATTGAAAGGGATTACCTCTCGATAGATAGGCGATACCCCCGACTCTTTGTCTCTCCTGAATTTTCTAAGGTCTTCTGGTTCTATAGTTTCTTTTTATTTGATGGTGATTGTTTGACGTTGATTTGACATCATATCTTGCAAATGCTTTAGGTTGTTGTGAACTGGCCAAAGGAAAACCTGAAACTGTCTATCCATACTCCTGTCAGGTATGTCTCTCCATCTGTGTGATATTGGTTACAAGATTCCAAAATGTTATCTGATGTTTCTAATAGCATTTGATCTAATTTTTATTACTCTTTTTTAATTAGGTTATTCTGTTAAGCTTACATTTTCAGGATATCCCTGCCCCTTCTTTTTTCTTTCTCTTTTTAAGCAACACAGAAAAAACCATCATAAACAGCAAACTCTTTTTGAAGCTTGTACACAAAGAAAAACTCTTTTTGCTACTTGAATTTAATTGTTTTGTACACTCATTTTGTTTCTCTTCTTATGTAGTGTAAATATTTTTAGCTATTCCTTGTAACATAAACTGATTGTTAGGCATCAAATGAAAGAAATATTTAGGTTCTTTCAAAATTAATATGAATGGGTTATATTGTATGCATGATTTGAGCGTGATGATCTTGTGGTTACAGATTTCATCAAGATGATGAGAAGGAAAATACAAAATAGGATAAGAGTTTCTCTTTAAAAAAACAGGACAAAAATGTTTATCTATAAAAATAGCTTTCTGATCATCTTTGAGAAGAGTCTTTTGTACAGATAATGAACTTCACACAAATAGATGCCAGATGTCTAATCCTGTTCCATAAAACTTGTCAGAAAATTTGTCACGGGAAGGTGCAAGCATTACATTCCAACCAAGTTTTGATTATCAGAAATTTTGCCAGACATCTATTGATTTTCATTTATTCCTTCATTCCACTTTCTCTCGAAGATCGTCCTAGTTTTTCTGCTTTGCCTGCCATATATGTATTATTCTTACTAGTATTTGTTTAAGAAAAATAAAAACAAGTGAAAAATAACATTATTTTGAACAGTTTTGAGCATGATTTTATTGAAGAAGGAAGTTTCACCGAGACTAGGGAATCATCTGGCAAGCTTTTGATGGGACAACCTCCAAATTCAATACAAGGAAATACAGTATGGAATGCTAAAGTAGGTTCAGCAATGGATATATACATATCTTTTGTTTGTTTTGTATTATTATTGTATTTGTTGTTCATCTGGGAATTATTTGGTGGTGGTTACTTTTTTTTTTATTTGTGCACATTATTTCGTAATGGTTACTAAACATATTGCTTTTGGTAATTTTCTTTTTGGTTGCTACTAAGATGTGATAGAATGTGTCGATCTTGAGAAAGGTGACAAATGTGTTGATCTTGGTTGCAACTAAGATGTTATAGAATGTGAGACAAAGCTTTATTGCGAACACCCTCCCATCTCCTGCCTAACCCATTTCTCTGATAACAGAGATCAATCTTAAATGCTTATCATAAGGCTTGTGCCAATATACTTGATCTAGTTTGATACTTTCCAACAAACTTTGTCCTTCCATAAATAATATAGATCTGTTTGCAGGAGCTTGTATGTTGGTGGTTCCAGTTTCTGTTGTAATGGTGTTTTCTAGTTGGTCTCTTGTGATATATAATCATATAAATTCATTATTGTACATAAAAATTTTGGGCTTCATTGCTCGCTAAATAACTTTATCTCCTTATTTCAGATAATCTTGATGAGTGGACTTAGTAGGGGTGCATTGGAGGAGCTGTCATCTGATAAAATTTTAGATGATCGCATTCCTCATATTTGCAGTTTCCTTAAGTTTGCGGTCCTTAAGAAGGACCATTCTTTCATGGCAGTTGGTGGCCCATGGGAACCAGTTGATGGTGGTGATCCATCTGTTGATGACAACTCTCTGATTAGAACAGCGCTCAGGTTTATGCTTAAGATATAAATATTGTTCTGGAGGTTATAATTTCTACTACTATACTAACGGGCATTTCTCCTATTTTCCAGATATGCAAAGGATGTTATCCAGCTTGATTTGCGTAATTGTCAACAGTGGAACCGTTTTCTAGAGGTATTGGTTTACTTTCGATGTTGTGTTGGTATTTTTTGCTTGTTTTAGTCTCTCCCACATTGGGATTGACAGCTAAATCCTTTTTCAATCATTTGCATGCTTCGAGTCTTATTTCCTGTTAGTTTGTGTTTATTCTTACGAGCTATGTGCATTTTGCATTCTAGTGGTTTAGTGATATTCTGCTTTTATGTTTCTTTTACTAATCTTTACTATTATGTTTTTTATTTCTTCATTTAAAATGCTAACACATTCTTATGAAATTTCTAGTCTCCTAATAGCTTTTATGTTTCCCAGATACACTACGATAGACTTGGAAAAGATGGTTTCTTTAGCCACAAAGAGATCACTGTACTGTATGTTCCTAATTTGTCTGATTGTCTCCCCAAGTTGGATGAATGGCGTGAGCATTGGCTTGCCCACAAGAAAGCTGTGGTTGAGAGAGCACGCCAACTTGCTTTGAAAAGAGAGGTCTGTTTATTTTGGCCGTGGTGGTTTTGCTGATAATCTATTTGTGCTGGATACGGGTTGAAAATGGAATGTTGCTTGGGAATTTTCTCTATTATTCTATTTTGATTTTCATATATTCTTTTTTTTGGTAATGTTTCAGAACACAAGAGATAGCAAGGAAGCTTCTAAAGGTGAGTGGCCTCACTTTCCTGTGTGACATGTATCTTTTTGTCAACCTGATTTTATCTAATCATGTTATTGTGGTTTTCCGGCGATTATACTTTAGACAAATTGGATAAGAAGAAGGAATCTGCCTCATCTGGACAATCTGGAGATGCTAAGAAAAAGGAGAAAGATAGCAATAATGTTAAGGTGGAAGCTGAAGAGAAAACTGCAGTAGATAATTCTAAAACTTCTAAACATGATGGCTCTGACATTGGTGAAGGAGGCAAGAATGCTGAGAAAAAACAGCCCGAAGCTGATGCTTGTCAGACATCAGGGAGTGTGAAATCTGTAAAGAAGAAGGTTATAAGGAAGGTTGTAAAGCAAAAAGTTGTCAACAAGGCAAATGATGCCACAAACAAGCAACTCGATAAATCAGATGAGAAGAATGGTGTGGAGAAAATAGAAACATCTACTGTTCCGGTTGAGGGCGAGAAATCTTCTGTGGGTCCTGATGGGATTCAGGATGCTACGAATAATGTAGTTTCCAAGGATATTATTATGAATAATACTGATGGGGAAGAGGGGAAAGATAAGGATATGATTAGTTCTGAAGACAAACCTCTAGATAAGCCAGAAACAGTGGGCAATGCTACTATTAAAACAATAAAGAAGAAAATTATCAAGCGGGTACCAAAAAAGGTGGTTGGTGAAGCATCAAAAACTCTTCCTGAGACTAAAACTGGAGGGAACGTAGAGGCAGTTAAAGCAGAAGACGGTACCCAGAGCACGAGCAAGCAGATTGCTGGTGCAGGTATTGCAGCGACACAAGGGAAGAAAGCTATGAAGGTGGTTCCTAAGAAAAAGTTAAAAACACCTACCACTGTAAAGCAAAATGATACATCTGCTTCCAATAAAACTGAAACAAAATCTGACAAGGATGACAAGAAGTCTGAAGAAAATGTTGTGGCAGGCCAAGCACAAGATGTCACTCAGAACAGGGGTAGGCAGACAGCTGATGCGGATACCTCAGTGACAGAAGTGAAGAAAACTGTGAAGGTAGTTTCTAAAAACAAGTCAAAGGAAACCTCTGAAAAGCAAGATGGTGCAGCTGATTCCAATAAAAATGAAATGAAGTCCAACAAGGATGGCATAAAAGATGAAAAGGACGTTGGAAAAATTGGAGCCAAGTTAGAGAAACAGAAAGCCTCTGAGAAAGATGTTCACAATGTTAAAGGGAAATTGAAAGATGGGGATAAGGCAAAAGACATGAAAGGAACAAAAGATGGAGATAAGTCGAAGGACATGAAAGGAACAAAAGAGAGAGATGGAAAAGACGAGTCTAGAAGCAAATCTAGTAGAGAATTGAAGGAGAAGAAGAAGTCCGATGAGCCTCCTCGGCACCCTGGATTTGTTCTTCAAACAAAATGGACTAAAGATTCTAAAGTATGCTAACTTTAGCTTGGTTCTACGAACTGTAGTCAAATTTTTCATTTTCTCATGTAGTCTCGGTCTTAATTTGTCAATTATATTGCAGCTTCGTTCGTTGTCATTGTCACTGGATTCGTTGCTGGATTATACTGACAAAGATGTTGAAGAATCGACACTTGAGGTCCGTTATTTACTAGCTTGGCAACAGCTTTTTCCGAGTCATTTGTAGTATTCTGCTGCTTTCAAATGGACATTCATTATTCTTTATTGTCTGGGTTTTGCAGCTTTCATTGTTTGCTGAATCATTTCATGAAATGCTCCAGTTTCAAATGGGTTGTACGATTTTGGCATTTCTTCAGGTTTGTTAAACCATTGTTCGTAGTTAGAGTCTGAGTATATTTTTCAAAGGAAGTCTGCTACAATTTGGTGTACATAATTTTCTCCAGAAACTGCGCATTAAGTTTGTGACGAAAAGGGCCCAGCGAAAGAGGCAGAGAGAAGAGAGCCATGAGAAGGATAGTGAAAGTAAATCACCTTCAAAACGTACAAAGAAAGATAATCCTCCTGTGAAGAGTGAGCCTGCAGATATGGACACAACAGTTCCAACCGAAGGAGACGATGATAAAATTGTTGTACAGAAAGGTAAGCCTGGTGGTGAAAAAGAGGAGGATAAACCTGTTGAGAAGGAGGATGTGAAGATGGAAGATGGATCAGACGAGGAGGAAGATCCTGAGGAGGATCCTGAAGAATATGACGAAATGGAAAATGGTAGTCCGCAACATGATTCATCTGAGTATAAAAATGCTGAGCAAGAGGCCAATACAGATGTTGAATCCAAAAATATTACTGGCAACGCAAAAGCTGCAGAATCTTCTAAAGAGGAAACTAAGGTTATAATAGAAGAGGTGAAAGAATCCAAGTCTGATGCACATTCCACCGAAGAGAAGGAAGGAAAGGTTGATAAAATAAAGAAAGAATCCCCTGCGGTTAAGGAGGCTGTTGTGGACAAAGAACTTCTTCAGGTACTTCCCTTGTCTAATTATAATTTACTAGTACATGATGTGTTCTTGATTGAATAATGACTATTTATTTATGACAGGCTTTCCGATTCTTCGATAGGAATCAAGCTGGCTACATTAGAGTAAGCGCCACGAACATCAGCTAATCTGTTTCATATTATGCTTGACAATGCTAAAATGTTCGTTTTTCTCATTTCTTCAGGTTGAAGACATGAGATTAGTCGTCCACAATCTAGGGATGTTCCTTTCTCATAGGGATGTTAAGGTGAAAAAATATTACACATACTAGTATCATATTAACTATTGATTTTCATCTAAACTGTATACTAACGCATTTTATGTAAATCAGGAACTTGTACAAAGTGCATTATTGGAGAGCAACACTGGGAGGGACGATCGGATACTCTATAATAAGCTGGTGCGGATGACTGATGTTTGAATATTTGATGCAACCTAGGGTCTCTCTCACTCTTATTTATTTATTTTATTATTATTGGGTGAAAGGACGTGCTGCGTTTCTTGTAATGCATGGATGTAACTCATAATAACATTCTGTCCACTCAACTCCCCCGGATTCCCATAAGTTCTGCTATTAGATTTCATAGTTGAGTTTGATCATTTACTAGATTCCCGTGATTTTCTACATTTATCCACGTTATATGGCGGGGCATGGGTAATTGGAACCCCTCTGCAGTCATGCATGAGCATGGTTATTAGAAGTTTAGAAGCGAATCAGCAACGGAATCACTCAGATTATTGAATTATTAGTTGAATTTTATGATGCATAGACATGGGACATAACAATGACACGGTATGTTTGACACGAATTTGAAATTTATATAAGACATGCGGACACGTATAAAATATAGGAAACATTTCAAGTGCACTGGAAGTATCGGTGTTTCAGTTGTTTTAATCATTGATCTGAATTATAAAAAATATATATAATATATATTAATTAAAATTAACGGTTAAAACAATTGATGCACCGAAAATTAAATTTAAATTTTTTAAAAAATACATGCTTTTTCAAATACTTCAACGATTATGTCTACATTAATTTAGTCATTATTACAATATATCTTAATTTAAAGCAAATTTTTAAATCATAGGATTTAATTAATAATTTGATTTCAAATTTTGCATCGAATGTTTTCATCCTCAAGAAAATTTTATTATATAGAGATCTTTAAACTTTACAATAGTAAGATATATAGGTCATTTCGCACACATTTAAAGATCTATTTGTTCAAATAAAAATAACGGTTTGATTCTTAGAAGAACAATGTTTATACTTTTTTATTTAATTCATGCAAAAATCTTTTCACAGCAAATCATTTATAATTAAACCCCAATCTCTTGGTGATTTAATTTCTCTAAACTCAATTAATCACCAATCCTTTGGTCAACTAATCGAGAGAAGAGGTGAAGAACGGTTTCAATTTTAAGATGCACAACCTTCAAGAACTGTCACTAGTCGAATTATATGTTATGTATTTGAAATAGATCTAGATAAGTGAAGATTATGAGATGAGTTTTAAGCTAATCTGAAATTAACTTTTCCAAATATGAAATCAGAATCCAAGACAGATTTAGAATATTTCCCAATAGTTCTAACCTTTATTGATGAAGAAGAAACTCAATCTTGAAAAAGTAAAAAAGGATGAATTAAAATAAATATAACACTTACATTATTAATCCTAAAACCAAACAGAGCTCCTAACCTTCAACGGGGAGGCTTAATGACTCATGATAAAGAAAGAAACTAATTCTAATGATGAGAGAGTGATCCTCCGATGGATGATTGATTGATCCTAGGGATCTGAGGATCCTAGATCCTGAATGATCTCCCTTGTGAACAAAGTTCAATTATTTATATCCTAAATTCTATCTAGAATTTAAATTCAAAAAATAAATATAATGTTATCATTAGGAAAGATAAGATAGATAACTACCTACTTCAAATTAAAACAATAATTCAAATCTAAATTATAAACAAATCCTAACAACCAAATCTTTATATTTATAGAAGGAATTGATGATAACTAATCTTTTTGAATCTTGAATCTTCAATATTCGAATGTGATTAAGGCTTCTAATGATTTGTATAAATGAACTTGGGTCTTAATTATTACATCCTAGGAATTGAGGAGTGTTGCGCACCGAGCTTAAGGTTTTCAATTTTAGGCGTAGGGACAATTGCACGCTGAGTTTGTGGTGAGAGACGCCGGGCTTGTATGTTTAATTGGATGGGGACGCCGGGCTTGAGGCTTTGGTCGGCGACGTTTGGTGGAAGGAGGAAGGGATGCCGGGATTCTGTGGATAGCCGCCAGGGATGTGCGTGAGTTACTGGGTGTCCGTGCTTGAAGGCTTGGGCGTTTGGTTCTCTTCGTTTTGGGCCTGGTTGGACCGTCTTTGAACTAGTTTTGCGTTTCCTTGCTAAAAAGACCATAATTCTTGATTATTTTCAGACAAAAACACCTGAAAACACAATAATACTAACACAACTCCAAATATTTGATTAGTTATGAAATTCCACTAGAAAACATAAGAAAATTGATTGAAACTCTAAGAAAACCTAAGAAAACAAATGAAAAATAACCCTAAAAATTGTTTAAGATGACGTGTCATCACAACACCAAACTTAAAACTTTGTTTGTTCTCAAGCAAAAAGAAAAGTAAATAGAGTTTATCTTAAGTGAAAATAATTGAAGAGTTTACAAATCTTAAATTTCAAAAATTGGGATTTATGATAATCCTTGTGATTATATTTGGCTTCTTTTATCTTTGATGAATCTTGCATACTTAGAATTGAGAATTTCTAAGAACTTAGATCCGAATTATATTATGAGAATTTTTTTGGGCTTTATATGACTTGAAAACAGTTACTTTACATTCAGGGAAAGATCTTTGAGACTTTTGACTCTAAGTGTTCTGTCACAAGGCAGCTCTTAATGAGCTTTTAATCGATAAACCCAGTCCAGTTGGCCCAAGTTACCGGGTGATAAAGTATCCCTCGAATCTAATTACCCAAGCTTTTCCTTGACACAATCACACCACAAGCACATAACTAAAAAATTTATTGATCCAAACATCGATGCCCAGAGCCTCTTTGGACTCTAAATGTTTTGTCTTAAGGCGACTCTTTAAGTGAGCTTCCAATCGATAATTCCGGTCCAGTTGGCCCAAGTTATCAGGTGATAAAGCACCGCTCGGATTTACTTGCCCAAGTCTTTCCTTGAAACACAAATATTACCGGCACATAACTGGGCTCTAGTCATTGTTGCTCAGAGTCTTATTTATTTTGATTTCTTTGAACTTTTTAGACTTTTTTTCACTGCTTCAAGGAATTGATTTGAATTCTCATAATTCTTCTTCAAATTCCTATTTTTGAAGATTCTCTTTCCGTTTCCACAATATTCAAATATCTTAAGTTCATCAAATGTAACCACATATTCTTAAGCACCACAACTTTGATTTTGAATTCTTTTATTCAATCTTTTTATTAAGATATCCTCCATACAATTTGATCACTAGAGGGAACAAACAAGTTTTAGCACTATAAATAAAGAAAAACTGAAGAAAATAGAAACAAAAAGATGCATGCAAACAAGAAAGAAAATAAACAAAACAAAGGAAAAACAAAAGCTAAAGGAAAAGAAATAACTACCCCAGAGAGAATTCATCTTACCCCAATCTTTACCCAATGTTACCAACACCAAACTTAAATACTTATACCAAACTTAGAGTTTAATAAAGCTTTAGCAATAAGTATAAGTTATATATAGAAGCATACATACATGAAAAGGAAAGGAATTTGGCTTCCATTCGGGACGTTGGGCGTCCCTGAAGTTTTCCTCCTTGGGACTTGCGCTAGCCTAGGCGCCGGGCTTTTGGGGAACATGTCGGGCGTGTGACCTTCCCTATGCTTAGGATGTTGGGTGTTGGTGCACGAAATTGAACTCGCACAACTTCACCGGCAAGTGCACCGGGTCGTCCAAGTAATATCTTAGGTGAGTGAGGGTCATTCCCACAAGGATTGTTGGATTGAGCAAGCAGTGGTTATCCTGCAAATCTTAATCAGGTGAATAGAAAGATAGTGGTTGTTTTTGTAGGCTCATAAACAGAATAAATAAGAAAACAATAAAGAATTGATAAAGAAAAAAAATAAGAAATCAGTTAAGGCTTTGTAGATGCTTTATCTTTTTGGATTAATACTTCTTACAGACTAATTTAACAATGAATGATTCATTCTATGGCAAAGCTGTAAGTGAATACTCATGTCCTCTCATCAAGTCAATCTCCTTTAATTCAAATCAAACGCCGTTGTCAATGGTCATTCAATATGAACGAGGGTGAAGCTCACGCAATTCATTCTTCTTTGTGATCCTACTCAAAATGCCACAGACAAAGTCGGATCTTCCGGATCGAAGAATGAAGCTCAATGTTCTAGCCTTAGCGCCACAGAAACCTCATCACCTAGAACTACCCGGATTATATGTCACATATCCTCGATTAGCCCAGATGAATTATTGGTTCAAGTGATGTATTCTCAAGCTTTAGCTCAATACTATCCGGGTCAGGACTCACAAGAACTCATGTTGAAAAAGGGACATACCCAGTCTCATTTGGATGAAGAACGACAATACATCATAGAATGGAATCAAAGATATATTAAAATAGAAACAGTAATATTATTAATCCATAGGAATCAGCAGAGCTCCTAACCTTAACCTAGGAAGTTTAGTTGCTCATAATTTACAGAGAAAAACTTAGGTATGAAAGTGAAGTATGATTCCAGTTCCTTCGTAAACCTAAGTGATCTCCTCTTTTTATAGGAGATGCTAACCCTAAAAGATGTTCATTTAAAATTAAAAAATACAAGGATAAACGAAACTAGGCTACAGAGCGCTGAAATCCACTTTGGGCCCACTTTGGTCTTGTGCTCGTCCAATCCTGGCATCCAACTTAGAGTATGGGCATTGAATGCCATTTAGGGGGTGAGTGTGTGCTCCCTTGGTCCCTTGGTGGCGTTGAACGCCAGTCTTGGGCGTTCAACGCTGGGCTTTGGTCCTTCTTGGGCGTTGAACACCAGATGTGGGCGTTCATTGCCAGTTATGGGCATTGATATGGAAAAGAAGTATAAACTATCATATATTTCTGGAACACTCTAGAAGTTAGCTTTCCAACACTGTTGAGAGCGCGTCAATTGGACCTCTGTAACTCAAGATATGCTCATTAGAGTGCACGGAGTTCAGGATTTAACAACATCTGCTATCCATTCTTCCTCTCTAAATAAGACTTTGCTAATTCTGCCATTTTTGCCCAAAAATTACCTAAAATCATAGAAAAAAATACCAAAACTCAAAGTAGCATCTAAAAAGTAAATTTTGTACTAAAACATAATAAAATTAGTAAAATCTAACTAAAAACACTATGAAAATGCTATGAAAAAGCGTATAAGATATCCACTTATCAGGCATCCTCTTTGGAACGCCTAGCATACAAATTTTTTTTTATGTAAACCATAATTAAAAGATTCATGCAAAGAAGGAGGAGAAGAAGAGATTAATGTAAATATGGAATGAAAAAGAAAAAGAACAAAGAAAGAGAACAAACCATGGTTTGGTTGCCTCCCAACAAGCGCTTCTTTAACAATCACTAGCTTGACGTTGAATCTTCTAGGTTGGAGGTTGAGATGAGTTTTGTTGATCTACTTTCCCAAAATAGGGTTTCAATCTTTGTTCATTGACCACGAACTTCCTTCCAAAGTTCTCCTCCGTTACTTTGACATGTCCATATGGGGATATTTTACTCATGTGAATGACCTAGACCACCTTAATTTCAACTTTCCAAGAAACAACTTTAATCTTGAATTAAATAGCAACACCTTCTGACCTAGTTCAAATTCTTTTGAGAGGATTTTATTGTCAACCCACTTTTTTGCCCTTTCTTTGTATAACTGGACATTGTCATAGGCTTGATTTATGAATTCATCAAATTCATTAAGTTGCAGAAGTCTCTTTTCTCCCACGGCCTTGGCATTAAAATTCAAAAATTTGATTGCCCAGAACGCTCTATGCTCTAGCTCAACAGGTAAATGGCATGCCTTGCCATAGACCAGTTGATAGGGTGACATGCCAATTGATGTCTTGAAAGCTGTTCTGTAGGCTCATAGAGCATCGCCAATCCTTCTGGACTAATCCTTCCGGGAGGCATTGACAATCTTCTCTAGAATTCTTTTCAGCTCTCGGTTGGATACCTCCCCTTGTCTACTTGTTTGCAGATGATACGGAGTTACCACTTTATGTCTGACTCCATACTTTTGAAGAAGAACTTCGAGTTGCTTGTTATAGAAGTGGGTTCCTCCATCACTAATTAGTGTTCTTGGAACCCCAAGTCTGTTGAAGATTGTCTTTTTCAAGAATCCAATTACAACCTTAGCATCCTTAGTGGGTAATGGCATGGGTTCCACCCACTTGGAGACATAGTCAATGGCCACTAGTATATAGAGGTTTGAATTTGAGGAGGGAAAATGTCCCAAGTAGTCAACTCCCCATATATCAAACAACTCTACTTCAAGTATGAAAATTTGTGGCATCTCATGTCTCTAGGATAGATTTCTGGATCTCTGACATCTATCATATTTTTCAACGAAGGATTGGGCGTCTTTGAAAAGAGTGGGCCAATAGAGGGCGCTTTGAAGCACTTTAGTCGCCGTCCTCTCTCCATTGAAGTGTGATGAGTCCATATTTGATGATATATTTTGACTCAATTAGGATGGATTCTAGCACATGAACTCACACTTAAGCACCAAAATAGCATACTTTTTTTTTTGTCCCCAATTTGATCCTAAATGTGAAAATATGCAATTTTGTGCTTGAAATAAGCAATTTAATTCCACTTTTATTCTATTTGATGCCATGACATGTTTGCTGAGTACTTTCAGGCCTTAGAGGCAAGAATGGATAGCCAAAAGTGGAATAAAGCATGTACAAGGGAGAAAACATGAAGAAAACAAAGAAAAGCACACACAGCGAAGTGTGCGTGCGCACAAGTAAGCGTGCGTGCAAACAAGTACTTGTGCATACGCACAGGAGAACTTTCAGCCAAGTGTGCGTACGCACACATCTGTACGTACGCACAGGTCCCTGCACGTGGTTGCATTAATGAAACACGTGCTTTGCAAATTTTGAGGCCTCTTGGCCCATTTTGGAAGGCTTGGATGCTGATTTTGGATGATATATGAAGGGGAATTCAACACATAGGAAGGCATGCATTATTGGAGAGGTTACATTAGAGTAGAAGGGTTCACTTAGATAGTTTTAGAGAGTAATTAGGAGTAGGAGTAGGAGTAGTGTAGCATTGTTCTCTTAGGGTTTCATTTCCATTTCCATTGTAGTATTTTATAACAAGCTTTGATTTTGGATTTTGCTTCTTTAATTGTAAGTACTCTCAATTTTCTCTTTAATTACATTGTCCTTATTTTCATTTCCTTTGGTTCAAGTTACTATGTTCATATTTGTAATTTTGTGTTTCTTGAAGTTTTGATAAATGAATTTTATGTTTCATGCTTCTTTTATGCTTGATTGCTTGTCTATATTTGGTTTTGTTGATAGTTGGTTATAGTTTTCCATTTTTCCTTACAATTTTCCATGTTTTATTTTTATGCACACAAGGTGTTTGTGAAAATGCCAATTATGAGTTTTGAGTAGATTTTCACACCTTGGCTTGGGAATTGAGTTCCTAGGATACTAGAGTCATAATGTCTAACATTTAGTGGTAATTCTTGGGTAGTTAGTTGACTCTTGTTTCAATTGACGCTAGCTTTTTATCAACTAGTTTGGTAAGTTAGCTAGGACTTATGGATTAAGGTCAGTTATGCTTGCTTGACTTACTCCTCGATGTTTGGGGTTAACTAGGCAAGATTGACTCATGATAATTACCATAGTTGTGGTTATGGAAATGATAGGGGTCTTAGACTCTCATTCTCAAGTCAAGGCTTTTTATGCATTTATAGCGTTTTCACTAGTTTTGATCTCATCTTCTCTTTAATTGCATTAATTACAATTTTTATTATCTCTTTGTTCTTTTATTTCTTAAGTTCTTTTAATCTTTCATTTCTCACTTGAAAATCCCTTTTTGCCTTAACAACCAAGGAAGTAACATTTCAATTGCATCCTAGGGAGAACGACCCGAGGTTGAAGTACTCTTGATCTTGGTTTATATGTTTTGAAATTAACATTTGATTTGGAAATTAATTGTTTGTCTAGACTATACTTTCAACGGCGGAATTCTATTTTGTAAAAATCTAGATCGACAATGAAATTCTCTTTGTCAAAGTGGCCGCCATAGTCTGAACCATGACAATGCCATAATACTCCTTGAATCTCTTCCTCAGGAATACATTTCCATACGATATTGTCAGAACATCTTTTGAAGAGTTATGGGTCATCCCATTGGAAGTATTAGAAATCATGAATGAATTTTTTTCTTTGATTCAAATTAAGTTCCTAAGGAATGATTCTCCTAGCCTTGTAGTTAGCCATGTTAGCAAACCATGGTATAACCTTAATGGCCAGGATTTGTTCATCTGAAAATTCTTCCTTAAGGGCCACTTGTGGCGCTTGAGTTTCTTCAGGATAAATTCTGGAAAGATGGTCTGCTACTGGGTTTTCTGTGCCTTTTTATCCCGAATTTCCACATCAAATTCTTGAAGTAGTAACACCCATCTTATCAATCTTGACTTGGCATCCTGTTTAGACAAAAGATACTTAAGAGCAGAATGATCAGTGTAAACTATTACTTTTGAACCAATAAAATAAGATCTAAATTTATCAAAAATAAATACTACAGCTAATAGTTCTTTCTCAGTTGTTGTATAATTTTTCTATGCGTCATTCAAAATATGACTTGCATAGTAATTACATGTAATAGCTTGTCTTTCTTTTCCCTCAAGACTGCGCCTATGACATAATTACTAGCATCACACATTAATTCAAAAGGCATAGACCAATCGGGAGGAGCAATTATTGGTGCACACACAAGTTTGGCTTTAAAGTTTCAAAAGCATGCAGACATTCTCTACTGAAAATAAATGGAGCTTTTTTTATTAGAAAACTGCTGAGTGGTTTTGTAATTTTTAAAAAATCTTTTATAAATCTCCTATAAAAGACTGCATGTCCTAAGAAACTTCTAATGGTCTTCACATTTACTGGTGGTGGAAATTTTTAAATTACCTCCACCTTAGTTTTGTCAACTTTTATGCCCTTTAATTAAGATTCGGTGTCTAAAAATAATTCCTTTAGTGACCATAAAATGACACCTTTCCCAGTTCAAAACTAGGTTTATTTTTTGGCACATTTTCAAAACTAATGACAAGTGATGCAAGCAAGTATTGAATGTGTCACCAAATACAGAAAAAACATCCATAAATATTTCTATAATTTTTTTATCATATCAGAAAAGATGAAAGCATACACCTTAAAAAAAATGGCAGGTGCATTATAAAACCTGAAGGCATCCTCTGATAGGCAAAGATTCCATAGGGACACGTGAAAGCAGTTTTTCTTTATCAAGGGGGTCAACCGCAATTCGGTTATACCCCGAATACCTATCAAGAAAGTAATAAAATGCATGACTGGTAAGCCTCTCCAACATTTGATCAATGAAGGGGAGGGAAAAGTAGTCTTTCCTTGTGGCTAGGTTGAGCCGCTGGTAATTAATGCACATTTTCTAACCGGTGACTGTTCTTATAGGAATCAATTCATCTCTCTCATTAGAAATCACTGTGATTTCTCTCTTCTTTGGCACCACTTGTATTGTTCTTACCCATGGGCTGTCAGAGATGTCGTATATGATTCCAGCATCCTATAACTTTATTATTTCCTTGTAAACTACCTCTTTTATTGTTGGATTGAGTCTTCTTTGTCCTTGCACCACTGATTTGGAATTTTCTTCAAGTAAGATCTTGTGTATGCACGTGGTGAGACTGATCCCCTTTAGATCCCTGATTGTCCACCCAATGAAGGAGAAGAGAGTGAGAAATAATTAACATATGTGTAAAAAATCTAGATCACATAATCTAGTTGATATTTAAATTAATTCACCACATGATGAAGGTAGAAAATGAAACGTGGAGTCTGAAATAATTATATGAATATTGGAATAAGTGGATAAGATTAATTCTTTGAGAGATAATTAGCAAAAGTATAATTATGTGGTCACCGATTTTGACTGCACTAGGTAAAACAGCTAAAAATACCGGCATGAGAAATACTAGTAATAGAGAGTATCTTAACCCCAAAATATATTTAAAATATTTTATTAGAGCTAAACTGATCAAGAAATACTAGTAAAGGGGCTTTACTGAATGAATTTAGATCTAGTAAATAAAAGTCATCATTACTGGTACTATTTTGTTTTATATAAAAAATATTATTTTATTAATATACTTTTTCTCTTTCTTATTTACTATCCTTACTCTTTCTTTTTTACTTTTTCTCTTTCCACCTCTATAGAGCATTTTATCTGTGCTTACCTCGTTGTATCGAGATGAACCATGACCCTCATCACAACAATCCCAAGATATTATTTCTACAAAAAAGCGGAGTGTTATAGTTTTAAAAAACAAACAAAACATTCAAAATACAGGAAGCTTGCGCAAGCACAAAAAACGCACGCAAGCAACATTTTTCACACTGTGCATGATGGCCCAAGCGAGCGAAACGTGCACACGCGGGATTTTTTTCTTTTTTTTCCCTCTAGCATCTTAAGCATAAACTAGACTTCCTAACCTATATAATCACATTCTAACCAATTTTAACTCCAAATTAGACAAATTAGCCTAAAACTTAACAATACAATACAATAAAAAAGGGATTCAAAATATGAAAAATAAATAAATTATGACCAAAAAGAAACTTTTGGGTGCTCTCATTTCACCAAATGTGACGTCTAACAAGATTTTCAACCTCTAGAATACTGTTTCTATCATTCAAACATACAATTAATAATAAAGGGTAAAGTATGTCTTTTGTCCCTAACGTTTTCGAAATTCTTCAAAATTATCCGTAACGTTTAATTTGATTCAATTATGTCCTTAACGTTTGAGATAAATTTCAATTCTGTCCCTGCTGTTAAATTTTTTATGGTAAAAAATTAGTCAACTTTTTTCCCCTAATTTTGCCCTCAATCCAATCCACCTTTCAATCCTAATTCTCAATCCAAGCCCCACCACTCCACTGCATTCATCACCACCATATTCATCATAAATGCCCTTTCTCATGATTAACCATCATCACCTCCTTCTCTTGCCACTGGCACCAAACCACAACCAACCTCTTCTTATTTCTTTATCTTCTCTCTTCTAAACAAGAACAATAACAACAAAAGCTAAGCTAAGCAATGGAGGAGCTGAAGGAATCTCCTAACTAGGAAAATAGAAGGAACTCGAAATATTGTTTTGCTTTATTCCAGTTTTGGTGTTTCTCTCTTTCACTCGACACTGTAACATCAATATCATTTGCTTCTGCAACTGCGAATANGATGTTCATCTTGACATTCATGGTGTTCTTGGTGTTCATCTTGACATTCATAGCATTCTTGCATGCATTCACTGTTTTGATCTAAAAATTTCATGCATTGCATAATTTTCATGTTTTCATAAAAATTCAAAAAATCAAAAAAATATCTTTCCCTTTTTTTTTTCTCTCATCAAATTCGAAAATTTGAGTTGACTTCTTCAAAAATTTTTAAAATCAAGTTGTTTCTCATGAGTCAAACCAAATTTTCAATTTGAAAATCTTATCTTTTTCAAAATTTTTTCAAAAATCAAATCTTTTTCAAAATTCTTAGTTATTTTCGAAAATTTCAAAAATATTTTTCAAAAAATCTTTTTCTTATTTTTATATCAAATTTTCGAAAATAACATAATCAATTAATGTTTTGATTCAAAAATTTGAAGTTTGTTACTTGCTTGATAAGAAAGATTCAAACTTTAAGTTATAGAATCATATCTTGTGATTTCTTATGAATCAAGTCATTAATTGAGATTTTAAAAATCAAATCTTTTTCAAAACTAACTTCAATCATATCTTTTCAAAAATATCTTCTTATCTTTTTCAAAAATATCTTTCCAAAATATCTTTTCTAACTTCCTAACTTCTTATCTTTTCAAAATTTGTTTCAACT